>NC_091629.1:77075060-77387679 GCF_027580195.1 Bos mutus | reverse complement strand
AGTAATTAGGGTGTGGCCACAGCTGAAAGATGGTGATGGATGAGTTTGTTATAATTCACTTTAAAAAAAATTTGGGTGATGGGCAATTGTAAATAATAGAGCTATACCAGATTCCAAACCAAGGGGGAAAGAACCTAAGCTTCAACACTGAGACTTTCAAACAATTGAAGGTTGCTATTGGGTTTCCTCTCTTGCAGACAACTGCTGCTTTTAAAAACTATTTCTATGACTTCATAAATCTGTGGGAAATATTCTGTGAATGTCTGAGTGTTAGTGTTTGAAGGTTGATAGAATCTTACTGGTTCTATCTTCATAGTTCTATGATGATGCTTACATATGATTTTGAATTCCTTTCATTTTCTCTCTTTAATACAGTCCTTAAGCACAATGTGAAATGATTCACCACTTTATGGGTGTAACAGGATTTGTTTTTTCCCCATTACAATCTGACTAAATTGCTTACTTATGTTTATAAAAGCTTAATGTGAAAATTTTAGTAAAGCATCATTTATTTGCATATTAATATCAATAGCCAACTTTTAAAGATGGATTTAGTTACTATAATATTCCTGAATCACAGAGGCATTGGTTCAGACATCACCTCTGAATGTGTCTAAACCAATGAATGTTGTAAATTCATAATGCCAGCAGCCAGTACCTCCTTTAAGAACTCAGGATTCAAATAAGTTATCCATTCCCAACTTCCTTTGGATATAGTCATAGAAAATTGGAATTCAGTTCAGTTCAGTCTCTCAGTCATGTCTGACTCTTTGTGACCCCATTGATTGCAGCATCCCAGGCTTTCCTGTTCAGCACAAGTTCCGGGGGCTTGTTCAAACTCATGTCCATCAAGTTGGTGATGCCATCCAACCATCTCATTCTCTGTCATTCCCTTTGAAGGGGATGCCTTCAATGGAGATACAAGAGGCTGCCTTCAATTGTTCCCAGCATCAGGGTCTTTTCTAATGAGTCAGCTCTTTGCATAAGTTGGCCAAAGTATTGGAGTTTCAGCATCAGTTCTTCCAATGAATATTCAGGATTGATTGGCATGATATCCTTGCAGTCCAAGGGACTCTCAAGAGTATTCTCCAACACCACATTTCAAAAGCATCAATTCTTTGGCACTCAGCTTTCTCTGTGGTCCAATTCTCACATCCATACATGACTACTGGAAAAACCATATCTTTGACTAGATGGACCTTTGTTGGCAAAGTAATGTCTCTACTTTTTAATTATGCTGTCTAGGTTGGTCATAGCTTTTCTTTCAAGGAGCATGTGTCTTTTAATTTCATGACCGAAGTCACCATCTGCAATGATTTTGGAGCCCAAGAAAATAAAGTCTGTCACTGTTTCCATTGTTTCCCCATCTATTTGACATGAAGTGATGGGATCAAATGTCATGATCTTCGTTTTTTCAATGTTGAGTTTTAAGCCAGCTTTTTTCTCTCTCCTCTTTAACTTTCATCAAGAAGCTTTTTAGTTTCTTTTTGCTTTCTGCCATAAGGGTAGTGTCATCTGCATATTGATATTATTGGTTATCTGTTATTGATGTTTCTGGTGGTGTTGATTCTGGCTTGTGGTTCATCCAGATTGGTATTTTGCATGATGTACTCTGCACATAAGTTAAATAAGCAGGGTGAGAATATAGAGACTTGATAGACTCCTTTCCCAATTTGGAACCAGTCCATTGTTCCATGCCCAGTTCTAACTGTTGCTTCTTGACCTGCATACAGGTTTCTCAGGAAGCAGGTAAGGTGTTCTAGTATTCCTGTTTCTTGAAGAACAGTTTGTTGTGATCCACACAGCCAAAGTCTTTGGCATAGTCAATAAAGCAAAAGTTGATGTTTTTCTAAAACTCACCTGCTTTTTCTATGATCACAAGAGACTCACCCAGACATGCCCATAAGTGTCTGGGAGTTTGGAGTGGAGGGGTAGGTTGGTGGTGGCCTGCTGCAGGGTTAGGCCTGCTGAATGTAGCAGTACATGCATGGGACCTTTGAAGGAGGTCACCATTATCTTCATTACCTCCACCACAGTTTCAGTTCAGTTCAGTAGCTCAGTCATGTCCGACTCTTTCAACCCCATGAATCGCAGCACGCCAGGCCTCCCTGTCCATCACCAACTCCCGGAGTTCACTCAGACTCACGTCCATCGAGTCAGTGAGGCCATCCAGGCATCTCATGCTCTGTCGTCCCTTCTCCTCCTGTCCCTAATCCCTCCCAGCATCAGAGTCTTTTCCAATGAGTCAACTCTTCACATGAGGTGGCCAAAGTACTGGAGTTTCAGCTTTAGCATCATTCCTTCCAAAGAACACCCAGGGCTGTTCTCCTTCAGAATGCACTGGTTGGATCTCCTTGCAGTCCAAGGGATTCTCATGGCCAGCCCCATCACTCCATGGCAAATAGATGGGGAAACAGTGGAAACAGTGTCAGACTTTATTTTTCTGGGCTCCAAAATCACTGCAGATGGTGACTGCAGCCATGAAATTGAAAGATGCTTGCTTCTTGAAAGAAAAGTTATGACCAACCTAGACAGCATATTAAAAAGTAGAGACATTACTTTGCCAACAAAGTGGTCCAGTGTAGACAAAGCTATGGTTTTTCCAGAAGTCATGTATGGATGTGAGAGTTGGACTATAAAGAAAGCTGAGTGCTGAAGAATTGATGCTTTTGAACTGTGGTGTTGGAGAAGAGAGTCTTGGACTCTTGGTGATCTTGGACTCTTGGACTATTAAGAGTCCCTTGGACTGCAAGGAGATCCACCAGTCCATCCTAATGGAAATCAGACCTGAATATTCATTGGAAGGACTGATCCTGAAGCTGAAACTCCAATACTTTGGCTACCTGATGTGAAGAACTGACTCATTGGAAAAGATCCTAATCCTGGGAAAGATTGAAGATGGGAGGAGAAGAGGATGACAGAGGATGAGATGGTTGGATGTCATCACCGACTTAATGGACACGAGTTTGAATGAACTCTGGGAGCTGGTGATGGACAGGGAGGTCTGGCTTTTTGCTGTCTATGAGGTTGCAAAGAGTTGGACATGACTGAGAAACTGAACTGAACTGAATGGGTGTTGGAATTTTATCTTTGGTTCCTCTGCCTTTTTAAATCCAGCTTGAACATCTGGAAGTTCTTGGTTCACATACTGTTGAAGACTGGCTTGGAGAATTTTGAGCATTACTTTGGTAGCATGTGAAATGAGTGTAATTATGTAGTAGTCTGAACATTTTTTGGCATTGCCTTTCTTTGGGATTGGAATGAAAATTGACCTTTTGCAGTCCTGTGGCCATGCAGAGCTTTCCAAATTGGCTGGCATACTGAGTGCAGCACTTTACCAGCATCATCTTTTAGGACTTGAATAGCTCATCTGGAATTCCTTCACCTCCATAGCTTTGATCATAGTGATGCTTCCTAAGGCCCCCTTGACTTCTCATTCCAGGATGTCTGGCTCAAGGTGAATGATCACACCACCATCATTATCTGGGTCGTTAAGATCTTTTTTGCATAGTTCTTCTGTGTATTCTTGCCACCTCCTCTTAATATCTTCTGTTTCTGTTAGGTCCATAGCATTTCTATCTTTTATTGTGCCTATCTTTCATGTGCCCATTATGTTTCAAGGGATTTGTTTTCTCTTTGTATGTCTAATTTTCTTGACAAGATCTCTAGTCTTTCCCATTCTATTGTTTTTCTCTATTTCCTTGCATTGATCACTTAGGATGGCTTCCTTATCTCTCTTTGCTCTTCTTTAGAACTCGGCATTCAGTTGGGTATACTTCTCCTTTTCTCCTTTGTCTTTTGCTTCTCTTCTTTTCTCAGCTGTTTGTAAGACCTCCTCAGATAATGATTTTGCCTTTTTGCATTCCTTTTTATTGGAGATGGTTTGATCACAGCCTTCTGTATAATGTTATGAACCTCCATCCACAGTCCTTCAGGCACTCTGTCTATCAGATCTAACTCCTTGAATCTATTTGTCACTTCCACTGTACAGTCTTAAAGGATTTAATTTAAGTCATGCCTGAATGGTCTAGTGGTTTTCCTTAATTTCTTCAATTTAAGTCTGAAATTGGCATAAGGAGGTCACGATCTGAGCCATAGTCAGCTCCTGGTGTTGTCTTGCTGACTCCTTAGAGCTTCTCTATCTTCAGCCACAAAGAATATAATCAATCTGATTTCGCTATTGACCCACCTGATGATGCCCATATGTAGAGTCCTCTCTTGTGTTGTTGGAAGAGTGTGTTTGCTATGTCCAGTGTGTTCTCTTGGCAAAACTCTGTTAACTTTTGTCCTGCCTCATTTTGTATTCCAAAGCCCAACTTTGTTTTTACTCCAGGTGTAAGTAAAGTTTTGTATTCCAAAGCCCAACTTTGTTTTTACTCCAGGGAAAGACTAGAGATCTTGACTTACTACTTTTGCATTCCAGTCCCCTATGATGAAAATGACATCTTTTTTAGGTGTTCGTTCTAGAAGGTCTTGTAGGGCATCATAGAACTGTTTAACTTCAGCTTCTTTGGCATTAGTGCTTGGGACATAGACTTGGATTACTGTGATATTGGGTGTTTTGCCTTGGAAACCAACAGAGATCATTCTGTCATTTTTCAAATTGCAGCCAAGTACTGCATTTCAGATTCTTTTGTTGACTATGAGGGCTACTCCATTTCTTCTAAGGGATTCTTGCCCATAGTAGTAGAGATAATGGTCATCTGAACTAAATTCACCCATTCCAGTCCCTTGCAGTTCACTGATTCCTAAAAGGTCAATGTTCACTCTTGCCATCTCCTGATTGACCACTTCCAATTTATCTTGATTCATGGACCTAACATTCCATGTTCCTATGCAATATTTTTCTTTATAGCATTGGACTTTACTTCCATCACCAGTCACATCCACAACTGGGTGTTGTTTTTGCTTTGGCTCCATCCCTTCATTCTTTCTGATGTTATTTCTCCACTGATCTCCAGTAGCATATTGGGCACTTACCGACCTGGGGAGTTCCTCTTTCAGTGTGATATCTGTTTGCCTTTTCATACTGTTCATGGGGTTCTCAAGGCAAGAATACTGAAGTGGTTTGCCATTCCCTCCTCCAGTGGACCATGTTTTGTCAAAACTCTCCACAATGACCCATCTGTCTTGGGTGGCTCTAAATGGCATGGCTCATAGTCTCATTGAGTTAGACAAGGCTGTAGTCCATGTGACCAGTTTGGTTAGTTTTCTGTGATTGTGGTTTTTATTTTGTCTGGCCTCTTATGAATAAGAATAATAGGCTTATGGAAGCTTTCTGGTGAGAGAGACTGACTGTGGGGGCAATGGGGTCTTGTTCTGATGGCTGATGGGCGGGGCCATGCTCAGTAAATCTTTAATCCAATTTTCTGTTGATGGAAGGGGCTGTGTACCCTTCCTTTTGTTTGGCCTGAGGCCAAGGAATGCACTGGAGACTCCTGGACACTCACAGGCAAATCTGACTCATTCTGTTGTAGGGACACTGCTTCTTTCTCCTGGCTCCTGGGGTGCACAAGATTTCATTTGTGCCCTTCAAGAGTCTGGTTCCCAGTCCTGTGTAAGTTCTGTAATCACATCCCACTGGCCTCCAAAGTCAAATTCACTGGGGGTTCTCAGTCCCTTTGCCAGATCCCCAGGATGGGAAATCTATTGTGGGTCCTAGAACTTTCTTAACAGCGTGTGAATTTCTTCAGTATAAATGTTCTGGAGTTTGTGGGATGTCTGCTCAGGGGCTGTATGGTTTGGCTGCTGGTGACCTCTTCCAAGAGGATTTATGCCACATGCTGGTCTACTGCAGCATGTGTGATCCTGGTCTACTGCAGGATCTTCTGCAGAGCTTCTGTCCCTGTGACAGGCCACTGCTGACCTGTGCCTCCGCAGGAGACACTTAAACACTCAAACGCAGGTCTGGCTCAGTCTCTTTGGAGCCTCTGAGTCCTGGTGCACACAAGGTTTTGTTGGAGCCCTCTGCACATCTCTGGTGGGTATGGGGTTTGATTCAAAGCATGATTTTACCACTCCTACCATTTTGCTGGGGCTTCTCCTTTGCTGTTGGACATGGGGTATCTTTTTTAGGTGGGATTCAACATTCTCTTATTGATGGGTGTTCAGCAGCGAGTTGCAATTTTGGAGTTCTCACAGGAGAAGGTAAGCACACATCCTTCTACTCCGTCATCTCTGACAATTCCAAGGCACTGTCCTTGAAAAAATTTGGAGAGACTCCTGTAATTCAGGATTTGAATGGAGGCTGTTGTGGTAGAGTTAGACATGGTGGTGGCTCCCAAGGTTTTGTTTTAATATCTGAGTCTGCCACTAAATACTACATGACTTTAGACTGGCCACTGTATCTCCCTGGACCTCAGTTTCCTCAGTTACAATAGGATAGAGCTGGGAAAAAATAAAAAATAAAAATACTTCATTCAGAAGTATGAATGGTGAACCTACCACATAGCAGTAGGCCATGGGCTACATTTGCAAATGAGGTGGACATGGCTCCCCTCTTCAAGGAACTCATAAGACAGTTGTGTCTCAGGTAGATGACAGGCAGAGATGGGAACTTCTAAGCTAAAGAGGTAGAATTAGATTCATGAACTCTGTGATGCTAATCATACAGAACTTGCTGACGTTGTGTCAACTCAGCGCTTTTTCTCATCCTCTGCTTTAGGGTCTCCACCTTTGCACTATTCTCCTTGTTTCTCTTTTTCTTGCTTATCTTTTGAGCCTTGCCTCAAGAATTATTTCTCATAACTAGATCTGACTGGCACAGAAGTTCTCCCCTACATATCCATAACCCTTGTCCTTGAATCTTGTCTTAGTCTCACATTATGGTTTCCATTTAGTTATTTGCTGCTCCACTACATATAAACTGTTAAGATAAAATCATTTTTTAAAGTATTTATTTATTTTTTTATTTTTATTTGTCTGTGCCAGGAGAAGGAAATGGCAACCCACTCCAGTGTTCTTGCCTGGAGAATCCCAGGGACGGGGGAGCCTGGTGGGCTGCCGTCTGTGGGGTCGCACAGAGTCGGACACGACTGAAGCGACTTAGCAGCAGCAGTGCCAGGTCTTAGTTGTGGCATGAGGGGCCTTTTTAGTTGTGGCATGTGGGATCTAGTTCTCTGACTGGGGATCGAACCTGGGTCACCTACGCGGGGAGCACAGAGTATTAGCCATTGGACCACCAGGGAAGTCCCTTGTTGTTTGTTGTTGTTCAGCTGCCGAGTCATGTTTGACTCTTTGCAATTCCGTGGATTGCAGCATGCCAGGCTTCCCTATTCCTCGCCATCCTCTGGAATTTGCCCAAGTTCATGGGAAGTCCCAAGGATAGAATAAAGTCTGTTATAGGTAAAACCACTGCATAGCACATACATTACATACAAATTAATTAGTTAATAGATTACCTAATTAAGGTCAATAAATAATTATTAGCAATGTGGTACTATATATATATATCTCAGGTCCTTGTTACCAGAGTTCAAATTATCCTAGGTGATCTATGTGATCAGTAACTTTAATTTAGTTATATAAGGTAAAATTTTGCAGTAAAAGTATCTCCGCTTTGTAATAAAAGCATAAACATGATACGTTTCAGTTTCACAATTCAATTGTATTTCATCCATGCAGCCTTCTGACTTTGGACTCAGTCATAGGTGACTTTCTTATTTGAACCTCTCATATCCTACCTTGATTTTTCTTTCCTTTTAACTTGTATATGATATTTACCAAGACTTTTGTGACTCCCCTGCCTAAAGAAAATAGTGGATCTTCAAGAAATTTATAGCACTATAAACGAATTAAAAACAAATTGGTCTACTGGCTGGATGTAGCCTAGCCAATCAGAAAGGCAACATATCAACCTGTGGTGTGTAATGTAGCTGAGACAACCATTGACCTGTTACTGCTTTATTTGTTAAACAGTCACATATCTGAGTGATCCTGGAGAGAATGGTGAGAGCTGTGCCATAGAGGAGCAATAGACCAGCCTCTTGCAACTACAACTGCACCAGAATCACCAGGGATTTTAAAGCCTCCAGATGCCCAGACCCTGTTTCTAGAGAATCTTGGAAAGTCTGGGGTGGAGCCATGGCATCACACTGCTTAAAACCCATTCAAAGAAGTCAGTGTTGGATATCTCTATAGTAAACTTTAGAGATTAGGACATATTTATCCCGAGGACTTTGTGATTCCCTTAAGAGATATGCAAATGTATTTGCTTTTGGAAAAATGACCCTAAGGGCCATGTCTTAGTTGTTGAGAATATTTCTTGATTTTAGCCCTGTTCATGTGAGCTAAATTAAAGGGTTTTAGTGAGCACAGAAACCATGTGTTAATTAAAATCAACCATTAGGCTGAAGCAGAAATGCCAGCAGCCTACTGACTTGTTGATTGTTGACAGATTGGAGTGGAGGAAGTTGAGTAATTCACATCCTATGTATTGTACCATTAGGGGGTAAATGAGTTGAGTTTTAAAAATTGTGAACAGACATTTCAAATGTATTCATGAACTTTCTCAGAAGGTCTGGGAAACAAGGAGTCTGTGTGGTCCAGAGAAAAAAGACTCTGGACCTTGGACCTCCTCCCAGGGCTGCTGCTAACCGCATATGTGACCTTGGGCTCCTAATTCAACCTCTGGAGGTCAGTTTTCTTATCTGCAAAATGTGTAGGCTGGATTAGTTATTCCCCAAGTCCCTCCCAACTTAAAATTCTATCATTTAGTTTTAGAATTTCTTTATAACTATTTAGTTTTAGAATTTCTTTATAACTCTAAAATACCGAACAAGTTAATACTCTCTGAAATAGAAACAAAAAACTCTTATATTTCCCCTGAATCTTTTGAAACCAGATAATTTATATTGTTTCACCAGTGCTTCACAGCATATACCAAAACAAGAGTCTTATAACTATTCCACATTTAGGTTAACCACTGGACATTTGATTGTTGACATTTATAGAAGAAAGATAAATCTGAATGAACCCAAATAATGGAGCATTTAGTTCAGTTGGGGAAATTTATTCCTTAAAAAAATTTTTTTTGGAAGAATAACATGCAAAGAGGTGCAAAAATCATGCCTATACAATTTGATGACTTTTCCCAAAGTAAACACAATTATGTAACCAGCACCCAAATTAATCAGCAGAGCATCAGTGGTGTCCAGGTACAGCCCCACCATGCTCCCTGCCCATCATAGGTCCCATCTCCTCAAGGTTAGACCATGTCCTGGCATGTAACACTACAGATTAGTTTTTGCCTATTTGTATGCTTATTTGTATCTGTCTTCATTCAATCAACATTTTGT
This sequence comes from Bos mutus, assembly GCF_027580195.1. NCBI lineage: Eukaryota > Metazoa > Chordata > Mammalia > Artiodactyla > Bovidae > Bos > Bos mutus. The sequence goes on along the minus strand of NC_091629.1, from coordinate 77,378,383 downwards.
TTTAAAATTCATTCAAATGGTAATATATATGTGGAGATTGTTCGTTCTTGACTCTGTCCAGTAGACCATTATATATAAGTGTCACAGTTTAATGTTGTCTAACATCTGGGTAGTTTCCATTTTGGGGCTTTTACCAAAAATGCTGCTAGGAATGCTCTGACATATGTCTTTTGATAACATATACTTGCATTTCTGTCAGGTGTATTTCTAAGAGTGGTATTGTTGGATTATATTATACAGCACACTTCCTGAGGATACTTTCTAAGGGCTTCATGTGTAACTGGCCAATTGCTTGGTGCTGGAGTCCCAGATATATCTAGGCTCTTACGGGGCCACACCACTGCTTCTTGAATTAGAATTGCATTCAGGAACCCTACATGTTTAACTGCTGTGCTTTAGTCATGTCTGACTCTTTGTGACCCCATGGACTGTAGCCCACCAGGCTCCTCTGTTCATGGGATTTTTCAGGCAAGAGTACTGGAATGGGTTTCCATACCTTCCTCTAGGGGATCATGTATACCTGAGTTACAGATAAACTTTCTACTTAAGCCTCCTCAGACTGAAGCTGAAGCATGTTTCCCTTCATTGAGCAAAAACTACATAGTAGCAGAAAAAGAGAGACCCCACAAAGTATCTACAGGCACTACAAGTCACAATGAGTTTGAAGAATGCTCCTTTAAAAGAAAACACAAAAACAGGAAAGAAACAAAAAAAAGAAAAGAGTCTCTGTGTATTCATTTAAAGTCATCTGGGGAGTATTAGGCATGGAAGGACCATGCTTTGTTTTACTTTGTTTTTAGTTTAACAGAGGGTTCAGGCAAGGCACTTAGGACCTGGAACAAGGGTTTCCCACACATCAATCCCTTCCATTGATCCTGAGATTTGGCATATAAAAATTTTTATGGTTCTTTTCTTTCTAAGCCTTCCCGCAGATCCATTTTTAGGCCCCTCAGAACGTCACCTGGCTCATTATTTCCTCTGTGTATGGGTGGAGCATTTTGGCCCAAAGGACAATTCCAATGTCTTTGTGCTACTATTATTGGAGATTTGTTTCTGCCAGAGGTCACGTCCACCTTAACAGCCAGTGGCCTCCTGGCTCTTAAGTGGATGGGGCCAGTTCAGGCAGCACGTTATACTTAGATCAGCAGCAGATTGTGAGAAAGTCTGCAGGAGGCTACTAAGTGTTTCAGGAAGGTGGAAAGTCCTTCTTCATCTTCCCCAGAGAATCATTAGAGGTCTGGGAAGAACCAAGTGAGCTGTAATGCCTTCCCCTGAGGAAGGCTTATTCCTGCCATACATGCAGGTTCTTGGGTCAAGTTCTCTGGAAGCAGAGCCTGGGACTTTGGGTGAATGTGACTTATTGAGGGTGTGCTTTCATGAGAAGTGGGGGTTGGTGAGAGAAATCTTGCCTGATGCTATGGGAGCCCAGCATTTCGTATCTCTTTGTCGTTCATACTAATCAGGCTGCCTGAGACGAGCAGTGAACAAACTCCCAGGCAGGAGGCTCCTTTTCAGCCAAGGGTTTGTCTTGGGTGAAGGTGACCCAAGGGAAGGTGACCACTGGGGGCCATCAGTGGCCTACTGGAGCTGGGAAATGGATCCACCATCCAGTAACAGGCAGCCAGGAGAGGACACCAATAGCACCTACTATACACCAGGATTCCTGGAGATTTACTCTGGAGGATACCAAACCTTTGATTGACCCTGCAGGAGATAACAGAAGATGCTTTATGGTGGCATTTTCTGCTTGCCAACAGGTGTCTAGCCAACTCTCATCAGACTTGTTCCTGAAACAATTGCTCCCCCTTCAATTCCATAAACACTCCATGCTCTTTTCCAGACTCCTGACAAGATAGGCAGGAACTTGGGATGGGGGACCCCTCCAAAGTTGCTGCAGTGCTTGTACCTGGACAAACGTCTCTTCAAGCAACAGATACAAAGAAACCATAAGGGGTTAAAAATAACCACATGCATGTGCAGTTGGAGGAAAGTATAAACAATAAGATACAGTAAGACCAAAACCCAACTGCAACTTCCTAGATTCTGAGAGCAAAAGCAGGGTGCTACACATGATCCCTGCACTCACCACCACCAAGGGTGCAGACACGTCACCTAAATCACCCCTCTGGCCCAACCCACAAATCTGCCCTCTCCTCACCCCATATAAGGGACCAGCTTGCCCCTCCCCTGCTTCAGGGAAAAAGCAAGGGCGCTGGTAACTTGTCCTCACTCATTTATGCTGCAGCAGAAGTCCCAAAAATTCTTGTCCGAATTTCTCATTTGGCCTCTTGTCAATTTCTATTGGGGGCTTCCCTGGTGGCTCAGAGGGTAAAGCATCTGCCTGCAATGTGGGAGACCCAGGTTTGATCCCTGGGTCGGGAAGATCCCCTGGAGGAGGAAACAGCAACCCACTCCAGTGTTCTTGCCTGGAGAATCCCATGGGCAGAGGAGCCTGGTCTTCAGGGTCACAAAAAGTCGGACACGACTGAGCTACTTCACTTTCACTTTCACTTTCAATTTCTATTGATTAAAGTGTCCAAGAACCCAGATCAGTAATGCTAACATCTCTCACCTCTCACATTGGGCTGAAAAGCCACTGTATCCCTCAGGGTCTGGCAAAATATCCCACTTCCTCTCCAAAATATATCTGTCATTTCAGCCTCATTTTCCCTCTTGTCTTTTATACTTAAACTCCTGTCTCTCAGTCTAACATTTAAATGCTGGTGGTGTTTGCTTTGGAAATACATTGTCTTATCTTCACGAATGGATAATAAGTTTGTCTTAGGTTGACGTTCCCCAGAGGCAGACTCTGAGACAAGGATTTGAATGTAAGGTGGGATTCCAGGGAGCACAGACAGAAGATATGGGAAGTTGAGACAGAGAATGGGAAGCATTAAAAGCACACTACCAAAGTGACCACCATGAGCAACAGGGGTGATTCCACTGAGGACCTCTGGGAAAATCTGCAGTGCACATCTCAGAATTGTTCCACGATTTATCCAACCACTGTGATCCATTATTAGGTGGGGCCTATGTGAAATGTACCAGATTGGTTCAATGGCTAGGAAACATATCCTGTCTATAAACAATTTATAAATTAATATTCAATTTGGGAAAGTTTTAAAAACTATTTTCTTAAGTCAGGTAGCCTGGGATTCAGGTGAGACCAACAATAAACATTTATTCCAATTTTGACATAGTTATGAGCAATATATTTAATTTACACAATGAATTAACCAAAATGTACAGCTATGACATATTTTATTCATATGGTCTTTATCCTTTAATTGTTCAGTGGATATTGTCATCTGGTCTTGCCACTGAGGTGACTCAAACCACAAGAAGAATGTACATTAATGCAAACACCTCTAACTAGACATGTTCTCTTGGCAAGATCTGACTCCATCTTGGACTCTGAAATATTAAATAAACCCAGCATAATTTGCTTGGGCTGATTCTCACCTTGGGAATTCCAGAACAGTTGGAAGGATTAACAGCAACAACAACAACAACAGAAAACCAATAAAGCTTTTTTTGTTGATGATATTTGGCCTGGAAAGCAGAACACACTGGGAGGTTTTGTCTCCTTTTTCTCTTTATAGAAAGACTCACTGGATATGTTCCATAAATTCTCTTTCTGTTATCCACCCTTCCCTAAAGCAACAGAATTCCGAGAGAACAAGAAAGTCTTCAGTCCCATTTTAAATTATTCACATTTTTGTTATATCAAAATTGGTGATCTGATTTTTTGTCTCTGTGTTCTAGAAGCCTGGACCCATCAATTGATTGATGTTGGACATTTCTACTTACTATACAATGTAGACTAGAAAAGAACCTGAGACAACAATAACAATTTATTTGCTTAATTTAAATCAGAGATGCTCCTAGAATTCTGAATATAGAATTGTTCCATATCGGCATCTCCAAGATTATAGAAGCTTTCATTATAGAAACTATCATTATAGAAGCATCTTTTCTTTCACAATGAAGAAATTATGAGTCCCAAGAAAGGTAGAGAAATGTGAACTTTTAAAATTATGGCAATGATTATTATTCCATCCTGATGTACAAGGCTGCCTCTGCTCTCTGCTTCCTGAGCACTTCTAATTTAGTAGACAGAATTTAAGAAATTGATTAGTATTCCCCTGAGTTTCTCCTACTGACCAACTCATCATAAAACAATGGAATATCTTAAATTCCTCCTGGACTTATCTTTCTTCATCTGTGAATTGGGAACAATATCACTTGATCTGGTCTCTAAAACAATGATTAAATAAAAACAAAACTAAAATATTATTTTATAAAGAATATCTACAGTGTCAAGTGTCTTTATTAACAGAGGTACATTGAGGGTAAAGAAAAGCATCATTAGATTGAGAAATCTAGTGTCCTTGGTTCAAATCCCAAATCCATTGCATTTCTTGTGGTTGATACTGAACACCTAAGCAAGTGCCTTATTTTCTCACAACTTCCATCTCCTTGATTATGCACTGAAGACACTAAACTCTACTTTTATCTTACAGTTGTTAGAATCACGTCAGAAAAAAAAAAAAATGAAAGCATGTTGTGAAGGTCAGTGAGCTCAATGACTTAAACCATGGTTGCTGTTGTTGCCATCATCATCATATTATTATTGCTGAGAAATAAAATAGTGAAATCATCCTGGCCCTGGAGATTTGGGAAACACTTGGAATCCATCTGAGGAAGACATGGTAACAGAATATTTAGGAAAAACATAATTACATCTTCATGAAAATCTCTCTCTTTAAATCTTTTTCTTAAAATTTTCATTTCCTAGTTGTTTATCTTTTGTAAACCCCCCATGAATACTTCTAGTTATTAAATGAGTGAATAAGTGAATGAATGACTTCTACATGCTGCGTCAGTGCTTTTACTCTATTATTTTGATCAATATTTTGCCTACGTTTATTGAACTTGTATACATTTTATCTATATAAAATACATGGCTAGATGACACATCCAATAGATAGAATTAAAAAGACAAATAACGTCAAGTATTATTGAAGATGTTTAGCAATCAAAACTCTTAGACATTGCTCATGAAATGTAAATTTATACAAATACTTTAAAAATTGTTTGGGAAATGTCTACTTTGGTAAACATATGCATATCCTAGGAACTAGACATTCTATCACTAGAAATAAACATCCCCTCTGAAATGCATGTGTATGTACACCATATAAGAATGCTCATAAAAGCTTTATTCACAACATCTAAAAACCTGAGACTACCCCAATGCCCTTTAATAGTTTCATGGATAAATACATTGTGATGTCTTCATACAATGGAAAACCACATAGCAATGAGACAATGAATTCTAACTATGCATAACAACAGCAGTGAATTACACAAACATTATGTTGACAGCAAACACCCACTCACAAATATATGTATAACATATAATCAACCCCATTTGCATAAATTGTGAAAGCAAGAAAAATAAATCCATGGTGTTAGAAGGCAGGACAGCGGTTAGTTACTCCAGGAGGTATGGGCTGTGGTAATGACCAGGAACCATCACAAGCACAGTTTTTAAGGTGCTGGCTGGTGATGCTCCATGTTTTGATTTGAGTGTCACTTATGAGGATGAGAGAACATAAAGAAGGCAGAACATCAAAGAATTGATGCCTTCGAACTGTGGTGCTAGAGAAGACTCTTGAAAGTCCCCTGGACAGTGAAGAGATCACATCAGTCAATCTTAAGTGAAATCAACCCTGAATACTCAGTATTTTGGCCACCTTATGAGAACAGCTGACTCATTGGGAAAGTCCCTGATGATGGGAAAGATGGTGGGCAGAAAGAAGAGGGCGTCAGAGGATGAGATGGCTGGATGGCATCACTGATGCAATGGACACGAACTTGAGCCAACTTTGGGAGGTGGTGAAGGACACGGAGGCCTGGCATGCTGCTGTCCATGGGCTTGTGAAGAGTGAAACATGACTGTGCGACTGAACAACAAATATAAGGATGAACTTACTGTGTGAAAGTTTGCCAAGCTGTATACTTAGGATACATAGCTCACCCTGGACCCTGATCTCCATAGCTGAAGAATGGTTCTGAATAGTTAACTAGTTTGATGTAATGCTTTGAACTTAAAAAAATTTACTTCTTTGGCTTTCAACATTAGATTGGAGTTGAAGTGAAGTCATTCAGTTGTGTCCGACTCTTTGTGACCCTGTGGCCTATAGCCTTCCAGGCTCCTCTGTACGTGGGATTTTCCAGGCAAGAGTACTGGAGTGGGTTGCCAATTCCTTCTCCAGGGGATCTTCCCAACCCAGGAATCGAACCCTGGTCTCCTGCATTGCAGGCAGACACTTTACCCTCTGAGCCACCAGGGAAGCCGAGCTGAAGTGACCCACTGACAAAAGGACTACACTATGCTTAGTCTACTTGTCTTTAGGAACACCTGGAGTAAGAAGCCTCTAGACAAGTGGTGAGTCTACATCCAAACTTCAGTTAGGCCAAGTAGCTGATGTAACTCAGTGAGCTGATTCAAGACCAGCTCTCTGGCTATGCCAGGCCTCTTGTGATCTTGTGACAGTCAAGTGAGCTGGGTATAGAAGCCAAGAAGGTTCTTGCTCTGGTTCTTATGTTGGGATGAGGAGCTGAGAGGTAGGCAGCCTCTGGGCCAAAGCTTCTGGGAACATGCAAAATGAAAATCCCGAGACGTCTTTATTGCTCCAAAATGGACTCTGCCCCTCCACAGTTCAGAGCAGAGTGTGGTTCACCAGTGCATCAGTTTGACTCAGGGGTGGGGAGCAGAAGGCAGAAGTGGCCCTACAACTGCACTGACGTCAGCTCTGGAGCTGGAGTACCTGACTGGTGGCTAGAGTTCGCTATTTCCATGGGGGGCCGCCTGCTCCACAAGACAGCACTCATCTGTTAAATTCCACGTGGTGCTCCAGCAAACTCGACCTGAAGACTGATTGCCCCCATGCAAGTGATGCTTGTTCTGCTGATCTTAGTGACAAGGTCGGCTGGCATCAAGGTCCATGCAGCTCCTCATATGAAGAACTCTCAAGTAACCAGGTTGACTTGGGACCTATTTCTGCCACTTGGTAGTTTTGCTTCAGTCCTTTCAGAAGTTTGAATGTCCTGATAATTTGATCTTTGTGTGTAAAGACTGCAAAAGTAAACAAATAAAGTTGGAAGACAATTTACTCTCACAAACTATAAGGAACTGTTTTCTCCAAAGGTATGAGGGAAAGTCATTCTGAGATGTTTCATTATCTGGTGGCTAAAATCAGATTCTCATTTTAAAACAAAGAATTGAAGCATTTGAGAGTTACTTGAATCCTTAGAGGCCATCATCATCAACACCATCATTTCATAGATGAGGGAACTAAGACCAGGAAAGTTGTATCTCTATGACTATGAACTCGCCAATGATGCCCATCTTCCTTATTTTACCTTCTGATTCTTTTTTCCTTTCTTGTTCCTCTCTGTATTCCTCTCATCATTCTGCACTTCTGTAGCCAAAGGGACACACGTTAGAAAAAGGGTAACTTCAGCACAGAGCGTGTAGTGTCATTGTATATTTCTTCTATCATGTTTCTTAATCAAGCATCTTTTCAACTCATTCTGTCTCCACTTTTCATCTCAAAGTTGAAAGTTATACCCATGTTCAAGTTACAATATTGGCATTAATAGTAGGTTCCTTTCTCTTTTAGAAAAGATGTTTTTGATGATAGTTTGCAATGGCAGCAAAGAGTTCCTTGTGTGTAACACAGACCACAACACAAGAAAATAGAAATTGACACTCCATTTAGGATACCTTTTGATATTAATTGTCCCAGTGCCAAGCTGGTAGCTCTAAGAAAGTTTACTTGGAAAGTATTCCCAGGCACAGAGGTAGCCTAGAAATCCTCCCATAATTTGTAAATATTGCTGGAGGGCAAAAAGTGGAAGTGGGAATAAATTGAATTTAAAGACAAAATTCAACAATCGTACCTTGTATGTGAGTCAATGTGTCTTAAATATACAGCACATAAAAGGAAGACTTCTGGATTTCAGAACTGACCAGAGGCAGAATGAAATCTAAATCTGGCATGTTTCTTTCTGCAGTATCTCCATCTGATGTGTTTGCAAACCTCCAGTGGGAGAAAAAAAATCCCTCCATGATTCATTCATATAGCTTTAGGGCATTGTGTCGATCTGCACTATGATTGTTTGACCCTCATGAATAAGGGGGTATTTTTAATTCTTTACAAAGTTGTAGTTTGTGCAGCTGTGGATGCTCCAGCATTTGGGAAAAAAGGTATAGAGCATATTTAAAATAACACCAGGTTCATATTCACTTTCTTTGTCAACCAAATTTGATGATTTCCTAAAGAACTATAAGGACGTCATGTGAGATTTCTCCTGACAAGCTAAAAAACTGCTGTTCCTTCTATATGACATTCTTTACCCATTCAATCGTTATGTACTTAGTGGAGGCAGAGAGAAACTTTTTAAATTAACAGAAAATAATTTTCCTTCTTATTTATGTTTAAAATAAGTTCATAATTTTACATTCATTGTTTGAACTGAACAACTTAATAGAAAGCATAAAAACATTTACATACAGAAACAAATTTCTAATTCCAAGTGAACAGTACTTTTCCATGTGTTGTTCAGCTTTAGAATCTCTTACTTTCAATCTATCACTGATAACACTTGGCTACCCAGTTTGCATCAGGAAATGTGCACTTAAGACGAGGAGAAAACCTTCTACAGAGTTGGAGCATGCAAGCCACAGGTGCTTCTAAAACATCCACTGAGACTTTTGCAGGATAAGCAAAATTTACATTTTATCAGTTACAGAAGAACTCTCAGGTTGAAATCCAAGTGAACTCCTACCACACATCCAATTCATCACCGTGATAACTTAAGATCACTCTTGGGTTGGTAATCAGGGCAACTGACCCATTTCCTGCCCTTGAATCTGGCTGTTTTCACAGAAGAGACACATTAAATATAACAAGTTTTGGCGCTTGCCTGGTAAATTCTTTCTTTCATCATCTTTAATCTAGAATGAAGAGCTGGCTTCAGAGACATAATTTTTCCAAATCCCTCTCTCCAATGCTTTCAGCACACGTTTGCCTGAATCCCATCTGCCAGAGCCTGCACCTCTGCCTGAGGACTTTCTCTGTCTCCAGAAGCCTGATTGGCCCCTGCAGGAGGCAGGCTGGAAGTGCCAGGGAGTGAATGTCCCTGGAGCAGCCTTCAACCACTGACTGATGGCAGTCAATGTTCAACTCCTTGAGCTCCCGCTGCCCTGAACACATGTTCTACACACTCTCCTAGAGCTCTCCAACTGGGCCTGAGCCCCGCTCAGTCCACGCATGAATGACTTGCCTGATGAAGCATTCTGATTGGCTGCCTTTCATCATCAGTCTCATCGCCCTTCTTACTCCTCCACTAATGTTTCTTAAAATTACCTCCCAAACAATTTACTTTTAAGTCTTTGTCTCAGGATCTACTTCTGGTTCTACATCTGGGAAATACTTAATAGAAATACCTGCAGCCTGACTAGCCTCCCAGCCGATATAGTAGTTAAATAAAATAAATAACTTTTATCCTCCAATATATATATACACATATATATAATTTCTGCTGAGTTTAGGTATAATTTACACTCCATTCACTTTCATCTTGATTAATGAACACTTTTTCACACAGGAATTCTGATCAGCAGCCAATTGAGATGGGATTACATCAATACAATCCTTAAGAACTGACAGGATCAGAAGCTCTGATTCAATTTCATTGAATTTCTCAATGAAATGCAATCTTGAAATGGAAATTCTGCAGAGACAATTTCTGATATTCAGTTTTTCTGATAATTGATCTGAATAGAACAAAAAGAATAGAATAGAATAAAAAGATGGAAGATGTCTTCCATCTTCTTTCCTTTTCCTCTAAGCAATTTAAGAGCAAGTTTAATGCACGTTACAGGGATGGAAGGCAATATCATCTATTTCCAAATCCATTGTGTGTGTGTGTAAGTCACTCAGTCATGTCTGACTCTATGCAACCCCTTGGACTGTAGCCCTCCGGGCTCTTCTATCCATGGGGTTTTCCAGGCAAGAATACTGGAGTGAGTTGCCATTTCTTAAAATACATTTTTCTGAATTCCATCTTTAGTGTACAGAACAGAACTTCTGGAATTGAGGAATTAATACTCCACAATCTTCCCCACCCCCAGTAATTTCTATACACTCTCAAGTTACATTGGCTCTGTGCTGGATAGATATTTTCCCCACTTTTCCTTTCTTCTAATCTCATGGTTAAGTTGAATCAGATATTGCCCATTCTTTTAACAATCTAAAGGAAACATATTTGCATGTACACCCTGTAGTTAAGCCTGGGCTTAGCAGAAAATAATAAACTGCCTAAGATGCCCAAATTCCTATAATAAAAATGAAACAATAAATGCATAGAAATATGAGGAAGAAATTACACCCATTAAATGCATCCAGGCTGATGAGTGATAGGATGGCTGCCTATTCAAGCTGGAAGTTTTACATATGATCGAAGCTTTATTTAGTCTAATGGAATGTGCTTCCTGAGTTTGGCTCTGACTAAGCCTGAGAGCACAATAGCGAGTATTATGTGATTGGCCTGAGCTCATTCCCATCTCGAAGCCATTGTGACTGGGTCTTGACTGCCTCTTTCTCTCAGGTAACCCGTCACCTTGCTCTTCCTCTCCGGTTTAGACATTCATTCAGGATGTTATAAAAACAAAATTAGCAACTTCTATGCACCACAGTCTCCTCCTTACAATCTCTCTCTAAAAAGTTCTAAAATCATTGGGAATATTTATCCTCATTCTACAGTTTGGGAAACATAAACTCAATGATATAGCAAATGTTACAACTGGCCAAGATTACTGAGTCTCACTGCTAGATGATCACACAGGTGGACAAGGACCGTGTTCATTGCATCAGCAAAGCAGAGATGACTCCAAAATGGTTTGTTGGAGGAATTTAATATTTGCAGTTACCAAGAACAGTATTAAAGACATCATACGTATATGTATATATGTGCATGCATGCTAAGTCACTTCAGTCATGTCCAACTCTTTGTGACCCTATGGACTGCAGCCTGCCAGACTCCTCTGTCTATGGGATTCTCCATGTAGGAATACTGGAATGGGTTGCCATGCCCTCCCCCAGGGGATCTTCCTGACCCAGGGATCAAACCTATGTCTGTTATATCTAACCTGCTTTGGCAGGCAGGTTCTTTACCACTAGCGCCACCTGGGGAGTGCTGTGTGTGTGTGTGTGTGTGTGTATAAAATCATATATGTTTGATGTTCCAAACAAAGGAGGTTAAAGAATCATAACAAATAAATCAATATCTTACCCAATTTGGATGATGTGTAAAAGAGAGGAAAAAATTACATTATTGGATCAGTGACAGAGCAGAAATGTGGATAATGAATTGGATAAAATTATTGTATCAGTGCTACATTTATTGAAGTTCCTAATGGTGCTCTGGTTTTGCAAATAAATATCCTCATTCCAAGGACATACACACTAAATTATCTAGGGATACAGGAGTAAAGGGCCATGATATATATATATATTTTTTTACCCTCAAATATCCAACCAGTCCATTCTAAAGGAGATCAGTCCTGGGTGTTCATTGGAAGGACTGATGCTAAAGCTGAAACTCCAATACTTTGGCCTTCTCATGCAAAGAGTTGACTCATTGGAAAAGACCCTGATGCTGGAAGGGATTGGGGGCAGAAGGAGAAGGGGACAACAGAAGATGAGATGGCTGGATGGTATCACCAACTCGATGGACATGAGTTTGAGTAAACTCCGGGAGTTGGTGGTGGACAGGGAGGCCTGGCGTGCTGCAATTCACAGGTTCGCAAGGAGTCAGACATGATTGAGCGACTGAACTGAACTGAACTGAACTGAACCCTCAAATATATCATGAAAAAATTGTCTCAGCACTTACAACCACAAACAGTTATGCGTTGTTCACATCTCATGTCAACTGGATTTGATATTCTTCCATGTGTCTTCTCAATCTGGGACCAAGTTCAGAGAGGATGTCCTCTTTCGGCCATGCCATCCTTATGGAAGAGGAAAGAGAATGAAAGCCAAGCATGCAGTGGCTCCTGATGCTTCTGTTTAAACATGACAGCAGTTTACATGCTCTTTAATAAAGCAAGTCACTTGGCTTAGTCCAAAATCAAGGGGCAGGAAAGGAGATTTAGCCTTGTAAGAAAATGTCAGATTGTCTTCCAACGTGGTTATGCCACTTTGCATTCTCATCACTAATGAATGAGAGTTCCTGTTGCTCCACAATCTTTCCAGTGATTGATATTCAGTTTTTTGTTGTTGTTGTTTGTTTTGCTTTAGCCATCCAAATACATGTATTGCAGCATCTCACTGTTATTTGTATTTTCCTGTTTGTCATTTTTAGAATCAGTCTACCACATCCTACATAGAAATCACTAGTGAAAAGTAATTGTTAATGAATATATAAATTGAACAAATGGTTTTTCTGCAAGATAGTTTTTCAACATACTTTCAAAAAATAAAATGTTCATCATGTGGCTGTTGACTAATTAAACTGGAGCAACATCTAAAGCCTCAGGGGTCATATTTATGTTGTTTATTTTCCATATCTTCAGCCCCTGATACACTTTGGATGCTCGATAAATACTTCTTCTAGGAATAAATTTGTTGTTGTTCAGTCGCTCAGTCATGTGTTACTCTCTGCGAGCCCATGCAGTGCAGCATGCCAGGCTTCCCCTGTCCTTCACTATCTCTCAGAGTTTGCTCAAACTCAGACAGGCTTAAATATATCCCTATTCATCTCAGAGACAAATCCTCTGAGATTAGTAGCAGGTTTTTTCTGTTATTCTGTATTCTCAGTGGAAAGATAGCCTTATCTCTTCCTTGTTCTCTACTTGGAGCCTGTTGGGTTTTCTTTCTTTAATTCTACCTCTATTCTAATATTCTGCAAAAAATATATTTAAAAATTAAAATACTAATTACTGTGCCAAGAGACCCAAATTGGCATTGAAATGCTTGGGAACACTGCTGTAGTACTTAGGGTTTTCCCTCTTATTCCTGCTTCCCCCCGCACCCCAGTCCTTGATGGCAACACTTGAAAAAATTGAAAAGTACGATAAAGTCTTTAATCCATAGGTAGCTCAGATGGTAAAGAATCTGTCTGAAATGCAGGAGACCAGGTTTTGATCCTTGGGTTGGGAAGACCCCCTGGGGAAGGAAATGACAACCCACTCCAGTATTCTTGTCTGGAAAAATCCCATGGATGGAGGAGTCTGGCAGCTACAGTCAATGAGGTTGAAAGGAGTCGGACATGACTAAGTGGCTAACACTTTCACTTTCAGCCCCTCTTAGCTCCTCTTAGCTGATATAACAGTAATAACTTACATTAGTGTATAAATTGATTTTTGGAAGTCTACATGGGAAATTAGAGACTCTACAGAATGGAACTGGATGGCTAGAAAAATTTTTAGTCTTCGAGTATAATCTTTGGTGTCTTTTTTTCCTGTATGCTTAATAATGCAAATATCTCACATGTATTTTCATGCTTTTCATTGTTCAAACCTGAAAATACATACTTTTGTGTTAAGTTCATTTCAACATTGTATCCACATGCAGAACTGTCTTGAATGCTTTTATTGAAGTGAATCATTCATCTGCCCCATAAATCACTATTAAACTTGATTAAGAAATCAATCATTCCCAGTCATCTATTTCAACAATTGCCCATTTTTCACTAAGAGTTTGAACCAGCTGGGCCTAATTTAATTGCATTGTCCACACAAGTAGAGGTAAAGATAATAAAATAAATCAGTCTCTCAGTCATGTCCTACTCTTTGCGACCCCATGTACTGCAGTATGCCAGGCCTCCCTGTCCATCACCAACTCCCGGAGTTTACTCAAAATCATGTCCATTGAGTCAGTGATGCCATCCAACCATCTCATCCTCTGTTGTCCCCTTCTCCCACCTTCAATCTTTCCCAGCATCAGGGTCTTTTCCAATGAATCAGTTCAAGTACAAGTAGAGGTATTTTAAAAAATTAATTTATTTTTTAATTGAAGGATAATTGCTTTACAGAATTTTGTTGTTTTCTATCAAACCTCAACATGAATCAGCTGTAGGTATACATATATGCCCTCCCTTTTGAACCTTCCTCCCATCTCCCTCCCCATCCCACCCCTCCAGGTTGATACAGAGCCCCTGTTTGAGTTTCCTGAGCCATACAGCAAATTCCCTTTGGCTATCTATTTTACATACAGTAAGGTAAGTTTCCATGTTACTCTTTCTATGCATCTCACCCTCTCCACCCCTCTCCCCATGTCCATAAGTCTGTTCTCTATGTCTGTTTCTCCTTTGCTGCCCTGCAAATAAATTTTTCAGTACCATTTTTCTAGATTCCATATATATGCATGAGAAAACAATATTTATCTTTCTCTTTCTGACTTACTTCATTCTGTATAATAGAGTCTAGGTTCATCCACCTCATTAGAACTGACTCAAAAGTGTTCCTTTTTATGGCTGAGTAATATTCCATTGTGTATATGTACCACAACTTCTTTATCCATTCGTCTGATGATGGACATCTAGGTTGCTTCCATATTCTAGCTACTGTAAATAGTGCTGCAGTGAACAAAGGGATACATGTATCTTTTTCAGCTTTGGTTTCCTCAGGGTATATGATTAGCAGTGGGATTGCTGGGTCATATGGTGGTTTTATTCCTAGTTTTTTAAGGAATCTCCATACTGTCTTCCATAGTGGCTGTATCAATATATATTCCCACCAACAGAGCAAAAGTGTTCCTTTTTCTCCACACCCTCTCCAGCATTTATTGTTTGTAGACTTTTTGATAATGGCCATTCTGACTGGTGTGAGGTGATATCTCATTGTAGTTTTGATTTGCATTTCCCTGATAATGAGCAATATTGAGCGACTTTTCATGTGTTTGTTAGCCATCTGTATGTCTTTTTTGGAGAAATGTCTCTTTAGGTCTTTTCCCCACTTTTTGATTGGGTTGCTTATTTTTCTGGTATTGAGTTGTATGAGCTGCTTGTATATTTTGGAAATTAATCCTTTGTCAGTTGTTTCATTTGCTTATTTTCTCCCATTCTGAGGGTTGTCTTTTCACCTTGATTATACTCTCCTTTGCTGTGCAAAAGCATTTAAGTTTAATCAGGTCCCACTTGTTTACTTTTGTTTTTATTTCCATCACTCTAGGAGATGGGCCATAGAGGATCTTGCTTTGATTTATGTCATTGAGTGTTCTGCCTATGTTTCCCTCCAAGAGTTTAATGGTTTCTGGTCTTACATTTAGGTCTTTAATCCATTTTGAGTTTATCTTTGTGTATGGTTTTAAGAAGTGTTCTAATTTCATTCTTTTACATGTAGCTGTCCAGTTTTCCCAGCACCATTTATTGAAAAGGCGGTCTTTGCCCCATTGTATATTCTTGCCTCCTTTGTAAAAAATAAGGTATCCATAGGTGCATGGGTTTATTTCTGGGCTTTCTATCTTGTTCCATTGGTCTATATTTCTGATTTTGTGCCAGTACCATACTGTCTTGATGACTATAGCTTTGTAGTACAATCTGAAGTCAGAAAGGTTGATTCCTCCAGCTCCATTCTTCTTTCTCAAGACTGCTTTGGCTATTCGGGGCCTTTTGGGTTTCCATATGAATTGTTAATTTTTTTGTTCTAGTTCTGTGAAAAATACCATTGGTAATTTGATAGGGATCACATTGAATCTGTAGATTGTGTTTGATAGTATAGGCATTTTCACAATATTGATTCTTCCTTCCCAGGAACATGGAATATCTCTCCATCTGTTTATGTCATCTTTGATTTCTTTCATCAATGTCTTATAATTTTCCATGTACAGTTCTTTTGTCTCCTTTGGTAAGTTTATTCCTAGATATTTTATTCTTTTTGTTCCAATGGTGAATGGGATTGATTTCTTAATTTCTCTTTCTGAACTTTCATTGTTAGTATAGAGAAATCCAAGTGATTTCTGTGTATTGATTTTGTATCCTGCAACTTTGCTAAATTCACTGATTAACTTTAGTAATTTTCTGATACTATCTTTAGGGTTTTCTATGTACAGTATCATGTCATCTGCAAGCAGTGAGAGCTTTACTTCTTCTTTTCTGATCTGGATACCTTTTATTCCTTCGCTGATTGCTGTAGCTAGGACTTCCAGAACTATGTGGAATAATAGTGGTGAAAGTGGATGCCCTTGTCTGTTCCTAATCTTAGGGGGAATGTTTTCAGTTTTTCACCATTGAGAATAATGTTTGCTGTAGGCTTATCATATACAGCCTTTACTATTTTGAGGTAGGTTCCTTCTATGCCCATTTTCTGAAGAGTTTTTTATCATTAAATGGGTGCTAAATTTTGTCAAAGGCTTTTTCTGCATCTATTGAGAATATCATACGGTTTTTATCTTTATTTGTTAATATGGTGTATCACATTGATTGATTTGCATATATTGAAGAATCCTTGCATTCCTGGAATAAACCCAATTTGATCATGATGTATGAGCTTTTTGATGTGTTGCTGAATTCTGTTTGCTAAAATTTTGTTGAGGATTTTTGCATCCATGTTCATCAGTGATATTGGCTTATAGATTTCTTTTTTTGTGTTGTCTTTGTGGCTTTGGTATTAGGGTGATGGTGGCCTCATAGAATGAGTTTGGAAATGTTCATTCCTATGCAATTTTTGGAAATAATTTTAGAAGGATAGGCATTAACTCTACTCAAAGCAGAGACATTACTTTGCCAACAAAGGTCCATTTAGTCGAGGCTATGGTTTTTCCTGTGGTCATGTATGGATGTGAGAGTTGGACTGTGAAGAAAGCTGAGTGCCGAAGAATTGATGCTTTTGAACTGTGGTTTTGGAGAAGACCCTTGAGAGTCCCTTGGACTGCAAGGAGATCCAACCAGTCCATTCTGAAGGAGATCAGCCCTGGGTGTTCTTTGGAAGGAATGATGCTAAAGCTGAAACTCCAATACTTTGGTCACCTCATGCAAAGAGTTGACTCATTGGAAAAGACTCTGATGCTTGGAGGGATTGGGGGCAGGAGGAGAAGGAGATGACAGAGGATGAGATGGCTGGATGGCATCACTGACTCGATGGACGTGAGTCTGAGTGAACTCTGGGAGTTGGTGATGGACAGGGAGGCCTGGCGTGCTACAGTTCATGGGGTCGCAAAGAGTTGGACACGATTGAGTGACTGAACCGAACTGAAATGAAATGTTTGATAGAATTCTCCTGTGAAGCCATTTGGTCCTGGGCTTTTGTTTTTTGGGAAATTTTTTATCACAGCTTCAATTTCAGTGTTTGTAATTGGGTTGTTCATAATTTCTATTTCTTCCTGCTTCAGTCTTGGAAGATTGAACTTTTCTAAGACTTTGTCCATTTCTTCCAGGTTATCCATTTTATTGCCATAATAGTTGTTCATAATAGTCTCTTATATCCTTTGTATTTCTGCCTTGTCTGTTGTAACCTCTCCTTTTTCATTTCTAATTTTGTTGATTTGATTCTTCTGTCTTTTATTCTTGATGAGTCTGGCTAAAAAGGTTTGTCAATTTTCTTTATCTTCTCAAAGAACCAGCTTTTAGTTTTATTAATCTTCACCATTGTTTCCTTCACTTCTTTTTCATTTATTCCTGCTCAGATCTTTATGATTTCTTTCCTTCTACTAATTTTGGGGCTTTTTGTTCTTCTTTTTCCAGTTGTTTAAGGTGTTTAAGGTGTAAAGTTAAGTTGTCTATTCGATGCTTTTCTTGTTTCTTGGGGTAGGATTGCATTGCTATAAACTTCCCTCTTAGGACTGCCTTTGCTGCATCCCATAGGTTTTGAGTTGTCATGTTTTCATTGTCATTTGTTTCTAGAAATTTTTTGATTTCCCTTTTGATTTCTTCAGTAACCTGTTGGTTATTTAGAAATGTATTGTTTAATCTCAACATGTTTGTGTTTTTACAGTTTTTATTCTTGTAATTGATATCTAGTCTCATAGTGTTGTGGTCAGAGAAGATGCTTGATATAATTTTAATTTTCTTAAATTTACTGTGGTTTGCTTTGTGACCCAAGATGTGGTCTATACTGGAGAATGTTCAATGCACACTTGAGAAGAAGGTGTGTTCTGCATTTGGATAGACTGTCCTGAAGATATCAATGAGATCCATCTCATCTAATGTATAATTTAAGACTTGTGTTTCCTTATTAATTTCCTGTTTTGATGATCTGTTCATTGGTGTGAGTGGGGTGTTAAAGTCTCCTACTATTACTGTGTTACTGTCAATTTTTCCTTTTATGTCTGTTAGTATTTGTCTTATGCATTGAGGTGCTCCTATGTTGGGAGAATAGATATTGACAATTGTTGTGTCTTCCTCTTGGACTGATCCTTTGATCATTATGTAGTGTCCTTCCTTATCTCTTGTAATGTTATTTTAAGGTCTTTTTTGTCTGATATGAGGATTGTTACTCCAGCTTTCTTTTGCTTCCCATTTGCATGGAATATATTTTTCCATCCTCTCACTTTCACTCTATATGTGTCTTTAGGTCTGAAGTGGGTTTCTTGTAGCAGCATATACATGGGTGTTGTTTCTGTATCCATTCAGCCAGCCTGTGTCTTTTGGTTGGAGCATTTAATCCATTTACATTTAACATAATTATTGATATATATGTTCCTATTGCCATTTTCTTAATTGTTTGGGGTTTGTTGTAGATCTTTTTCTTTTCTTGTATTTCTTGGCTATTTAAGTTCCTTTAACATTTGTTGTAAACCTGGTGTGGTGGTACTGAATTCTCTTAAATTTTGCTTATCTGAAAACCTCTTTATTTCTCCATCAATTTTGAATGAGATCCTTGCTGTTTACGGTAATCTTGGTTGTAGATTTTTCCCTTTAAATATATCCTGCCATTCCCTTCTGGCCTGCTGAGTTTCTGCTAAAAGATCAACTGTTAAACATATGGGATTTCCCTTGTATGTTACCTGTTGCTTTTCCCTTGCTGCTTTTAATATTCTTCCTTTGTGTTTAGTCTTTGTTAGTATGATTAGTATGTGTCTTGGTATGTTTCTCCTTGGGTTTATCCTGTATGGGACTCTCTGCACCTCTTGAACTTGATTGACTATTTCCTTTTCCATGTTGGGGAAATACAATAACTATAATCTCTTCAACATTTTCCTAATATCCTTTCTTTTTCTCTTCTTCTTCTGGGATCCCTATAATTTGAATGTTGGTGCGTTTGGTATTGTCCCAGAGGTCTCTGAGACTATCCTCAGTTCTTTTCAGTCATTTTACTTTATTCTGCTCTCCAGAAGTTATTTCCACCATTTTATCTTCCAGGTCACTGATTCATTCTTCTGCTTCAGATATTCTGCTGTTGATTCCTTCTAGAGTATTTTTAATTTCAGTAATTGTGTTGTTTGTCTCTGTATGCTTATTCTTTAATTTTTCTAGGTCTTTGTTAATTGATTCTTGTATTTTATCCTTTCTGTTTTCAAGGTTTTTGATCATCTTTACTATCATTATTCTGAATTCTTTTTCAGGTAGTTTGCCTATTTCCTCTTCATTTATTTGGATTTCTGTATTTCTAGTTTGTTCCTTCATTTGTGTAGTATTTATTGTCTTTTCTTTTTTTTTTTTTTTAACTTATTGCATTTGAGGTCTCCTTTTCCCAAGCTTCAAAGTTGAATTCTTTCTTCCTTTTGGTGTCTGCCCTTCTAAGGTTGGTCCAGTGGTTTGTGTAAACTTCGTATAGGATGAGATTTGTGCTGAGTCTTTGTTTGTTTTCCTCTGATGGGCAAGGCTGAGTGAGGTGGTAATCCTGTCTGCTGATGACTGGGTTTGTATTTTTTTTGTTTGTTGTTTAGATGAGGTGTCCTGCACAGGGTGCTACTGGAGGTTGGGTGATGCCAGGTCTTGTGTTCAAGTGGTTTCCTTTCAATGAGTTCTCACTATTTGATACTCCCTAGGGTTATTTCTCTGGTAGTCTAAGGTCTTGGAATCAGTGCTCCCACTCCAAAAGCTCAGGGCTTGATCTCTCTTTTTGTTGTCCAAGCTAAAGCTGCAATAAACTTCCATGAAACTCAAAGGCAGACCAAAGCAGAGTGATGAGTCCGCAAAATGTGGAGGATCTTTTTTCTTTCCTTTGTGCTTAGTCTATCTGTGCTTGCCCTGGGACCATGTGCCGAGGTCTTGTATCCTGCCCTTGACTCCAGAGTTTTTAATGCAAACGGGCAGACTTTAGCCGACACTGTGGCAACGAGGTCCGTGTGCAGGTGCAGCAGTTGAAGATGGCAGTGGGGGCGGGCCTAGTGGAGGTATTTTAAACAAACAAAAAGATAATAAACTATCAATAATAATAACAAGAGAGTTTCTAAAGGTAGATTCTCCATGGGAGATTATTTTAATTAATTCTTCTCAGGACTAAAATCCATTAATTTTTCATAATGAAGTTGTTTAAGTTTCCACTACTATGGAATTCCATGCAAACCTCACTCCCAGTCTATGCTGGCACATGGATTTTCTTGAAGAATCCAAGGTGCCTTTGTTGTCTTCCTCTTACCAGCTCAGGCTCAGAGGATGAGACCCATTCCTTGAATGTCAGTTTCTCAACTTAAAAATGAAAACTGGAGAACCTATTGCATTTCTTTCTAAATGGGATAAAATTGGACTCAGATATTGATCAATGAATGAAACAGACCCCACTTCAGATCAGATCAGATCAGTCACTCAGTCGTGTCCAACTCTTTGCGACCCCATGAATCGCAGCATGCCAGGCCTCCCTGTCCATCACCAACTCCCAGAGTTCACTCAGATTCACATCCATTGAGTCAGTGATGCCATCCAGCCATCTCATCCTCTGTCGTCCCCTTCTCCTCTTGGCCCCAATCCCTCCCAGCATCAGAGTCTTTTCCAATGAGTCAACTCTTCGCATGAAGTGGCCAAAGTACTGAAGTTTCAGCTTTAGCATCATTCCTTCCAAAGAAATCCCAGGGCTGATCTCCTTAAGAATGGACTGGTTGGATCTCTTGAAGTCCAAGGGACTCTCAAGAGTCTTCTCCAACACCACAGTTCAAAAGCATCAATTCTTCAGTGCTCAGCTTTCTTCACAGTCCAACTCTCACATCCATACGTGACCACAGGAAAAACCATAGCCTTGACTAGACGAACCTTTGTTGGCAAAGTAATGTTTCTGCTTCTGAATATGTTATCTAGGTTGGTCATAACTTTCCTTCCAAGGAGTAAGCTTTTAATTTAATGGCTGCAGTCACCATCTGCAGTGATTTTGGACCCCAAAAATATAAAGTCTGACACTGTTTCCACTGTTTCCCCATCTATTTCCCATGAAGTGATGGGACCAGATGCCATGATCTTCGTTTTCTGAATGTTGAGCTTTAAGCCAACTTTTTCACTCTCCACTTTCACTTTCATCAACAGGCTTTTTAGTTCCTCTTCACTTTCTTCCATAAGGGTAGTGTCATCTGCATATCTGAGGTTATTGATATTTCTCCTGGCAATCTTGATTCCAGCTTGTGTTTCTTCCAGTCCAGCATTTCTCATGATGTACTCTGCATAGAAGCTAAATAAGCAGGGTGACAATATACAGCCTTGACGTACTTCTTTTCCTATTTGGAACCAGTCTGTTATTCCATGTCCAGTTCTAACTGTTGCTTCCTGACCTGCATACAAATTTCTCAAGAGGCAGATCAGGTGGTCTGGTATTCCCATCTCTTTCAGAATTTTCCACAGTTGATTGTGATCCACACAGTCAAAGGCTTTGGCATAGTCAATAAACCAGAAATAGATGCTTTTCTGGAACTCTCTTGCTTTTTCCATGATCCAGCAGATGTTGGCAATTTGATCTCTGGTTCCTCTGCCTTTTCTAAAACCAGCTTGAACATCAGGAAGTTCACGGTTCACATATTGCTGAAGCCTGGCTTGAAGAATTTTGAGCATTACTTTACTAGTGTGTGAGATGAGTGCAATTGTGCGGTAGTTTGAGCATTCTTTGGCATTGCCTTTCTTTGGGATCGGAATGAAAACTGACCTTTTCCAGTCCTGTGGCCACTGCTGAGTTTTCCAAATTTGCTGGCATATTGGGTGCAGCACTTTCACAGCACCATCTTTCAGGATTTGAAATAGCTCAACTGGAATTCCATCACCTCCACTAGCTTTGTTTGTAGTGATGCTTTCTAAGGCCCACTTGACTTCACATTCCAGGATGTCTGGCTCTAGGTCAGTGATCACACCATTGTGTTATCTGGGTTGTGAAGATCTTTTTTTGTACAGTTCTTTTGTGTATTCTTGCCATCTCTTCTTAACTGTGTTGTTTAAATTGTTATCTAAAATATCAGCATTTCCCATTACACTAAACGTCTCATCCCATTGGCTCCACAAACCAATGTTTTACTGTTAAACACTGGTTATCTCAGGTGGAAGAATTAGTTCACATAATTTTGGAGGACACATTATTTTTTTTTAATTTAGAAAGAATGATTCAGGTTATTTTGGTTTATTTTTTAGTATAGCCAAGACTCTGTCCTTTTTAATGCAAGAATTATAAATCTCTACCTGCTGCCATTTGAATTGCAGGGACTTCCCTTGGATTGCGACTTCTCTAGATCAATGACACCACTCTGCCTGTCTTTTGGGACTTGCCTTCACCAAAGAATATGAGCAAAGTAACACATACCTTGTCTGAAGTGTAGAGGCTTGTTTGATTCAACCATCTCTGTTTTTCTTCTGGTATGAGAAATGTATGTCCCAAAGGAAATTGCTTTTTCTCCTTGGATTCTGGTAATAAGAATCTACATAGAGCAGATTCCAAGTCAATGTGAAGCTGTCACACCCCAAATATAATCCAAATGAGAAACAACCATTTGTAAACCTTTGTAGCCATAAGTTGCTGGTTTTCAGAAGCTGTTGGTCATTGTAGTATAATATAATGTATAAAATACTGGCTTACACATTTAGAGAGGATTATGAACCCAGTGAGAAAAAGTTATCTTAGGAACTTATGATAGCCAAAACTTTGCTCCAGCCAGATTTCTTTCTCTTTTATTACAAACACAAGTTATTTCCACTTTGTGGAACTTACTCTTTAGAAATATTTGTGACACACAAACTAATGCTTTATTTTTATAGTTATCCAATGTGTGTCATATATTATGCCAAGGCCTTATAAATACTCTCCAAATCTTCAGAATGGTCTAATGAGATATTACTCTGGGATGCTATGTTACAAAGAAGGAAATTGGAGGTCAGAGGTCAACAGTACATTGGTCGCAATGAGACCATCAGGATTTCAACTCATGCTGCAGCCTTCATTCATGCCATTTTTTTTTTATCACCTCTGTTGCTTAACCATACTTCAAGTTAAGTGGTTGTTTCAAAAAAGCAGAAAAGGTAGAATAGAGAAATATGTGACCAATGGAGAAGAAATAGCTATTCAACCAAAACTCCCACATGCCTTCCCCAGAGCACAACTTGAGGAATAAATTGATCTTCTCAACTCCAGCATCCAGCTTTCTTCTCTTTACCTTAGACATTTAAGCATTTCCATGTAACTGTGCAGATTTCAAGAACAATTTAAAAAACTGTAGCCAAAATTTTTTAGCAGGATAAGATTTTCTTTTCTTTTTTATGAAAAAAAAACTTCATTTCTTTTATTTGTGTTTTTATTGAAGTATAGTTGCCATATACAATATTTATATAAATTACATGTGGTCATCAGGGTGATTCACAACTTTAAAGGCTATACTCTATTTATGTGTGTGTCCATCAGTGGTGTCCAACTCTTTGAGACCCCATGGATTGTAGCCCACAAGGCTCCTTTGTCCGTGGTATTTTCCAGGCAAGAATACTGCAGTGGGTTGCTATTCCCTTTTCTGTAGGGTATTCCTGACCTAGGGATCAAACCCACATCTTATGCATCTCTTGCATTGTAAGGTGGATTTCTTTTTACCACCAAACCACCTGGGAAGCTCATATCCTACAGTTATAATAAAATATTGGCTATATTCCCCATGCTTTACAATATATCCTTGCAGCTTCTTTTATACCTAATAGCTTGGACTTCTACTCGTCTACCCTGTATTGCCCCTCCCCACTTGCATTTATCTTACTGCTAAATAACAAAAGTGACTTGTGAGTTTTGTGTGTGTGTGTGTGTGTGTGTGTGTGTAGATTATTTGAAAAATACATTAAGGCTTTAAAATTAAGATGGGAACTGTGCCTTGTCATTTTTCTGAGAGCAGTTTATTATATTTCCATGAAAATTTTTCATACACTTAAAAAACTATGCCACAGTATTGGTCTACATTTTAAACTGATAGATTTATTTATTAGATCTTTTATTCAATACTTCTGTAGCTGTTGTGTGTTAGACTGGGCCTTCTGATATGGTGACTCTTAAAGATAAGTGTCTACCCTTACATCATTTACATTTTCTATGAAGAACAGATAATGAACTGGTTTAAAAAGGGCAACTGAAATTGTTAAATATTGGGATATTACTTATAAAGGAAATCATCAAGGCAAAGGAGATCGAGACTGACTGACTGACTGACTTTGGATAAAGTGGTCAGTTGGGGAAGGAATAATTAAGTGGAAGGATAAATGATGAGAATGAGTCAGCCTTGCATGGACCGGGGAAAATACAACCGAAGTCCAGAGAGGAAAATGAAGAAAAGGATGAAGCTGGAGAAGGGTGACCTATGAGGCAGGAATAGAAGGGAGGTCAGTTGGTCTGAAGTGTAATGAACAAGAATGAGAGCTGGAAGAAGTGGTGAAGAGATGGAAATGAACGTGCACTTTGTCCCTGGTAGAACCTTGAAGTACTTAATAAAAGTCTTGGATTATTTTTTCAGGGCAAAAGAAAGCCATCAAGTGATTTTATGATGAATGTTTTAGCAAGTTCACTTCTGATGCTGTATGCAAAACGCACTGAGAAGGTAGGAATGGAAACATCCACTTTACCTACAACTATTGTCTATATAGTCCCACAGTTCCTGCATACCCCAACCTCAGAAGAAATGCCAAAATCTCAATTTGCAAAGACTTAGCAAGTGAAAAAGGGAGATCAATGCAGAAGTCATTACAGGAATTCAGTTAATGGATGAAGATTGGACTAGATAGAGAGAATTAAGCAGATTTGAGCTATGTTTTGGACGTACAGTTTCTAGAATACAGTGATGGGTTGGATATGGGGTGTAATCAAAGAATACCCAAGAATAGTCAGCAACTCTCTAGCTGTAGTAATTATACATATGGAAAATGTGTTGAATTTTTCTCAGGTGGAGAAGACCTGACACAGAAGCAATAGGAGTAGAGAATCACAACTTCCATTTTAGACACTGAAAGTATTTGAGGGACAAACAACTGGAGCTATCAGTCTTTAATTGTGATATCCAAAAGGTAAGTATTAGCTGGAGTTAAAAGCTTTAGGACCAGGAGTTAGGGCATTTACTGCATGTGGGCTGAACCCAGCCACTGTCTGTTTGCATAGGCCTCACAAAATATGAATTCTTTTTCATGTCTACATTGTTGGAAAAAATTCAAAACAACTCGAATATTTTATGAGACATGAGAATTACAGGAAACTCAAATTTATCCATAAATAAAGCTTTATTGGCACCCAGCCACATTCATTCATTTCCATATTATCTATGGCTACATTCATGCCACAAAGGCAGAGTTGAGTCACTGTGACAGAGACCATATGGCCTGCAAAGCCAGAAATATTTACTATCTGACTATTTACAGAATGTTTGCCTACCACTAAGTTAGATGGTATTAAAACTATGGGATCTGACAGTAGAAACCCTGGAAGGTTTTGCTTTGCTGCTGCACAGCTGCCCAGATGTCCTGGAAGGATGTGGGAACATGGAGAGAGGACCATCCATTCCCTCGCCTGCTGTGAGCTCCACTTGTGGGCTCTCTAAGGAAGGAATAACATCACAAGACATGATGAATTGGAAGAGCCAGACAGCATTCCTGCATGGCAAGCTCCAAATTAACTGTACAGTGAACAGATTTGCAAAGTTAAAGAAAAAAAACACATGGGAAAAGGCTTTCTGTTTATTTTTTCTCCTTATTAATTTACCACAACCACCTTCAAGGGTCCCAGTTTCTGTCTGGGAAGAGAGACTGGCAGGGCCGGGGATCAAAAAGCAGCTGGAAAACCCCAAGAAATTATGGAACCCTCATAAAAGAATCAAAGGACAATGTTTTTCAAACCACTTGAAAAACTGAAGAGTCCATTCTGGTCGTGTTATTGTGTTTCTCGTGATGTGTTAACAACTGTAATGAAGGACCCCAGCAGTTGCGGACTGGGGTGGAATGTTTTCTGTGAAATTCCAGGCTTGGAAATGACAGGATTCACGGATTCTTTCAGGGAGGCCTGTGCTTTAGCACGAAAGCAATGCCTATGATGTATCTTAACTAATAACCCAGGAAAGTTGTTTTTTTTTTTGTAGTGAAGTATAGTTAATTTACAATGTTGTGTTAGTTTCAGGTATACAGCAAACTGATTCAGTTATGTATAAAAATAATCTTATAAATACATATATCTATCCTAATATATATATAATTTTGCAAATTCTTTTCCATTATAGATTATTGTAAGATATTGAATGTAGTTCCTTGTTACGTAGTAGGTCCTTGTTGCTTATTTATTGTCTGTATGTGGTAGTTGTTGTTTAGTTGTTAAGTCATGTTTGACTCTTTGCAACCCCATGCCCCACCAAGCTCCTTTATCCACAGGATTTCCATAGAAGGATACTGGAGTGGGCTGCCACTTCCTTCTCTGGGGGATCTTCCCAACCCAGGATCAAACCCCACATGTCCCCAATTGGCAGGCAGATTCTTTACTGCTGAACCATCTGGGAAGCTCTATTTTATATATAGTAGTGTGTATCTGTTGATCCCAAATTCTTAGTTTTTCCCTGTCCCCACCCCCTGCCCCAGGCAAGTAATACACTGGTTAAATTTCAAATAAATGAATGTCTATAATAGAAAATAAACATATAACTTCTTAAAAACACTTTTCTTTTACTGGTTCTACACCAAGTATTGGGATGGATCACATAGTTTCTGTGTATCTCGAAAGCAATGATAATAACTCTTTGGGGAAAGGTTTGGCTAATAGAAGAGAGAAAAGACATTTCGGTTATTCATCTGAAGATGGCAACTTAACAGGGAAAGGTGAGGCAAGCACTGAGTCTTATAAAAAGAAAACCGTCTTTATTTCACTTTATCCACCAAACATTTGAACATATGTGGTATTTTATTAGTGTTTTGAAATATTGACTGTGATGCAAGGAAAGCTAGAAGATGCCACATCCATTCATATATTTTTCTAGAATCTTTACTGTTTCTAGTTGTGGTGAACCAACCTCATTTCACCAGTCATGGTTGCTTCCAATGACTTGTCAGCTTTTCCATTTCCCGGTCACTTAAGTACATCCATCTATTCACTTACCTCCAATATTGCCAAAAAGTACACTTAGGAAAAACATTATCCAAGCCATTATATGCTAAACTATTATTATAAAATATTTGACATTTATGCATAAATGGTTCCAGGTGGAGAACCAAGTATGCATATTAAAATTTCTGGAATCTCCCTCCCAGAGTATGTTATTATTAAATAGGCTCGTAAAATTATTTTGTCATAATATGTATCACAATTAATATAATCTACTTATTTGTGTGTATATGTACAGACACAGACACATATACAAGCCATTCTGTAAATTTCTCTTCAATAACTGTTGGAAGAAGGAGTACAGACACACTCAAACATATATGACAATTTTGACCTTGACTAACTTAACCTTCCAACGGTCATGAACATGTCTTACTCTGTTTAGAGGACATCAGGGGTGTTAGCGGAGCTCCCTGCATATACTGAGTACCAATAAATAGTGGCTGGATGCAGAATAAAATCATAACAGCCCTTTTCTTTTTCAGTTCCTGAGGACCCAGCACAACTTCCAATAAATACTAAGCTGTTTTCAGGTGAAAAGAACAGCATTTTGTACTTTACAAAGTACTTTCATATCCAGTTTCTCATTTAATCCTTAAGACAGCCCCACAGACTAAATATTCTTAATGACATTTTAAGATGAGAAAATTACGCACATTAAGTGACTTGCTGAGACTCATCAAAAAAGTAATTCAACCCACTGGGCCTTGTGTCAAATCGTGATCTCTTTGCACCATCCATTTTCTTTGCAGCATGGACGACACAAAATCCTGTCTCTCAGTTACAAATGGGGCAGAGAGGGGTGGTGCCTACTGGGGAAACTCTCTTGAATGTTGACCCTCAGGCACATCATGGACAATTTGTACTGTCACCATCTACACCTACAAAACGGCCTCCTTTTCTCTTTCTCAGCTTAAAGACAATATTTTCCTTGTGAAAACTCACTAAGTGATAAACATCCCATACATAGCGTGTCATATGATCTCAGGTTTAGATCCTTGGCTTTGCTACCTGCTTAAATCTTAGGCCATCAAAATCAAAGAATTTCTCAAGCCCCCAAAATATTTCAAGTCACAACTTTACCCTTCCCATCTTGTGTGGAGTTGGTCTGAAATTTCAACTTACTCCATTAAAAACTTCAATAAATGATTATTTATGGTGATAAATTCATGCTGTCAGGAACTTTCCCTTCTTTTATTTATACTTCCCATTAGTTTCTTTACAAACCAATTGAGTTGGTTAAGTAAGAGGATTATTATTCCCTTTTGGTTTTGGTGTTTTATCGTGTTTTGCCTTGCTTAGGGTATCAGGTTTCAGGGTCTTTTCTGTAAAGAATCACACTAAAAGGTATACATGTACAAAATAATAACACATACTCCCAAAGCTACAATTAACAAAAGCACTTCTGGAGAAGAAGAAGGTGGAGAAGATCTTGGTAAAGTCAAGGATGCATGTTTAGAGGAGTCTGAAGACCCAGTTTTGCAGCCTGAGCCAAATCACCTAGCGAGGCTCCATCTTGGTTTCTTTCTCAACTATGGGACTGACGATAATCATTCTTTTGAGTAACTTTGAGGCTCTTGAGAGGATGGGTTTAAGCACAATTTAAACTCTGGAGCACTTTCTAATTGTCAAGTAGCATTATTCACCAAAGTATAAAAATAGGTCATCACCCATCATCAAAGAGAAAAGCAAATGTTCAGTGCTCATCTCAGTTCCCCCGTTGCTGGGGAAAGAGGCTCCTTGTCTCTTTAAGAGCTTTCAGTCACATCTTAAAGCCTTCCCAGTGGTGTCACTCAGGCACATCCAGGAGCCTAGCCCTGCTCTGATCTTCCTGGCAGATGGCAGGGTTTACCGCCACCCTCACACAGGAATGCAGGGCCAGGGGCCCCCACTCTGGCTCTGGGATCCATTGCCTGACAAGTCCTGGTGTCAACCTCAGGCAGGCTGGGTGGAGGTGGAGCGCCACTCACCTGATAGTGCCTGTGATAAAGTGGGCAATTAGATGCACTTGGAAAATTCTGACTGGAAACCGGCTGGCATTTGAGAAGCATCACAGCCACGTCAGGCTTCATAAAAGTTAATGGGGAAAAAATCAAGTCTTTCAAGGTCCACCTTGGTTTCTGAGGAAGTCAGGAACTCAGGACCCTGTAGCTTTATCTCTTTCCATGTCTCCCCCACCTTCTCACTCTATTTCCCCCAGACAGGGTCATATATTCTCACTGGAGATGGGAGTAGAAGGAAGAGACTTGAGAGTTAACGTTTCAAGTGTTTGATCTCAGAGCTGTGTGACTTCCTTAGTCTTCTCGCTCATGCAGACAACACACAGTCACAGTGCTGGGAGTTAATCTGGCGCATGAACTTACATTGTGTCTCTCACTGGAGTTTCTGGAGTTTGGTGCCAGCTCCAAAGACTCAACGTGTCCTTTGATGGCCCCTCTTCACTTGATCCTAACTGGATAGCATCAGCTTGTCAATGATTAATGAGTCTGGAAGGTGAGTGACAGTTATCCTAAGGGCTCTCAAAAGTTTGTTTCAAGAGACTCGCCAAAATCTCATGCATGGGATGCACTGAGATTTCCTGTTGATAACAGCCCATGGAAAATCACCGCCCGCCCCTCAGGCTGCCCTGAGCCAAGCCTGTGCATCAGCCAACCGTGTGCCTGCTCTCTTGCTGCCCTGTACCTCTGCCATTTCCCTTCAGGCTGATAAACATTTCACCAGCGAGCAGTAGGAAGTACGTCGTAAGGCTGGTCCAACACGGGGCCTCATTTGGACGTGGAGGCTTTCTGAAACTGAAAAGTCAGGGCTGATTTGGAAAATGTGCTTACAGACAGTGGAACAGGAAAATGGTTTCCTCTCCAAGGCTGGTTCCGCCTCCTCTGCTGGGTGGAGAAGGTGGGAGGAAGGGTCAGGGCGTTCTCTGAGAGACTGGAATTCCCCTCTGGAGGGGATGAGCAAGCCTTTGGCTTTTATTTTTATATTTTATTTTTATTTTTTTTGCCTAAATTGATATGCTTGCAGAGAGGAAACAGAGGTGCCCACAGGACGTTTTTCATCTTTAAGTAATGATGAGGTCTACACTAAGTGGAGGACTTCTAACGGATGCTGGTGGTTGGGTGATGGGAACTAATTGGGTCTGGGCCTGATTATAAGGAGGTCAAGGGACACCCAAGGGCCCCAGGGTGTGCCCTGGTGCCAGTCACTTGATTGGAGTGTGTGGGGGAGACTGATTGGGGCTGTTCCCAAAGATTTGAAAGGATGTCTGAGATTCTGAGCCAGTGCAGTCACAGTCCCTTTAATGAATAAATAGGCTTGTTTCAGTTGTTGAAGGTTGAGGAGGGAGAAGCTAGAGAGGAAAGCAAATGCCAAATGTTGAAGCGCTCTTTACCTATGTGTATATCGGTCCCTAGAGTTATCCTGTGATGGTGCCAAAAAGACCCAAGTTACATTTTCCTTACAGTGCCTTTTCACTGAGCTTGAAACTCACCTCACTCATTATCTTTGAAGAGGGCACTCAGATGAGCTGCTGACAAGACAGTGTTGAAAGAAGCAATTGATTGTGTATATATGTAATATATATATATATAGTTCTTGTTTAGTTGCTAAGTTGTGTCTGACTCTTTGGGACCCCAGGGACTGTAGCCCACCAGGCTCCTCTGTCCATGGGATTTCCCAGGTAAGTGGGTTGCCATTTCCTTCTCCAGGGGGTCTTCCCAACCCAGAGATCGAACGCATATCTCCTGCTTGACAGGCAGATTCTTTACCACTGAACCACCTGGCAAGCCCTATATGTGTATGTGTGTGTGTGTCTGTCTATCTATCTATCTATATAATGCTGTACATCATGGCATCTCTGTATGTGGAAAGTTTCCAAAGTTCCAGGTTCCATGAGGAGTATTCACACCTTCCAAAAGAGGCACTGCCATGAGCCAGAGCTACTGCCAAAGACCTCCAGAGCTGCTGCAGCAAATTGCAGTTATGGCTTGAATTCTTTACCCCTCACACTAGCCTGACCTCTTTGAAAACCATTGCATCAGGAAGTGGGGTCTACTTCCCCTGTTCTTTGACTCTGTTCCTGTGACTTGCGTGGGCCATAGTGGAGGTTATAGAATGCTTGTTCTAAGGCTTGAGATGTCCTCTGTGCTTCCTACTGTTCATTCAGTGCCCATCTGTCACCATGACACCCTCTCCTGAATGCCTGCTGGAGGATGAGACAGGATGGATAGAGCCACGCCATCCCATTGTCCTAGCCGAGGCTACCTTCAATCAGTCAACAGCTAACTGATCCCCAGATATGTGAATGGGCCCATCCGAGCCCAGCCTAGATGAAACTCACTGCTTTGAGCCTGAGTTTGGGAGTGGGTTGTTATACAACATTATCACAGCAATAAATAGCTGATACAGTTGCTCTCTGTCTAATGCTATGTTTCCAGTTCTCATCCAGTCACAGTGTTATTAGTGAGCCAGTCTGTGACTTCTTTTACATGACTTTTTATTACTGTATTTTGCTTTACCTTAATTCTCTCTTTCTTTCTACATACCTACCACTTCCCACCAGAACTCTTCTTGTTTTTCTACAGTGTTGTAAATCAACACCAGTAGTATTGGACAACCTTAGTATTAGCAGGGAAGTTTTCTCAATTCTTTACAAGCATCTTCTTCGCTTTGGATTCTTTCTGATGTTTGAGAGAAAGAGAGAAAGAAAAAATAAATCTGTGACACATCAGATGATACTTAGTGCTGTGGAGAAAAAGTCAGCAGAAGAAGTCAATTATTAAATGTTGAGGGGAAGAGGGCAGCAGGGAAGGCGCATACCATGGATCGTGAGACAAGGCTTCTCTGAGAAGAAGACTTCTGAACAATTCCTGGATGAATTCACATTTTCTAGACCACACTAAAATGGGAAGAGAAACTCAGATGCATTACTTTACTGATCACCCACTTCAAGGAATGAGATGGAGATGTGAGATTCTCCCTGACTCCCCTAGGAAAGTGCCCTTCATCCAGGGTCACTGTGGGGAGGTTACAGCCCCGAAGGGCCTGCAGTCCTTCACATGCTTAATGCTCCTGGTATCAGACCTATAAAAAGCACCTGTTGGTCCAAGCATCTAGAGAGCCAGATTCTCACATCTGTACTGTCCTAAGGAAATCACGTGACCTTGGCTGGATTTTTCTTATTTGTCAAGTAGGGGGTTGAATTAGATGCACTCTGAGGAAACTATCAGATCTTACCATCTATGCTTTCAAGGGATTGTGCTTGAAATGCAGGTACTCTCAGGTGCTGCCTTGGGCTTTGCAGGAAAAAAAAAGGAGAAATATGGTAATAATATAACTTTTTACTTATCAGTTCAGTTCAGTTCAGTCGGTCAGTTGTGTCCAACTCTTTGTGACCCCATGAATAGCAGCATGCCAGGCCTCCCTGTCCATCACCAACTCCCGGAGTTCACTCAGACTCATGTCCATCGAGTCAGTGATGCCATCCAGCCATCTCATCCTCTGTCGTCCCCTTCTCTTCCTGCCCCCAATCCCTCCCAGCATCAGAGTCTTTTCCAATGAGTCAACTCTTCGCGTGAGGTGGCCAAAGTACTGGAGTTTCAGCTTTAGCATCATTCCTTCAAAAGAAATCCCAGGGCTGATCTCCTTCAGAATGGACTGGTTGGATCTCCTTGCAGTCCGAGGGACTCTCAAGAGTCTTCTCCAACACCACAGCTCAAAAGCATCAATTCTTCAGCACTCAGCCTTCTTCACAGTCCAACTCTCACATCCATACTCCTCATAAAAAGATAGAGACAGAAATAATAAAGCAAGGTGGTAGAAAACCATGCATGCTATAGGAATCTGAACAAAGCCATTTCAAGGCCTCCTGTTCTCCCAAATTCAGAAGTAGCTATTCTGCCTTTTCATGAGTTATCCTGTCTGTAGAGCTTTGATCCTTTGGTGTACCAGATTCCAACTTCAAAGGATTATGTAGAAGCTGATTGTTAGAGTTTCTAGACCACACTGAAGTGTGGGCTTGGGGATGTCCCTGGGTGATACAGTCATTGCTAGCAGTAATTCTGGATGAGAGGATACCCACAGTGATCTTCTGTTCATCCTCTGCTCAACCAGGGTCTTGAAACTGTTTACCTCAGATTGAGACTTGAGTCCATGTGCGGAGACTCAAACCCAGCCAAAACCCATGGTACCTGGATTTAGGACCTAATGACACTCAGGTTCTTGATGTCTCATTGCAGAAACAATTCAGTGAGAGACAAAGTGATAGGTAAGAAATGGATTTAGAGAGACGTGCACTCCACAGACAGCGTGTGGGCCAACGCAGAGGGTGAGTGTGGCCAACTGTGAAACATGGCACAGTTAGTTCTTATGGGCTGGGTAATTTCATATGTTAGTGACGGGGAGGATTAGTCCAACTATTTTGGAGAAGGGATGGAGATTTCCAGAAATTGGGCCACTGCCCACTCCTTGGTCTTTTGATAGTGCCTTGGAACTGTCAGGGCGCCTCTGGGTATGTCATTTATCTTGCTGATCTGGGATCAAGGTCTAGTTAAAATTGACTTGTCTACCATCTTGGACCCATAATCAGCTTATGTTGTGTCCTTGGGCTCTGTTATTCTTTAA
This sequence comes from Bos mutus, assembly GCF_027580195.1. NCBI lineage: Eukaryota > Metazoa > Chordata > Mammalia > Artiodactyla > Bovidae > Bos > Bos mutus. Next base: position 77,344,242 of record NC_091629.1, on the reverse strand, counting down.
AAAGTTGTGCCCTACCTCTTGCCTCCTGTTACAGTCTCAATGGAAGATGTTTACAGTGAAGAAAAAGCACGACAAACATTGGTTTGTACACATGCAGCAGAACGGTCCTCTGATGTCTATAGGGAAGGGCGAGATTGCCGCCTCATAACCTTCCCAGAGTGGCAGAGCTCTTGACGTTGATGGCGACTACATGGATGACAAGAGCATCACAGGTTTAATAAAGATTCACATGACGTGTGAGTTGAGGGAAGGCTGGCTGGCAAGGAGAAAGGAGGCCAGGATGGAGAAGAACGCTTAAGTCAAAAAGAGCCTGGCTTCTTGAGGAAGTGCTGGTAGCCAAAACTCGCCTGCTTGGGTCTGGCTCAGCATACTCCCTCAATACTTGAGGTCAGTGCTGTCAAGGTTAGAGTGCTGAAAGGGTGGGACTGCAGGGAAAACGTCATATGCAAGACAGGGTGGGGGAGGAAGTGGGCCTGGAGCAGTCAGGGAGGGGCAGGTCTTCCTGCAGGTCTATTTTCACAGCATGGTGAGGACAAGGGAGTGAGGAAATATAATTTCGCTAAGAAAAACTGTTGAAAGAAAAGAGGCAAACATCACCATCACGTACACAAACAAACACACACAAACACGCAGAGAAGAATGTTGATTGCAATTGCAAAGAATAAGTGATCCTGTTTTCATTCAATTGCCAAAAAGACCTAGCTCTCTCCAACTATTGACTGCTGTCTTTTCACTGGTTCTTTTTTGATTACCCACACCCCACAAATATTTGGAAGTGGCTAACCACTTTTGACAATTTCATACACAGCATTAATTACATATGGAAGTTCTGGAGCCAGACATCTTGAGACAAAACCCAAGGACCCACCGCTTCTAGACTGTGGTCTGGATACTCTAATTGCCATATTTCTTAGTTTTGTCATCTATAAAATAGAAATAATAACAACTTACACCTCATAAATTTGTTATGAGGATTATATAAAATAATGCATGAGAAGCATATAGAAAATCCACCTTATTTATTATAAAGTTTTCAACTCAAATAAAAATGTAGCAGTTTCTGGAGATCCAATAACATGCAAGGAAAATGGGTGGAGGTTGTGAGAGGTTTAAGAAGGTATACACGAAGAAGCCATCCTTTATCTACAAAATAAGGAGGGAGCTATTCACACATTTAAAAAATGAGTAAGACACATATTTAAGACAATACAGAAAATAAATACAATCAAATAGAGATTTTGACTAAAGAGATGGATCATAGATAGATCCTTCTTCAGAAGGTATAAAAAGGAAACCCAGTTTAATGAAAATCAGTCTTAAAGAAGAAAAAGGCACCCCACATTCTTTGATTTAGACAACACTTCATATGTCATTTAGTTTGAGTTGGTTTTTTTTTTGCCTATTACAGGAATCATTTTTGCAACCTCTCTGACAGCATTTCAGTCAGTGAGTGATTCTTTCATGTGGCTCATCATTCACTCACTCATGAAGCAATCTGTTCCATTTGTGAACAGTTCTAACAGGAAAGATGAGCAAAAACTACCTGGAGAAATATTTATGGCAAAAAGGACAAAGGATTAATACTGCTAACTAAAGAAGAATATAATGGTAGTACTTCTATTTCTAACAATAGCAGATTGAGTTATTTGTGTCACTTTTTTCTGTTGAAAATAATGAGAAAATTCTGAATAAAATAGTTTAAGAGAATTCTTATAAAGTCAAGGAAGTGATAAAATAATAAAGATTTGCCAGGGCAAAATTGTTGGGAAAGATACAGGCAAAGAATAGCTTGATTTTGTCAAAATGGACATATGTGAGCTTTGTTTTTGAGAACTTTAGTCTTGCAAGAATATCAAGGAAAGAAACCAAGCCCAGAGCCTTCTTGGGCTGTGGCATCATCAACTTAATTAGAGACCCAAAGAGAAAAACCTAGGAAAAGGGTAAGCAAAAATGAGATGGCATTTGAATGGACTTGTCAACAAATTAGCAATCTTCGGTGCCCTTTAAGACACAACACAGTCAGGTAAATGAACACAGTCAGGTTAGAGTAGCACTAGCCTTGGTAACAATAATAAGTAGATGGAAGAAGTAGTGCAAATTTTCACTGGAGAAAGATGCTGTTCTCATAGACATTAAAATGCTTCTGTAAGAATTAACGAGGAACATAAAGTCAAAGATTTTCAATCACCCAAAGAAATAAGGAACCATGAACAAGAAACAAGAAAAAATTAAAATTTAAGGAAGAAAGACAGGGAGAAAGAAAAGCAAATACACATTGGAACTATTAGACACAGATCATAAAAAAATATGTTTGCTGGATTTAAAAAGTAAAAACCAACTAAATAGACATTTATCCAAAGAAGACATACAGATGGCTAACAAACACATGAAAAGATGCTCAACATCACTCATTATCAGAGAAATGCAAATCAAAACCATTATGAGGTACCATTTCACGCCAGTCAGAATGGCTGTGATCCAAAAGTCTACAAGCAATAAATGCTGGAGAGGGTGTGGAGAAAAGGGAACCCTCTTACACTGTTGGTGGGAATGCAAACTAGTACAGCCACTATGGAGAACAGTGTGGAGATATCTTAAAAAACTGGAAATAGAACTGCCTTATGATCCAGCAATCCCACTGCTGGGCATACACACTGAGGAAACCAGAAGGGAAAGAGACACGTGTACCCCAATGTTCATCACAGCACTGTTTATAATAGCCAGGACATGGAAGCAACCTAGATGTCCATCAGCAGATGAATGGATAAGAAAGCTGTGGTACATATACACAATGGAGTATTATGCAGCCATTAAAAAGAATGCATTTGAATCAGTTCTAAAGAGATGGATGAAACTGGAGCCTATTATACAGAGTGAAATAAGCCAGAAAGAAAAACACCGATATAGTATACTAATGCATATATATGGAATTTAGAAAGATGGTAACGACAACCCTGTATGTGAGACAGCGAAAGAGACACAGATGTATAGAACAGTCTTTTGGACTCTGTGGGGGGAAGAGGGATGATTTGGGAGAATGACATTAAAACATGTCTAATATTATAAAAAAAATAAAATAAAATGTTTCTGAAAAAAAAATAATAAAAAGTAAAAACCAAGGTTTATCAGAGCCCTGATTGCAGTCTTCATTTTTCCCCCAATGAAACTTAACTGTCATAACTCTCATATTGTGCATTTTTTTAAATGGACAGCATAGTTTCCAAGACAGTATAAGGAAAAATTAGAATAAAAAATGAAAAGAAGCAGAGAGAAAAATGAAGTAGAAGAGGTAGGAAAGAAAATAAAAGTAATAAGATGTTATATTTTAAACACAAGTACAAGAGTAATTGCTTAAATGTAAGTACATAGTCTGGACAGTTAAAAGAAAAGAATATCCGCTAGAATTAAAGAAAATTAAGGAAATTTAATTTAATTTAATTTAATTAAGGAAAACTGGTGCAAAGCATAATTTCTAGAGGAGGGGCAATATTTTATGCAATATTTTATGAAGAAGCTATCCTCTGAAGTTGTGCAGTGCACACCCTATGTAGTTCTGGATTCAATTGTAGAAAAGATGAAAACAACAGGATAGAAGAAGTATTATGTGAGCATGAAACAAAGGATAGCTGGTGTAGCTGTATAATATTAAACACAGTAGACCTAAGTCAAAAGACAGAGAGAGTCACTTTATAATGATAACAAATTCAATTCACAGGAAGATGTAATGATTTTAAATATCCAATGGTAGAGATTCAAAATCTGTAAATCAGAAATTGATGGAGGCACAAGAAGGCATAGTCAATAAGAGAACCAAAAAAGATACAAGCAAAATGACACTCATAAGGACTTCCCTGGAAGTCCAGTGGTTAACACTTCACCATCCAATGCAGGATGTGCAGTTTTGATCCTAGGTAGGAAAAGCTGAAAAGGAACTAAAGAGCCCCTTGATGAAGGTTAAAGAGGAGAGTGAAAAAGCTGGCTTAAACCTCAACATTCAAAAAACTAAGATCACGGTATCCAGTCCCATCACTTCACAGAAAATAGAAGAGGAAAAAGTGGAAACAGTGACAGATTTTATTTTCTTGGGCTTCAAAATCACTGCAGATATTGACTGCAGCCATGAAATTAAAAGACGTTTGCTCCTTGGAAGAAAAGCTATGATAAATTTAGACAGCATATTAAAAAGCACAGACATCACTTTGCCGACAAAGGTCCATCTAGTCAAAGGTATAGTTTCTTCAGTAGTCATGTACAGATGTGAGAGTTGGACAATAAAGAAGGCTGAGCACTGAAGAACTGATGCTTTCGAATTGTGGTGCTGGAGAAGATTCTGGAGAGTCCCTTGGAGCAAGGAGATTAAATCAGTCAATTCTAAATGAAATCAACCTTAAATATTCCTTGGAAGGACTCACGCTGAAGCTGAAGCTCCAATACTTGTCCACCCGATGCAAAGAGACGACTCACTGGAAAAGACTCTCCCTGCTGCTGGGAAAGATTGAAGGCAAAAGGTAAAGGGAGTTGCAGAGAATGAGTTTGTAAGGTAACATCACCAACTCAAGGGACATGAATTTGAGCAAACCCCAGGAGATAGTGAAGGACAGGGAAGCCTGGCATGCTGCAGTCGATGGGGCCACAAACAGTAGGCCACAACTTAGTGACTGAATAACAGCAAAAGGGGAACTAAGATCCCATGTGCCTTGTGGTTTATCATCTCTCTCTCAATCATTGATAGGACTAAGGAAAAAAATCAATAAAGAACAGAATAGAGGCTGAAAATTAATAAACTAGACATTCATTACAAGAAGTTAATAAACTTTCATAGAATAGAAGAAAGCAATAAAAATCGAAGAACAGGATAGAGGAGACTAATATTGTGGAAACTTGATTCTTTGAAAAGACAAAATTTTAAAATATATGGAAAATTAATGAAAAGAGAAAAAAGGAAAGAAGGCCCAAATAATCAATATTGTTAAAGAATGAGTCGTCATATCCATAACATAGAAACATTGTTAGGAAAATATTATGAGCACTCTCATCAATGGAATGAAATGAAAATTTTTAGATAAAATTCACAAAATCTTAGAAGAATATAATTTATAAATCTTTCAAGAATAACCACAAAACCTGATTCATTTTGAAACTTTAATATCCCCTTAAAGGAAATGTAGAATGACTTAAATTTTAGAAGCAATTGTGCAATGTCTTCAAAATCTTCATGCACTTTTACCCAACAATCTCAATTCTTGGAAGCTTTCATAAGAAATTGCACTTAAATGCACAATCTTGTGGCACAAACATATTTCACAGAGTTATTTATACAAAAAAGAAAATTGAACCAAATCTCATGTGTAACTATTGCTGAACATCTAAGGAAATAGAGTCAAAAGAGCCAAAAACACTTGCTTCCAGTCTTCTCGTTGGAAATATGGGAGTTCTCATTGTGTTTCCAGCTTCCCTGGTGGCTCAGCAGTGAAGAATCTGCCTTTAATGCAGGAGACACAGGAGATGCAGGTTTGATCCTTGGGTCAGGAAGATCCCTTGGAGGTGGGCATGGCAACCCACTCCAGTATTCTTGCCTGCAGCGCCTGGAGAGACTCAGGAGCCTGGCAGGCCACAGTCCATAGGGTCACAGAGTCAAACACAACTGAAGCAACTGGTCACGCATGCCCTTTGCGTCACATTCGTATTTTATTTCTGCATGCACTATAAATGTCCAGCAACAGAAGCGTTTGTTCAATAAATCACATTGTGATAATATGAAATACAATATAATTTTTAGAGATGATCATTTTGTGGTAAATATACTGATATGGGCTTCCCTGGTAGCTCAGCTGGTAAAGAATCCACCTGCAATGCAGGAGACCCTGGTTCGATTCGTGGGTCAGGAAGATCTGCTGGAGAAGGGATAGGTTACCCACTTCAGCATTCTTGGGCTTCTCTTGTGGCTCAGCTGATAAAGAATCCACCTGCAGTGCAGGAGACTTGGGTTCGATCCCTGGGTTGGGAAGATCCCCTAGAGAAGGGAAAGGCTGCCCAGTCCAATATTCTGGCCTGGAGAATTCCTTGGACTGTAGAGTCCATCTGGTTGCAAAGAGTCAGACATGACTGAGTGACTTTCACTTTCACGTTAAAATACTTTGTTACGTGTTTTTTAAAAAAAGAACCTATAAAACACTATACACAGTGTACTGTCATTTGGGAAAAATATATATAATCTATGTCTATATGGAGAGAGACACATTTCTATAAATAAAGAATGAAATCTAAGTAGACAGACCAGAAAAAGGATATTTCTGGGTGTAGGATCAAAGGTTAACTTCTTTCCTCTTTTGGCCCAAAGCAAGTCCAATCTAGACTAAAGGGGTAAGGGACTCATTTTCACCTTTGGGTGGAAGGAAAGAGTGTAGATCGACAAGGAAATGGCGGATTGAGGCCTCTTTTCTACACTCAAGAACATATTTTAGCAGACTGTAAAGTTGCTCTTGGAAACTCTTCAAGGGGATTGGAATTCTGATACTGAACATAGATCACACCATTGATCTGTCTTATCATTGAGAGATATCAAACCATAAACCCTGAGATCTGTCATCTAATGAAACTCTTAAGATGATCAGTGTGTTGAAAAATGACTTTTTAAATTATTAAAATTGTGTGAGTCCCTCAACAAGATAATTTCAAGTAGAATGTTAGTTGTCCTAGTCCGTCATTTCTAGTCCTTCATTACTCCAAGTCTGGCAACTCTTTGGCACACATTTTAAACACTGCTTTTTTAAATTAATATAATTTATATCATGCCACTCTGTAGCATTGTACAACCTCTCGATGTGCTGTGCTGTGCTTAGTCACTCAGTTGTGTCTGACTCTTTGTGACCCCACGGACTGTAGCCCACCAGACTCCTCTGTCCGTGGGGATTCTCCAGTCAAGAATACTGGTGTGGGTTATCATACCTTCCTCCAGGGTATCTTCCCAACCTAGGGATTGAATCCAGGTCTCCTACATTGCAGGCAGAATTGTTACTGTCTGAGCCACCAGAGAAGCCCTAGAATACTGGAGTGTGTAGCCTATCACTTCTCCAGGGGAACTTCCCTACCCAGGAATCCAACTGGGGTCTCCTGCATTGCAGGCATATTCTTTACCAGCTGAGCTATCAGGGAAGCCCTAACCTCCCGATACATATTCCTTTATTACCGATTTTAAAAAGGAAATTCTAAATGAAATGAGTTGTCAACAATGCAAACTTAAATACAGATATGTGAACAGTCCTTGACATTTGGCAATTAAAGAATATGAGCTAATACTGATAAATAACTTTAAACAAAGCTCTAAAATTTATTGAGATTTTCTTTTTAAAAAATTTGAGAGAATAGCATTGAAACACGTATATTACCATATGAGAAATAGATCGCCGGTCCAGGTTTGATGCATGAGACAGGGTGCTCAGAGCCGGTGCACTGGGACGACCCTGAGGGATGGGATGGGGAGGAAGGTTGGAGGGGGGTTCAGGATGGGGAACATATGTACACCCATGGCTGATTCATGTCAACATATGGCAAAAACCACTACAGTATTGTAAAGTAATTAGCCTCCAATTAAAATAAATAAATTTAAAAAATTAACTGTTGAATCAAAAAAAAATATGATATAGAAGAAAGAAAAGGGATTTGAATCCCTTAATCAGCAGTAAAAGAACTTGATATAAATATTTGAAATTAGAGATATAAAATTTATTGTCTTATGGAACCAGATTATTTCATAGAAGAGAGAAATATTCTTTTGTCTGTTTGATATTTATAAACTGTACTGTTTCTTACATTCTTGCATCAGCTTGTGGATCAAGGATGAGAATCATAGTTATATATAGAATTGTCTGGGTACTTTAAAAAATTATCATGAGTTTTGGCTCCACACTAGAACAAAAAAAAAATTAGATTTGGGGGAGTGAGGCTTAGACAGTGATATTTTCTAAAAGCTCTTTCATTGACTCCCATGTACAACCCAGGGTGGAGAATTACTGATTTAGGCAGTTTTGAAAACCCCAATGTCCTAGAGAGGAGACCAACCTCAGCATTGATGAGGATATCCTTGAATACTCTTAGGAAGCAGGCGATTATTTTGGGGAGCTTTACTCTTGGGCATAAGTTCTCTTGATTGTATGAGAGGAAAAAAAGACTAGATCAGGATAAGCTGACAAAGCACAATGTCCTAGAACATTAGGTCAGAGTGCAGTGTGAAACCCAGCTTTACAGGGAAGCAGGGTTAGTAACAGCAAAACCAAGAGTTAGCTGTTGTAATACTTAAGCCGGAGCTTCCTACTTCAGGAACAGAATTAACCACTCTGGGGACTCAGAAGCACAAGTCCATCTGTGATCAGTGCAACTCAGTTACAAGTTTCACTGGATTTAGGGTTGATACTGCTGCCAAACCTTATTTATCAGTTATGCAGTGATCATTAATTTTTAACCCACAATAGTTTGGAAATTGCAATGCATTTTATCATCAGTGAGTACACTTAATGTAGTATTCTTTTCCATTATTGCTAAATTGATGGTCTGTCTTAAAATTTCTGACATCTTAGATTTAGGGAAATATGGTGTTTCCAGGGTTATCCGGAACTGGGCTTGTGGGTGAGACACGGTATTAAGAGTTAGCTGTGAGAATTTAGGGACTTTGAAAGGAAAAAGAGACCAGAACTGAAACGACAGATCATAACAAAATCAAGATATTGAACAAGGACGGCTTCTGGTTCTTAAAAGCTTGTGCTCTAGTATGAGAAACAGGCTGAGATAAGTGATGTACCCTGAGAATATTGTCCCCCAGGTACAAAGCGGTTTGTTTATGAGACCACTTTTTCAGCTGCTTACGCCCTCTGTTGGTGGTAGGCAGAGTGGATACATTTCTGCCTTGGTAAAGTTTTGCTTTTATCTTTCCAAGTCTGTAAGTGGGAAGGTGGGAAGTTGTGGAGTGTCACTGCCAAGTTCTGTGGAAAACACTGTATGCTTTAAAAACTGTAAAGGATCAAGATCGAAAAGGACTAGGGAAGGGCTAATGAGTTGGAAGTCCTTATGTGGTTAATCCAGGCTTTATTTGCAAAGGAAAGAATCTACTTGCAAACAGTTAAATATGCGACCATATGCTTCTCTCTGCTTTTTCCCTCCTGACGCAGAATTGGAGCTTAAGCCTCTCTGAGACTTTTCCATCATAGCTGGAGCTTCATGCCAACGTTTCTTAACCATAGAGACCCATTTCTCATCTTGCAAAACGTGCCAGAACAGAACTCCCACTGACTTGCAGAATGGTTCTGACACAGGCAGACCCCTGAGAGCTCAGAGCATGATGAGCAAAGGGAAGACTGTGTCCATCTCCTGATTCTCAGCTCTCAACAGGGTGGGAAGTGGATCTGGGGCTATTACCCCAGGGGGAAGAATCCCACAAGCTGAGGATAATTTCTATGCATGGCAAGTAGGAGGGCAAAATTAAATTTGCCTCTCCTTCTATCTTATCAAATTTATCTATCAATTCTTCTATCAAATTTCTCTTCCTCTGCCATGTACTCACTCCACTAAAACATGGTATGAAAGTTCCAGCACTTTACTTTGCACTTTTCAGCAACCCTCTATAAGCAGTAGTCATCTGATCTAGTAGTTCATAAAAAATCCTAATATGGAATGACTTAGAATAATGAAAGAAATTGGTACTCAGTAAATTGGTAACAAGACATCAGCTTGGAGAGTATTAGATCTCAACAGCAGAGAAGCAATATCCAGGGGATATAATAATTATTATTACTATTATTGGATTTGTTGCATTGAGGCTAAGAATCCATCCATTGTAGAATTACACTATCCATAAACACATTTAAAGATTCCTTGGAAAGGGACTCACAAACTTATAGAAGAAATTTATGGTTGCTGAGGGGAAAGATAGGGGGAAGGGATAGTTAGGGAGTTTGAGATAGACATGTACACACTGCTCTATTTAAAATGGACAACCAACACAAATCTACACTATAGCACAGAGAAATCTGCTCAATGTTACGTGGCAGCCTGAATGGGAGGGGACCTTGGGGGAGAATGGATACATGTATATGTATGGCTGAGTCCCTTCCCTGCTCACCTGAAACTATCACAACTTTGTTAATCAGCTATACCCCAATTAAAAAAAAATTAAAAAATATTTCTTGGGAGTGATTTGTAGAAACAGTATTGCTTAAACAGATCTGTAACAATGAGCAATTTATATTTAATTCTGAATTAGTTTCAGCTTCTGATTTTCACACTTTCAGGTACCAGATCTGCTGTTGTCTAGGGGAAAAAAATGTTTGCCTCACAATTAAACCACCCCATCATTATTTCCAATGCACCTTACAGCTTCAAGATACAAGTACACAGGACTGTGTTAGCTGAACAAGGGTATGTTTTATCACTTCTTTAAAACTAAGTTCCTATTGGAATCCTCTCCTCCCCCTCAAGTGAGGAAATCCCAAACAAAACTTCTCTTCTATTTCCTTGCTTTGTCCCTGCCAGAACTACAAAAGGAGAGATCATATTCTGGCAATGGTGGTCCTGGAAGGGAGAAATAAGCCAGCATGTTGAAACATACTGTGAATTATTATGTATTATGGGTTGTTTACATGTGCATATACATACACATTTATATGTGCATATATATATGTATATGTTTATCTTATAATGACAGCACAAGAGCCAAGATTCCTTCATCTTCATATTATACAACTTAGATTTATCATTAACTCTAGTTTCATGAGATTGTCTAGAGAGGACAGACTAGAAGGAGTGGTCCCCTTTAACTTTAGATTGCATAATTTTATAATTTATATATACTTATATTTTCCTATAATTTGTACATATTATGACCAGCTTAATAAGGAAGACAATATAGGCAGGTCATGTGCATGCTTTTCTTTTCCTCCTGAAGGGTCAGGTGTGAGATTTAAAGATTTTGTAGGTAAGTGAAAGAAAATGAAAGTGAAAAGCTCCAAGCCACCAGGGAAGCCCTATAGGTAAGTAATGGAAACAAAATGACTATTGATGTCCAGGTATGTTTTGAAAGGAGAAGATATTATTTTATGCTTTTTTATATTCCATATAGTATTTATTTCATTGCTTTGACTATTAAATATCTATGAAATGACTGACTGAATGAAGGAAGAAAGAAATGAATAAGTTCATACCCAACAACATGTATGAAATCTGCAACAGGAATGCATCAGACAGTAAATATTTTAGGCCCTGCAATATCATAGTTTCTGTTGCAATTATTCACCTGCCACTTTTGCGCAAAACTAACACAGACAATGTGTAAACAAATGAGTGTGTCTGTGTTCCAATAAAACTTTATTTACAAAAACAGTCTGTGGGCAGAAATCAGCCAATGAGTCATAGTTTGCCAAAGGCTGATCTAAAGCATTCAGGGAGATCTTTTATTCTCAAAATAACTGATTAACTTACAGGTATTTTAATGGTTCATAAGATGGCATGAAAATGTCAGCTCAGAGGCAACACTTCTCAAACTGTGTACTGGTGAGCCATCGATACACAGATGGTGTACAGGACTAGCCAGACTTCTGTACTTTTATGTCCCCACTGTCGCCAAATTCCTACTAGCCTCGCTGCATTTTATGTGCTGTTCCCATTTCCGGGCTAAATGGGGGAAAGGGGATAAATGGCATAAGAGGACATTACATGCAACTGCAGGCAGCCCAAATTGTCCACCCGTTAGTCACTTTGGATTTTCAGCTGAGTGAATGCTGCATTCATGAATGCCCAGAGACAGCCTGGGGAAGGTCCAGACAGTCTGCTGGCAGAAAGAAAGCTGAAAGCAAAGGAAAGCTTGTGTCGATTGTCATCTCTAGTTATGAGCCTGAGAAATTGTAGCTATGAATCAGCTTGTCTGAGGCTCTGCTGTCTTTATTTGCAACAGTAAGGAAGATAATATTTTAAAAAGCTTTTAGGAATAAAATGAGCCTTAACCACTGAAGAGAAGAATCACAGTCTGCAGCTACATTGCCTTGGGGCCTAATGATGATTCATTGTAAAATTAGACCAATTAAGCACCCTCCCCCAATTCTGTAGTCTTGAGAGAGTTAGATAAGATCATTGGTTCCCTTTGACTCATGGAATCCTAAAACAAAAGAGATCCCAGAGATCTTCTGGTCATGGGGTCATGGGATAGGACATCTCACTTGAGGACTGAGTCCTGGTTAAGGTGACTGGTGTCCAGTGATTCACAGCTAGTGGGTGGGGAAGGGAGAACCTAAACCAGCACTCTCAGTTCTGGGTTGATAGATTGATGGATTCATTCATTAATACAATTACTATTCAACCAGTGTACTTTACATATGGTTTCTCAAAGTGATTTTATCAGAGAACCCTTTTTGGTTTTTCACAAAGAGCAGAGAAGACAGACACTCCTAAGAACCTACATCAGGAAGTGCTCTGATTATTACTCCACACCCTCAAGCCTTTCAAAACCCACACATCCACTTTACTGGTGAAGAAAACGAGATTCAAGGAGTCTAGGCTGACGGCTCCTAGATTTGTCTGTACATTAGAATGACTTAGGAATCTTTTAAAAATCTTAAAGCCTATGCCACATCCAGACCAATAAATTCCAACTCTGGGGCAGGGCAGAGACACAGTATTTTTTGAAGTTTTCCAGGGGATTTCAATGAGCAGAAAGCTTCAGGAACCACTGGACCAGGTGATCTCTCATGTTATACCCCATAGAAATCAGGGGTGGAGGCAGCCACCAAGTGCCAAGCAATGAAATAGGTGAAGATAAACTCACAGGACATATCTTTCTGCCACATGTGAATGATTCAAACACCTCAGCTCTTTATTTTTAAGGCTTCCCTTGTAGCTGAGTTGATAAAGAATCTGCCTGCAGTGCAGGAGATCGGGTTCAGTCCCTGGGTTGGGAAGATCCCCTGGAGAAGGAAATGGCAACCCACTCCAGTATCCTTGGCCTGGAAAATCTCATGGACAGCACAGCCTGGTGGGCTGCAGTTTATGGGGTCGCAAAGATTCGGGCATGACTGAGCGACTAACACTTGCTTACTTACATTCCTTGTTTTAGAAAATGAGGTCAAAGATTTTAAGATCTCTGCTTTCTTTCAGACATTTAAAGTCATTTTCTTTGGTAGAAGTTAAAAATGTAGCAGAATACACAAGGACATTTTTATGTCTGTTTGTAGCATTACCGCCAAAATTCTGCTTGAGATTCTAATTCATCACTCCCTATAGGGCTTCCCTGGTGGCTCAGATGGTAAAGAATCCGCCTGCAATGCAGGAGACTTGGGTTCGATCCCTGGATTGGGAAGATCCCCTGGAGGAGGGTATGGTAACCCATTTCAGTATTCTTGCCTGGAGAGTTCCATAGACAGAGGAGCCTGGTGGGCTGTAGTCCATGGTGTCCCAGAGTCAGACACGACTGAGAGACTAAGCATGTGGGACTGGTAGCACTGGTTTTCCATTGTTTTTCCATGTTTGTGTGTGTGTTTTCCTAACTTACTCATCTAGGAGTAAGTTAGGAATTTATTGTCCAGGGCAGGGGCATTGTTAGAGATTCCAGTGAGACAAATCCATACCAGAATTAACAAAGCAGAGACATTGACCTCATTTCTTATTGCAGAAGGCAAATTCCATGCCATTTTCTAATGCTTCTGGGTCACAGAACTGTGACCTGTTTTTTTATTTAACTGTTTTTCCTGTCGGGTCCAGGTTGAACAGTGATCCTCCTGCTGCTGCTGCTGCTAAGTCGCTTCAGTTGTGTCCGATTCTGTGCGACCCCATAGATGGCCTCCTACCAGGCTCCCCCGTCCCTGGGATTCTCTAGGCAAAAACACTGGAGTGGGTTGCCATTTCCTTCTCCAATGCATGAAAGTGAAAAGTGAAAGTGAAAGCTCCTGAAGTATACTTAATGATAACAAACCCGTATCACTGCCCTGGACTTATGTGCAACTTTTCTTTCTCTCTTTTGCTGCTAGGAAACCCATGTAAGCTGCTCAAAAAAAAATGATTACAACACCAACTCCGTTTTAACTAATCAATTTACAATTAAAAAAAAAAATTGAAGTTGGGGGTTGCTGCACAGTGTGTCATAGGAGATCTTAGTTCCCTGACCAGGAGTGGAGATCGAACCCCTGCAGTGGAAGCATGGAGTCTCTACCTCTGGACTTCCAGGAAACTCCTGTCCAGCTTCTTTCACTGTGACCCGGATTTGGAGGCCAGGGAGGAGTAAGCCCCTTTGAACTTTCAAAAGAGATATGGGAACACCACTGAGTAAGCCTTTAAAGAGAACAGGAGGGGCTAATCCACCTGTGTCACTATCTGCTTTGATTGTAAATCCCCATGCACATGTTATTTGTAATATATGTCCCTGTGTGACATGGGAAATGGCCATTAAAAATCATTTTGCTTCTTGCTGGGATCTGTGAACTTAAGTGATATGAATGTGTTCGTTCATTTCTGCAACGATTAATGCACTGGGCCTGGGTGCCAGGCATAGCACACAAGGAGTGGCTCTGCTGACAAATTAGCAGATCAGTCTAGGAATCTGGGAAATAGTTCCAATATTTCTGGAATCCAGAGCACTGTGTTCACATTCCCAGGCTCTGCCATGCAGTTAAAGTGGAACCATAAGTGATGACCTGAACTTCAAGAGATCTCAACTTCCTCACTGAGAAAATAAGGAAAATAGTTCCTCACAGGGTGAGACTGAGCCTTGAATGACATACTGTATGTAGAGGGCCTAGGACAGACTAGGGAGTCAACAAAAGTTAATTCCTTTCTTCTTTACATGATGAGTCTCTTATCCCCTAGTCAATATCCCTCCATCTGACCTTGTGTTACTAACCTTATGTCAGTAACAGCCAGGTGGAGAGATTCAACTCTCTTAGAAGCGAGACCCACCAGCCTTCACCTGCCAGCATTTATTTCATTGCCTTAAAAGGAGCTCTGAGCTGTGCGAAAAGGAGGAAGAGATGCAGCTTCACATCAGGATGGGTTTACTGCTCTCTGCTCCCTGTAATTTAAAGGGTTAATTTGCTTTCATGTTGCGCCCACTGAGAATCATTGTTATTATGGGATGCAGGTTCCCACAAAAATAAAGAGAGATGCTTTTTTTCTTTTACAAAGCACAAACTGGTAAGACCATAGTTAATTTCCATGAGAGTCAGAAGAGCAAAACTCTGGGCCAGTCTTTGAATATTCATGTGGGACACTTTCTGTCCTAGAGACCATGCTTGAAAGGCAGGAACCCCACATCTTGAGTTCACTTTCCCATAAAAGCCGCAGAAGTTACTGCAGGAAACAGAAAGCAGTTTACCGTAAACAACCCTCCCCCGCACTGCTTCCCCCATTGCTGTTCACTCCCTGAAAATCCTAGCACCAGGAGGGAGCTTTCTTTGACTCTATTACTCAAAGTGTCAATGGCACCCCACTCCAGTACTCTTGCCTGGAAAATCCCATGGACAGAGGAGCCTGGTAGGCTGCAGTTCATGGGGTCGCTGAGGGTCGGACACGACTGAGCGACTTCCCTCTCACTTTTCACTTGTCACTTTCATGCATTGGAGAAGGAAATGGCAACCCACTCCAGTGTTCTTGCCTGGAGAATCCCAGGGACAGGGGAGCCTGGTGGGCTGCCGTCTATTGGGTTGCACAGAGTTGGACACGACTGAAGCGACTTAGCAGCAGCAGCAGCAGCAGCAGCATTACTCAAAGTGTAGACCATGGGCAGTAGCTGTGGCCTTACCTAGGAGCTGGTTAAAAATGCAGCGTGTTATGTACACAGTGCTATATTTAAAATGGATAACCAACAAGGACAGCCTACTATATAGCACATGGAGCTCTGCTCAATGTTACGTGGCAGCCTGATGGAAGGGGACTTTGGAAAATGGATGTATACATATGGCTGAGTCCCTTTGCTGTCTACCTGAAACGGTCACAGCATTGTTAATCACCTATACACCAATACAAAATAAGAAGCTTTTAAAAATGCATCTTGCTGTCTACTCCAGACATACAGATCAGAGTCTCCATTTTCAAAGATTGTTATGCTCCTCAAGATTGAGGAACAGGACTTTATTTGGCAAACATGTGGTCAGGGCACATAAAGCTGTATTTCTGAACTGTGGAAATGCTGATCAAAGCCCTATTTGCTGTAAGTCTTTGATAGCTATTTGCCTGCTGTAAAAAATCTTTAGCATAAAGGAAGGCCATAACACCAAACCCTCCATGTGGGAAATTTAGACTCAAAAGAGTTTTAGAACTGTGCATAATTTATCATAGATCTGCTATCATCAGGTCTACTTGGAAACCTGCCTGTACATGCAGTAGCATTTTTGGCTTTAAAATGTCATTGTCTAGTGTGAGTTGTATCATTCTTACTTGTGAGTAGCACAGGCCAGTTTTGAAAACCATCCTTTTTTTCTTGCAGTAGTAAAGAAGATACTGTTTGGCCGACCTAAACTCTATCAAGAAAACCTAAGGGTGAAAAAAAAAACCCAACAACAACAAATGAAATTTAAACACAAGTGTTAGGGTTACTTTGGAAAACTTCAAAGTTCTTGTTTAATTTTGTTTTCTCATTTGGCTTTTGTTGCTGTTTTTTAAACTTAGACAAGGATGGGAATTAATAAAATAGTGTCAAGTGTGCAAAATAGGCAGTTAATGTCTAAGAATAATTATATCATGAGGTGTAATTTTACCACCCAGTCATGGAATTCTGACTCACTTGCAAGCATAATTTATTAGCAAATAGATGTTGAGTTTTAGCCATGTGCAAGTTATATTACAAGGGCTCGGGAGGAATATGAGATGAAGACATCTTGCTGTCACGAGTTTCCTGTAACTGGTGGGGATGAAGGTGTTTGTTGTTCATCATGACCCAGGACCCAAGAGAGGCAGCCCTACAAGTGGCGCCGGGAAAAGGGAGAGATGCAGAGGCGGAGAGATGGATCAGTCAGCGGAAAACACCTCACCCCTGCAGGTAGCATCGAAGAGCTATTAACCAACAGCTCAGCCTATTGTTTGACGTGTCTTGCTTTCCTGAGCCAGCTCTCTACAAACCCTCCCTGATCTGTCACCTGGGGAAGGGTAAGGAGTAGGGCATTCCAGTACCCTTGGCCTCATGGGCAACAGGAGACGGGAGCTGGTGGACCTGGCCTGCGACCCCCCTGACAGGCGCATCCCTCACACGGTGGCCTAATGTGGCCTGGTATGCTTTGAAGGCCTCACATGGCGGTGGTCTTGACATGTCTTTCAGTGGACACTGATTTTTATCACCAATCCATAACAAACTGCTCTGCCGACAGAAGGAAAAGGTGGGGTAGGGGAGAGGAGTGGGTAGCCGAGAGCCGTCTGCCTTTAGAAAATGTTTAGAAAGATCAACATAAGCAGCCTTCAGGGCCTCCTCTGGCTGCCAGGCTGCTGCATGGGCACTGCCACGTGTGGCTAACGACAGACTGAAACCAAGAGTCGCACTTCTGAGCTTCTAGTTGCTAAAGAAAGTTTGCACAGATGCAAAACAAACTGGTCATGCTCAACCTTTATATCAGTTTGTCCATGTATAAGCCGTTGTCAAAGCTCCTGGAGTGGAATACCTTAGATCTGTGCATCTCACCTCATGTAGATTCTATCTCAATACAAACACATACGTTAATTAAGTAGCTTAGCTGGGTTTGGAGGGCAGGGACTAGGGGTTAGAGGAGACACGCTTTGCCTGCCATTGATAATTGTTAGAACTGGATGATGGTGAGTTCATAGGGGTCCTTTGACCATTCTTTCTTAAAAACAAAAAGGCAAGGAGGTGGTTAAGTCAGAAGACTGGTGGTTTACCTTTCCAGAGGCAGGAGGGGGCAAGCTCAGAGGTGGGACGGGGAGCTGGCGTGTCTGTTTCTTAACCTTGGGGGTGGTTCCACAGGTGTTCGCCACCGAGCCACCTGGGAAGCACCTTTGATCTTCTCAGCACTTATAAGTTAAATTTTGTTCGATTCTCTTTCTCTCTTCCCCACTGGGATGTGAGCTGCACAAAAGCAGGGGTTTGTGTCAGTCTTGCTCACGTCCCTAAAACAGTGCCTGGCGCATAGTAGGTGCTCATTAAATATTTGCTGAATTAACCAAATCACTAAAAGGGCAGAGGTGGGAGTAGGAATCGGTATTACAAAGGCAGTCTTTGGCATAATACATTCATTGCTTACAAATGGTCTTGTGGCTAAAAAATCTATTTTACCTTATTCCATAATATTTTCTACTGTTTATTTGGTAAATTGCAGGTAGAATACACTTTGAATGTTATGAATTTTGGAGCCTGACCCGGGATCCTTGTTTGTACCATGGATTTAATCAGAACTCATGTTCTGAATTCCAAACACCAGCGTGCAAACTAGCCTTTGAAATATGACTTAATGTATTAGAGCTGTACCTTGAGTCACCCCCAGGTCAAGCTGTGTATTCCATGGACACTCCCCAGATTTCTCTCACTGCAATCAGCTAAAGGACATATTTTTCAGCTGATATCCTGCTCTTGTTATGAAGGGAATTGATTCTAATTGCCAGTTTCCTGCATTTTTCTTAAACATTTAGCCTTTGAAAAAAAAAAACACGATGAAAATTCCACACGTTACTAGGATTACTTCATAAACAGAGCAGTCTTGACTTTGGAATTCCCCCCAGACTCTGAACTGAGCTTCCCCATCCAGAAAACCTGAATTCATTCTGAAATGGGAGGAAACTAGGGCAAAATGTTATCTGGAGCTATGACATTTGGCTTCCAGAGAACACACAAAATGGACACACATCAAATGTCAGGCAGGCTGATAACGGACAGGAAGTACCTCTGTCAACACAGTGAGCTTGACCTTCGCTGGCAGTAAAATCCTGGATGCAACGCATCTGCTCTGAAACAGTCTTCCAGGGAGCAAGCAAAGCCTGGCCTGCAGGTAAGGATGCAGGCCCCTGGTGCTTGAGGATCTCAGGACAGCCCACAGATCATCAGACCGAAGTCTGGCCAACAGGGAGGGCCCTGTGTTTTTATCCGTTGTTGGGAGATGAACAAGGCAGAAAAATAGACCTTGGTTCCATGTCTTCCCTGGCTCCATTATCAGGAAAACAGGACAATATAATACAGAAATAAAATACAGGAACTTCCTCTTTGCCATCATTTTGAATCGGTCCTGGCACAAATTTGCACTTACATCAGCTCCCAGCGGGTCCAATATGAAATTTATCTTCTTGAAAATGTGACCCTTGGCTGCCAGTAGACTAAAAAATGTAGCCAGCAATGGGGCAAATAAAGATAAAGAAGTTTGTGCAGGACAAATGCTGCATTTCCTACACACAGCTTTATAACTCCCCTGTCCCAAGAATGAACAGAAAACAAATGGATATAGTCGGCCATCGGGAACCTCTGCTGTGTTATCTGCCCACTGCTCAGGGTGATAAAGTAGATAATCTCCTAGGCAGGATTGGAACAGGATGACTAATTGATATCGCTATGAATAAACAGCATGTGATACTTACAAGGCAGGCAGGGAGGACTGTCCTAAAATATTCTATGCAATTCACTAGACATTTGCCCTGAAGACCTCATTTTGTTTTCGCGCATAGTCCTCCTTGTTTTTAGGGTTCAGGAAATGACTGTGTGCGCCCACAGATGTGTGTGTGTGTGTGTGTGTGTGAATGATTTAAGATTTTTTAAGTGTCAGACATGCTGTTTTGCTTAGCCATTCTTTGAAAACCCAAGTTCAATTTTAATTAAATCACATATGTTTTGAACTCAACATGTATGCCTATTTTCCTTTGACTATCTTTAGGTTATGGTTTAATAACTTGGGCCTTATTTTGCCCTGGTGCATATTTTGATTTTTCTCTATTAATGTCTTGCATTTATACAGCTGTTTTCAAAGCAGCTGTGAAATATTTTTAAAATTTCTACCCAAGGGGAAGAAGCAGGGTATATGTAATATTGAAAAAGAAGGAAAAAAAAAAGATAAACATTCTTCTATGGGGTTCAGTCAATGTATTTCACATATACCAGGAAATCAGCTAAGCTAAGCAAACATAGACATTTTATGTGGCAAGAACAAAGTAATAGCCTTTTTACTTCAATAAATCACTGTCACAATTGTCCTAAAGCAGTTTGTTTTTGAGGACTAGACTTTTTGGGAAATCCTCCTTCCCAAAATATCCCTTTTATCTGGTTCTTCCTGATATCAGAAATTCCACCGTTTAAGAGGCTGCAATAAAGCCACGTGGTACAAATATCTCTGCAAAAGGAGGGGCCCCTGAAATATTTACACTTCAGGGTGAGGTGTTTCATCAAATGTGATAACTAACTGGGGTGTGTTTTTCTCCTGAAGCCGCTGATTTCTAAGAGGGAAGGGTGTCAAGATAGTGGTGGGAAGTTCTGACAGCGTGCATTGGAAGGTGTTAAAGACGAGAGTCAACATGCTCTTAACATGCTGAGGGGTCTGTTTTAGTCTGTGAACCTGTGCAGTTAAACATCTGCATGAGAGTCTCAGAATACATGTTTAGGCATAAAAGAGTGGTGCAGTGTGGCAGCTTTTCCCAACTCTCTTAGCTTCCTCTTCATCCCAGCATCTCTGAAGTCAAACCCTGTTTCCTCAAAAGATGTTCCTGATGAAATTGTCCTGGGCATATAAGCAAGACAGAGACAGAAGAAAGTTTGAGAGTTGCCATTCAAGCTTATCCATTTGCCAGTCGTTAAAATAATTTGAGCTCCAAAAGAACATTGCTTCCCCAGAGTTGGCAAAATGTTCCCCAGCTCTGCACCTCTGAAAGGAAAGAAAGGGATACATAGGAGTCATTTTTAGGGGTGACCTCTATCTCTTCCATGTGTCACTGACCAGGGTTCTTGGCCTCCCTGTGCTGTGCTGTGCTTAGTTGCTCAGTCATGTCTGACTCTTTGTGACCCTGTGGACTGTAGCCTGGTAGATTCCTCTGTCCATGGGGATTCTCCAGGCAAGAATACTAGAGTGGGTTACTATGCCCTCCTGCAGGGGATCTTCCCAACTCAGGGATCGATCTGGGGTATCCTGCATGCCAGGCGGATTCTTTACCAGCTGAGCCACCAGGGAGGCCCTCTTGGCTTCCTTAATCAATAGAAATTGACAAGAGGCCCAGCAAGAAATTCAGGCAAGGCTCTACTGGGGCCCTTGCTATAGCAAGTGGGGGCAAGGACAAGTAATAAGTTCCTTTTCTTGTTCACACCCCAAGTTAGGGTCAGGGAGTGAAGGGTGGGGTCAGGGGCAAGCTTGTTCCTTATATAGGGTGAGAGTAGGCCCAGGTCCAGGGGTCTGGCCTGAAAGGTGGCTTGGGTGGTTTGCCCACACTTAGGCGGTATTGAGTGCAGGGGACATGGGCAGTACACTGCTTTCGGTCCCAACACCCTGTTTTTGTTCCTGGGTCTTCAGAAGTGGCAGTTGGGCTTTTTGGTCTGTGTGTATCTTGTTGTCTGTTATTTGCTCCAATTGTGCAAGCACTCAGTTACGTTTAGTCCCTTATAGTTTCACCGTATTTTGTTGCTCAAGAAGACGTGTGTTCAGGTGCAAGTGCTGCAGCAAAGGATCCCAGGTCCCAGCCGGGCTCATGGGCAACTTCCCCCTCTTTGCAGTCCAACTGTCCCCTTCTCCCACCACATACGTGCCACTGTATAACCAGCAAGGACAGAAGGATGACACAGCAGTTGTGTGGGGGATCATCCAGCAGGCTGTGAGGATTCAGGAGCTACGAGCTTAGGGAAGACCCTCCTCCTTGAGTGTCTAGGAATCTGTCTATAGGGGGAGACTCCCAGACCCCTCGGAATTCAGCCAGCTACGAGCTTAGGGAAGACCCTCTTCCTTGAGTGTCTAGGAATCTTTCTATAGGGGGAGACTCCCAGACCCCTCGGAATTCAGCCAGCTACATTACTGTCACAATTGTGCTGTCTCTGAGCCACGTGTCTAGTCAATTACACATTTTTTCCTCTTTCTTTCACTTCTCTGGATCTGAAATAAAACCTGAACTGATCCCACACCAACTTTTTTCCTTCAGAGCACTTACCATGGTTTTTAATTATGTTTATTTGTGTGCCTGGTCTCCTGGACATGATCAAAGAATAATTGCTGAATTTTACTTGTTCAGTGCTGTCAAAGACTAATTATTTTGTTTTGTTTTTCAAAAATGTAAATCATGGCTCACTTGCAAGTATAGAATGAACATGCATTAAAGATTTCAACTCCGTTATAAAGGGAACAGAATCACAGAAAACCTGTTCCAATGAAATATCAGAGGTTATTATAGGCATTTTACAAAAATGCACTAAAATACCAGGTTAGATATAAAACTGGTCAACATCTCACAAAAAAGCCAGACAGACACTATAAGTCTCCATGGTGTAGTTGTTATCACATCCGCTTTATATGGAAAAGGTCCTGAGTTCAATTCCCAGTGGAACCACAAGTGTGCTTTGCATTCAGTCACTTTTTAGAAATGACTTTTTTCTACAAATGGAAGGTTAAATCTTCTACTGGATGAAAATTAACATCCCCACTATACTGCGACTCAAATAAAAGTAAGATCGCGTCTTTTATTTTACTCAAATTAATTAATTTTATAAAAAAAAATCTTTATGCCTTATCTATAAATGAAACTTCCCAGGAGGCTCAGTAGTAAAGAATCCACCTGCCAATACAGGAGACACAAGAGACTCGTGTTCAGTCCCTGGGTCAGGAAGATCCCCTGGAGTAGGAAGTGGCAACCCATTCCAGTATTCTGGAAAATCCCATGGACAGAGGAGTCTGGTGGGCTACAGTCCACGGGGTCACAAAGAGTGGGCCATGACTGAGCACACACACGTCTTAAATGGGAACCAGGATTACCTTCCATAAAACCAAGATAACACCCCAAAGTTGGCACAATAGGACAGTGTTTTCTTCAATGCTGGTGAAGCCTTTAGTTCAGTAGGCCAAGCTTTTCAGAGAAGGCACACTTCCTGGCTTTCAGATTCATGACATTGAAAATGTTTGCTTTCTGGGACACTGGCTAAAGACAAGGTCCTTTTCCATGCTGGACCACCACACTCTTATTAAGCCTAGGTTTTAGTTTGCTTTTTTCCAGTAGTCATGTATGGATGTGAGAGTTGAACTATAAAGAAAGCTGAGCACCGAAGAATTGACGCTTTTGAACTCTGGTGTTGGAGAAGACTCTTGAGAGTTTCTTGGACTGCAAGGAGATCCGACCAGTCCATCCTAAAGGAAATGAGTCCTGAATATTCATTGGAAGGGCTGATGCTGAAGTTGAAACTCCAATACTTTGGCCACCTGATGTGAAGAACTGACTCATTGGAAAAAACCCTGATCCTGGGAAAGATTGAAGAGGGTGGGAGAAGGAGACAACAGAGGATGAGATGGTTGGATGGCATCACCGACTCAATGGACATGAGTTTGAGTAAGCTCCAGGAGTTCGTAATGGACAGGGAGGCCTGACGTGCTGCAGTCCATGGGGTCACAAAGAGTCGGACACAACTGAGAGATAGAACTGGAACTGGAAGAGGCTTCTTCTGGCATATCATGTAAAACCATTATAATGAATACTGTTTGCCAAAGGTTCTCAATCTGGAGCCTGCTCTCTCAGTTAAAAAGGGAGGTTAGCAAGCATTAGAGAAGTACTGAAGACATTGTAGCCCCACACTGAGACTCTCTTCATGATATTAGCAGTGTGACCTACCAAGAATGAAAGGTGAGGAACCATCCCGGTAGTGACTGTAATGTTTTTAACAGCACATCTCTTCCACAATGTCTCTGAAACACAGGTCTAATCAGTCATTGGAAAGCACATGGTGGAAGGTAGAGATGACGGCTAACACCTTCTCATGCTCTAACACTCTTGCTTTTCTTATTTATGAATAGCATTGAGAGATAAAAACCTTTAGTCAGCTTCTAATCCAAGACTTCAGAGAAAAGGTTCAGATACCTGACCCAGGACTCACAACTCCTAACAGTCGTCTCTCTGGTGCTCCTGCCAATCTAACTATGGCACACGTTGAATTCTCTTTCTTGGTCTAGTCAGGGCAAGATTGTATATGGTAATAGGACTGGATGATTTCTGAAAATTTGGGGAGGAATCTTGGTAGGCAGCATCAAAATAGCTATGACAAGAGGAAGTGTGGGCTCTGGTGCCAGAGGTGCTGGATTCTGCTTTCCACCTCTACCCCTTTCTGTCTGTGTGATCTTAGGCACATTATTTAACTTCATTGAACTTCAGTGTCCTCATCTATAAAATGGGAATATAATTCAGGTTTCTCTCATCGAGTATATGAGTAAACAAAATGCAATCAGCAGGGTGCCTGGCACGTGGTCAGCACTGCATAAATGCAGGATGTTTCTGACACTAGCCTGCCCACCTGTTACACAGTTCCATTTCTCTTTCCATCCTCAGCCCACAGCTATTCTTCCTGGTTTTAGAAAATAGCATTTCTTCAGTGCACAGGATCATATTCTTCTCCATATATCAGCAGAGGAGCCTGCTGCTGCTGCTGCTGCTACGTTGCGTCAGTCGTGTCCAACTCTGTGCAACCCCATAGACAGCAGCCCATCAGGCTTCCCTGTCCCTGGGATTCTCCAGGCAAGAACACTGGAGTGGGTTGCCATTTCCTTCTTCAATGCATGAAAGTGAAAATTGAAAGTGAAGTTGCTCAGTCGTGTCCGACTCTTCGCGACCCCATGGACTGTAGCCTACCAGGCTCCTCCACCCATGGGATTTCCCAGGCAAGAGTACTGGAGTGGGGTGCTATTGCCTTCTCTGGCAGAGGAGCCTAGACAGAAAATCTCCAGCTTGCAGAACAAAATCTAAATGGATTGTTTCTTTAAGGAAAAGGTGAATATTCATGTGAACCCCAAACAGTATTTGTTCCTTCAGGACAAGCTGATGGCAAATGAACAGGAACCTGAGAGCGTAACAAACATGGAGAAACTGGCTGAAGTCAGGAAGCATAGTGAAAGAGATGCAAAGATGGAGAGAGAGCTTTTAACTGAGTCAAAAATGAAGGGCATTTAAAAGTTGTCCTTGAATTGAAAATGTTGGGTTGTCGTTAAAGCATGATTGTTAGACACCCTCAGTAGGAAACACCAAGATTCCCCCATCAGATGAATGTTCTAGATGGTCCCAATCCTCATAGTGACATTAGATAATTTGGATAGTCATGACAGAATTTCCTGATTTTCATGTCTGATTTTTAAGGAGTGAATTCAGATAGATCTCCTGATGTGAAGAGAGAGACTCTCTCCATTTCAAAAATGCCTTTTGAAGAATATTTATGATCTGATTGCTATGTGCCAAACCCTATGGTAGGAGCTCCCCTCAAGGAGTTTCGAGTGGAATGAGTCAAAAGCAGAACACACGGACAAATAATAGAAATAATAATAGAAATGTGAAACACCGTGACAGAGCGCAACACAGGTGCTGTGGTCCATTCATTACCAGACTATGGGCGTGGAGAAAGGGAAGTGGCCAGACCACAGGGAAAAGTGTGAATACTTTGTGGGCTGGTCAGACGCCACTCGGTTCAGTTCTGGTTGTGCTGTTTTTAAGAGGGACACTCGGAATGTAAGACGATGGTCCCTGCTGATACTTGGCCAGGGAAAAATGAAGAAGAGATCCTGGAAATTCTCATTAGGTGAGCAAATCACCAGAATGTTATGGAGAGCATCATGGGGAAGAAGTCGGTTCTTTCTCTAGTGTTTTTCTAAGTTGACTGGATGGAAATTATGAGGAATCAGCACTGAGCACTTGAGCAGAGTGCAATAAGTCCTGTGTTAGGAGAGTGGAGTAGGCTATCAGTTCAGTTCAGTCACTCAGACGTGTCAGACTCTGTGACCCCATGGACTGCAGCACGCCAGGCTTCCCTGTCCATCACCAGCTACCAGAATAGGCTATATTTGGAGGTAATGAGCTCCTCACCACTGAAGGCATTCAAATAATTTTTGGATAATACATTTAATGACTGCTAATCAAGTGATCCCTACATGGGGAATTCTTGAGCTTTTTCCTACTCTCATGTTTTGGGAATAGTAGAAAACTTAAAACTAAATTAAAATAGAATTATTTTTTATTTAAAAAATAATGTTAACAGTACATTTCTTCTACAAAATGAAGCATACAAATGCCATTTTGTCCACAATCAGCCCAACAGATCTAGATCCTAATTCTAGCCCTGTTCCTTCCTAGATAGGGTGTCATTTCATACAAGTATGACCTCAAGACTCTGAAGTTAAATTATAGTCCTCTTGGTACATTCCCTCATAGCATCCCTTTCCCCTTCATAGCATCATCACAATTTATAATCATTTCTGTGCCACATACTGAAAACTCCAAAAGAACATAAAACACTGAATTGCTCACCCCTGGATACCTACCGCCCAGGGCCAGGGCCGAAGAGCAGCACACCTGGATACCTACCACCAAGTGCCAGGGCCGAAGAGCAGCACACTTGGATACCTACCACCCAGTGCCAGGGCCAAAGAGCAGCACACTGAAGGCTTGCGTATAACCGTGAAAATGAATTTAGAAATGGAAATCCCTGCTCTTTGCTTCCAAGTTTTCCTACAGAGTTGAGATAAAAATGTCTGCCCTCAGAGTTTTGTTTTTTAAAGATTATGTGTGTGAGTGTGTGCATATACACATATGATCAGTATATATAGGATATAATAATATGTCTAAATATGCACAGTAATTTTATATATGATAATATATAGTATTTTATATATGATAATAATAATACAGAATGCTTGTGTATATGATATCTGAATTTCAACTCCTGTGTGTTGTGGCACTTAGGGCACAATAAAATGAAAGTTAGCACTGGTTTATTATTATGGCTTCTCCATATTGAGGATGATGTCTGTATTTAGAGACATGTGGGCACCCAAAAGTGGAGAAGTGAACTTTCACTCCAACATTCAAAGCTCTATAAATCCAGCTGGGAATCCAAAATATGCAGAAAAGATAATACTAACAGATGCAGAGATTCACGTATTCACTCAACAGTGCATTAGGTGAGGGGAATGCACAGGTGGATTCTACCATTACTTAACATAGCACAGGGCCTGGTGTAAAACACGGACACGGACACGTCATTACAAGTCAGTGAGATGAAAACAAGAGAACAAGGCAGGGTGACGACTGAACCCAGGGTGTTTGACTCTCTCAAGTGAGACCTGAATAGAAACTTACAGCAGGAACTTACAGGAGTCAGGGCTGAAGTTCAGAGTCAATTTCTACCACACGGACACTTCCACAGCAGCTGGTGATAGGCATTGCCTCATGCCTCACACCAGCCTTCTATACCTGCACTCCCTTCCAGGCCATCCTGTGGAAGCGCTCCCACAAGCCAGCTAGAAAGGGCTTCCTCACTGGAGCTGAGAGGGCCCTTCAGGAGCACGCTGGTGCCTCAAGTCTAACTGGTCTTTTCTTGAGCATGATCTTTTATTGACTATTTTGACTATCGCCCCTCTCAGGAGGATTTGGGAGTGTGGAGGAGGAAGAAACAGAGGTGGAGAAGGGAGAAGAGGAGAAGGAGGAGGAACGAAAAGCTTGAGGAATAAAGGGACATCATGAAAGGAAGAGAGCATGTGGTTTGAAATCACTGAAGCCCAAGGTGAGAGGGGCAAAGTAGAAACCAGTGAGTAGGATTCGGTGAGTGGCTCATGATGGGCAAAATATACAAGTGGGGGCCTAGCATTTCACTGCCAGCATTGAGACCTACCACTTTCAGCTTTGTAGCCAAGGGCAAATCATTTGACCACACTAAGCCTCAATTCCTCATCTGTATAATAGTTTAGAAACAGTGGAAACAGTGACAGACTTTATTTTGGGGGCTCCAAAATCACTGCAGATGGTGACTGTAGTCATGAAATTGACTCCTTGGAAGAAAAGTTATGACCAACCTAGACAGCATATTAAAAAGCAGAGACATTACTTTGCCAACAAAGGTCCGTCTAGTCAAGGCTATGGTTTTTCCAGTAGTCATGTATGGATGTGAGAGTTGGGCTATAAAGAAAGCCGAGCACCGAAGAACTGATGCTTTTGAACTGTGGTGTTGGAGAAGACTCTTGAGCATCCCTTGGACTGCAAGGAGATCCAACCAGTCCATCCTAAAGGAGATGGGTGTTCATTGGAAGGACTGATGCTGAAGCTGAAACTCTGATACTTTGGCCACCTGATGTGAAGAACTGAAGAGACCCTGATGCTGGGAAAGATTGAAGGTGGGAGGAGAAGGGGATGACAGAGGATGAGGTGGTTGGATGGCATCACTGACTCAATGCACATGAGTTTGAATAAACTCCAGGAGTTGGTGATGGATGGGGAGGCCTGGTGTGCTGCAGTCCATGGCGTCGCAAAGAGTCAGACACGACTGAGTGGCTGAACTGAACTGATAATAGGGATAATGACAGTGCCTTATCTCTGTGTAGTTGTGAATATTACTATGGTCCATGGCAAGTGATAAGTACAGAATCTGGCACAAGGAAAGCAATCACTACTGCTCTTATTAAGTGGCTCTGTGGTGAACACTTTGCGTGTGTCATTCAACCATTAACATCCCCAGACTTCACTGAAAAAGACGGTAACCTCTGGGTCACGGAGCACAAGGAGTCCACCATTACAGTGGATGGTTTTTTGACCCAGAGTGTGTACTCTAGTTGTTAGGTCCATTATCACTCTGAGAATCGTGGGTGGCTGATGCAACTTTGCTGCTATGGCAATACAGGTCTTTTTGATGTCCTGCTTGATCATTTCACAAGTAATGTTGTACATAACAAAAATTGCATAACCCTGAGCCCAACTAGAGCACTCTTGGCAAGAGACAGACACCACAGCCAGCAAGACCAGATGTGTGTAAACAGGGAATGAAAAGAATAGCCTTTCTAAAGCAGCTGTGAATATGCCATGGGAGGCAGAGGGGCTGTTTGCAAGCCATGCTCTCTGTGTTACAGTTTGAACTTTCTTTCCTTTCCATGAAAGATGTTTAAAGGTTAATTTCATAATGAAAAGTAGATGCAACATGGGCAGAGAGAAGAGGATCATGTCCCAGGATAATGAGCACACAGGGAACTTCCTTAAGAAAAGAGGAGAAAGGAGCCCTCTTGGCAGTCCAGTGGGTAAGACTCTGCACTTCCACTGCAGAGGGTGCAGGTTTGATCCTGGTCCCCAGGAACTAAGATCCCACTTTCTGGGTAGCACAGCCAAAAAAAATTTCAAAAAGTAGAGGAGAGAGAAGAGAGGGGCTTTGGGAGGCCATGTTTCCTAGAAATCTTTCATTCTTTGTAAAACTCACCTCCTCCACTAGCTGCATCATATGACTGCTCACACACATCCCACAAGACCCAAGAACTGAGAAAAAGGCTCTTCTTTAAAGCCCTGTGATAAATTTATTTGATTCCCTAGATTGCTGTCTGTCTGAGCCGGTCAGATTAAATATTGGTGGAGACAGTGCTTTCCAGTCACATCATACAACACTGTGTTAACCACCAGAGAGAATGAACCTCTACGTGCACCTGCATTTGGAGACAGCTGGCTCTGAGGCTTCCTTCTCTGCTGGGATCCAGTTAATCTAAAATACAATCAAAGCCCAGCCCTCCATCGATCATAGCACTTATTCCTGGAAGACAGATTTGATTTAACTTTCAAGGACACCCACGTTGGCTTTCCTCCTCATTTATATTTTCTGTTCTCTTCCACATTATTGGTTAGGAGTAGTAATGGCTTACTTCTTTCCCCCATATTGGAAGAAGGGTGTTCTTGCCTGCACCCATAGTCAGTGATGGGAGGAGGTGCCAGTGGTGGCTCAGTGGGCAGTGCTTGGAAAGGCTTTGAAAGCCCAGGTATGGTCAGAATGTAAGTGTTGGTCTTTATGAAAGAACTTATTTCACCACTCAGGAATCCTACGCTTCTTTCAGATCCCTCTTCTCTCTCCTCCCTGCCCTGGAAATCTGAGATACTTAACCTTCACCCTGGATTCTGAGTTTTCTCCCTAAAATTCTCAGGTAATCACCAAATAATGGGTTCATTTGGTGTTTTTTTTTTTGTCATCCATCATGCTCACCATCATAATACACACTCAGATATCCCTACACTGTCCCCAATAAGATCCACCTTTCAGCAATTACTTAGAAAGAATCTGAGTCCGTGATTCTGTGAAGAATACCTATAGCCACAATCTGACAGGGATTTGCATTTTAAAAGAAATAATGCTCAAAAGCATTTAAGACCTACAGGAGAGGTTGTCATGAAAGAGATTTTGTATGTGGAAAGAATTGAATGGGAAGTATTAATCAGAAAGGAAATTTAGAGTGGACACTCATTGTCTTGGATCAAAGAAAAGGTATCATATTTGTCTGGTAGGGGTTAAAAAAAAAGTGAAGTTAGTAAATTCAGAAGAAACTCTGTTAGTCAGACTTTGTGGAGAGAAGGTGCACTCATTACAAAAAAGCAAGAGAAGCAGAATAGTAGACAACTTTGCATTTATTCACCCACAGTTCAGAAGAGAACCCAGATGGGAGAGAATGCATGCATGCATGCTAAGTCACTGTAGTCGTGTCCGACTCTGTGCGACCCTATGGACAGGAGCCCACCAGGCTCCTCCGTCCACCGGATTCTCTAGGCAAGAATACTGGAGTGGGTTGCCATTTCCGTCTCCAAGGGAGAATGGATATATGTGTATGTATGGCTGAGTCCCTTTGCTGTCCACCTGAAACTATTAATATATTATTAATTGGCTATAATTAGTTCAGTCTCTCAGTTGTGTCCAATTCTTTGTGACCCTATGGACTGCAGCATGCCAGACTTCCTGTCCATCACCAACTTCCAGAGTTTACTCAAACTCATGATGCCATCCAACCATCTCATCCTCTGTTGTCCCCTTCTCCTTCTGCCTTCAATCTTTCCCAGCATCAGTGTCTTTTCCAATGAATCAGTACTTTGCAGCAGGTAGCAAAAGTACTAGAGTTTCAGCTTCAACATCAGTTCTTCCAATGAATATTCAGGGTTGATTTCCTTTACAATCGACTGGTTTGATCTCCTTGCTGCCCAAGGGACTCTCAAGAGTCTTCTCCAACATCACAGTTCAAAAGCATCAATTCTTCAGCATTCAGCCTTCTTTATGGTCCAACTCTCACATCTATACATGACTACTAGAAAAACCATCGCTTTGACTAGATGGACCTTTGTCAACAAATGTCTCTGTTTTTTAATATGTTATCTAGGTTGGTTATAGCTTTTCTTCCAAGGAGCAAACATCTTTGAATTTCACGGCTGTAGTCACCATCTGCAGTGATTTTGGAGCCCAAGAAAATAAAGTCTGTCACTGTTACCATTGTTTCCCCCTCTATTTGCTATGAAGTGATGGGACTGGATGCCATGACCTTTGTTTTCTGAATGTTGAGTCCAATACAAAATTAAAAATTTAATAAAGAAAAAGTAGATTCATGTACCGCAGATGTTCCAAACATAGCTACAAGTTTTTTGATTTTTTTAAAAAATGGGAACAGACCCAGAACATAGTATGATTCTGAGCAAAAACACAGGTCCAGAGTGAATGATGCTTTTTCAATGAGAACAAAGCCTGAGAAGAAGAAAGTGACATGCAAAGGAAGAAACCCAACAGTTCTCCACTCAGAATTCTCTTCTCTGATCACTTCCTTTTTTGGATGCTCCTCAAATCTCTCATCTAGCTGAGTGGTCCCTGGGATGGGGAATCGGCGCCCATATCCATTTCTTCGAAACTATGTATATGCTGGTTTGGCTTCTAATTGACTGGTACCTGAACACCTTCATGGTTTTGCCACTGGACAGCTGTATGATCCCCTAAGTCACTTACTCTATTTGGACCTCATCTACAGGCGAGGGTGATGAAGAGACCCAGGATTCCTCAGTCTAGGATATATGTTGTTTCAAACAGATTCTGCTATTTGGTAAAGAAACATACTTGAAGACCAATGATCTTGAGAATCTGTGACAAACCCTTATGTGGTCCAAGTAGTTTTGCTGTTTTGACTGAAGTTGACTTTGGCCACATGATTTCTGGGACATCAGAGAGTCCATTCCTGTAATAACCAGACTGACGCATATCTCTTGGTACATTGTTATGACAGCATCAGAAGGCGCAAGCACAGGGATGATAGAGGACCAGCCGCAATAGCCAAAAACTGAGGCCAAGGATTTTTCTTGATTTTACAAACTTGTAGGGGAAGGAGATGGTTCAGTTCACACTAACAAGCAATAATCCTAACTGGCAGCCTGTTTCTATAGCACTTCAACATGTCAGACACTGTTTCAAGCAAACGATGTAGAAGGAACTCATTTAACTTTCACAGCAACCCTGTAAAATAGGTATTATTATATCCTATTTTATAGATAAGGTAACTTGGATGCAGACTAGTTGAGCAGCTTGCCCATGATCATGCAGTTATTAAGAGATGGGCCTAGGATCTGAAACCAAGTACTCATGTCTCGATTCAATGGGCATGAGACACATGGGGAGCATTCACTACTAAATCTCTTGCTAAATATAGAATGAAGCCAGAGAAATTTCTCCTGGATGTCAGTTCCCTTAAGATCAGTCTATTGAGCCTTCAGACTAAATTCCCCAAAGACATTAGAGAAAATTTGGCTTTCTAATTAATCTAAGGGTTGGCACTAGTGGGAAATTAATGAAAAGGTTTCTGGTAAATTCCATTTAACATTTTCTGAACTTGTAAATATCTTGGCATGGGAAGTGTTCATAGAGTAAACAGTTTTTACAAGTAGTTATACACCATATTCATTACTGCTTTTAACCTTAATAAGCACCATCCTTCAAAGGATTCCCTTTGGGCAGAGATGAAGACTGAGGCCAGAGGGTTGAAGCAAAGTGACTTATTCAAGCTCCAAAGTAAATGGTGTCAGAGAAGGATCAAAACCCCAATTTCCTGACTTAAGACCGAAGATTTTCAAATGAGACCACATGAATCCTATATTTCACAGTGTAATTCTTTTTAAAACGCTTTTTTACTGGAGTATAGTTGTTTCACAATGTTATTTAGTTTCTACTGTAGAGCAAAGTGAATCAGCTATGAGTGAAAAAAGAAAGTGAAAATGTTAGTTGCCCAGTCATATCAGACTCTTTGCAATCCCATGGACTGTAGTCTGCCAGGCTCCTATGTCCATGGGATTCCCTAGGCAGGAATACTAGAGTCAGAAACATTCCCTTCCTCAGGGGCTCTTTCCAACCTGGGGATCGAACCCAGGTCTCCTGCATTGCTGGCAGATTCTTTGTGGTCTGAGCCACCAGGAAATCAGCTCTATGTATACATATATCCCCTCGTTTTTGGATTTGCTTACCATTTAGGTGGCCACAGAGCACTGAGTAGAGTTCCTTGAACTGTAGAGTAGGTTCTCATTAGTTAGCAGTGCATGTATGTCAATCCCAATCTTTCAATTCATCCCATGCCTGCCCCCTTGCCCCTCTTGTCCATGCATCTGTCCTCTATGTATGTGTCTCTATTTCTGCTTTGTAAATAAAATCAACTATACTAGTTTTCTAGATCCCATGTATATGCTTTAACAAACAATATTTGCTTTTCTCTTTCTGACTCACTTCAGTCTGTATGACAGTTTCTAGGTATATTTCAGTTTCTTTTGGTCTCTGCCTCTCTCCAACTTTCAAATAAATTGTATCTTAGCATCTATGTAAGTCAGCCCCATGGAAGTTCAAGTGAAGTATATTTGAATGATGTGGATCCCCACAGAGATTGGCATAGGATTAAACAATCCCATTCTATAGATCTCCCTTCTAATGCCTCCCACACATCCCCTCACCTCCTCTCAATCTCACTGTTGTTATCTTGACTCACAACTTCATCAATTCACCCCTAGCCTAGATTTCTGCCTCTGGTTTCTCTGCTTCTATTCTTCCCTTTTCCACAATCTATGTGCCTGCTACTTGCAATTTTATCTTTCTAAAGCTTTGTTTAAAAGTCCAGGTTTTGTTAATAATCTTCATGGGTTTCTATTGTCCTGAGGGTTACTCCTTGGTATGTGTAAAGGCATTTGGGGTTCATAAGCAAGGCAAATTTCTGCCTCCACTTCTCTGTATGCCAAGCAGTTATCATGGATACTTTAACAGCTGTTAGTGTCATCAATATTCTGAGGAGCAGTACACATTTTAGAGAAGTCAGTACAGTGCTACTATTAAGAACATAAGCTTTGGAATGCGATAACATGGGCTTGGCTCCCAACTCTGCTTCCACTAGCTTGGGAACAGCTGGAGGGTTGGCTGGAGGATTCATAATCTAGGATGACCTCACTCAGATGTCTGAAAATTGACAGGTGATTGGCCAAAGGCTGGCTGATTCTCAGCTGGTCCTCCTTGGTTCTCTGCCATGTAACCTCCTGTCTTCCAGCAAAACACCTTGGATTCATTCATATGGTAGTCCTAGGATCTCAAGTGTAGCAGGAAAGCAAGCCCTAATGTGCAAGTGTGTTTCAATTCTCTGCCTACATCATAGTTGCTAATGTCCCTGGACCAAAGCACGTCACGTGGCAGAGCCAAGATTTAAGGGATGATGAAATAGACTTCACTTCTTAGAAGACAGGGAGGAATCTTGAGCAACATACCCTACCTTCTAAGTTTCAGTCTCCTTGCATGAATAACGGGAGTGCTAGTGTTCATTTCTGAATTATAAATTTGCAGGGAAGATCAAATAATATGACACACATCATGTGGCCAGTTCAATATTTGGCACCAAGAATGCAATCAATAGATATTATTCACTAAGTTCAAATATGAATCCTGCAGTAGTAATTAAAATGTAAAGAATATTCGTTGACCTTTCAGGGAATCTAAATTGTCAATGCATTCTCACAGTACAGTTTTAGCTCATGTGGCTTCTTTCTTTATTCTACTGGGTTTATTGCAGAATATTGATATATGAGTTTAAAGAATGGTACTTGATTTCCAAGGGGTTAGGGATTGGGGATGGGGGTAGCTTTAAAAAGCCCAGGAGCAAAAAAAAGTCTTTACATATGTAGACATTAAAATAGACCACAATAAATTAAAAAAAAAAAAAAAAACACTGTCTCTGGATTATAATGCTTAAAAGTACTTCAGAATATCCTTTGGATTTATTAATTTTGTTATAGATTAATTATCTGAATAGGGTTTTTGGTTGAAGTCACAAAACCTTTATTTTCATTTAAGTCAATTTATCAGAGCAATGGGTGGCTACATTTGGCTGTGTTCTGAATGGTGTAGAAGATAGCAAGCAATTGGTTTTCTTTCAAAATGCAAACTTGTCTGCAATTATTCAACTGTCTATATCCAGACACTTGCAATGAGATTTTGCAATTCAGCTTTTCAAGAGAAGCAGCATCCATTTCCTCACTCCTTGAGTCTAAGCTGGCCTTGGGACTTGCTTTGTCCAGTAGGATGCAATGGAACACACGACGTGTGAGTTCTGAGCTCAGACCTGAGAGAAGCCTTTTCCACTATTGCTCTTGGAATGTTGCAGCTTCCATGAGAACAAACCTGATTTCACTTGCTGGAGACTAAGTTATGTGGAGGAGAAGCAAGGCTTACCAGTCAATAGTCAGCCAGCCCCTGGCAAATGGCTCGCCAGCCATACGACAATGACTGAGGCCATTCCAGACTGGTCAAACCAACAGTTCAACACAGACACAAGAGAGAACACGGTCAAGATGAGCCTAGATTGCTGAGACTAGAAGGGTGCTCTAGTTATAGGGTGTTTTCTTAGACAAAAGAACCTGAGTGACATAGAACTGATGCTGCAACCCTCTGCATTCTCTCATGTAGGCTTCAAGGATATCCTGACACCTCATGAGATACAGATAGTCCAACTCAATAGTCTAACTCTGTTACACCCCATGTGCCTTAACAGATGGGAATTGAAATGTTTGCTAGAAAATTCTGTCAATTACTGTCATAGCATAAGAAAGCATCGTTCTCCTTTCCCACATATAAAATATCTATGTGTTCAACACACAAATGCTTCTCATCTGTGACCACCACATGAAATGTGTCTCTGTGACCAAGGCAGCATAAACTAGCTGGCATAATTTTTAGAATCAGGTCAACTTAGGTTTTTCTTGGGCTCTGATGTTATTGATTAGTTATGTTATCTGAGAAAATAATTCACATCTCCTAAGGCTCACTTTATTCAACTGCCAATTAAGAATGCTATCTATATCTGCATATTTCAAATTCAACTGCAGCTTGGGTTTACTGCATGAAACCACAGTTGTAATTGTGCGGTAATATAAAGTTAATCTCAAGTATTTTTACGCTCTTCCCTTTAGAAAGTATAGTCTATGTTCCTTTCCCTAGACTCTGGCCAAGGTCTATGACTGCTTTGACCAATAGAATATGGTGGAAATGAAGCTGTACCAGTTTTCAGGCTCAAATGTTAAGAGACTAGCAATTTCCACTTCCTGTCTGTTGGCTTTCAGTTCCAGTTCCTGTTGGAATTCTCACCTCAGAGCCCTGGGCTAGTAGGTAAGGAGTCTGACTGCCCTGCTGCAGATAACACAAGGAGAGGACCCAGAGATGACCCATCAGCTTTGAGATGGTCCCACTGACAGCCATGCACATAAGTGAAGACATCCCGGACCCTCAGAGCAGCCCCACCACTTGCTAAATGCCAAGAGTAACCCCAGGTACGTCACATGGAACAGGGAAATTAGCCTGAGGAATGCAGCCTGTCTTGAACCACTCAGCTCTAGAGTAATTAAGAAAAATTTGTACACGGAAGGTACTCAGGATAGTGGGTGACTAGGACCGAGGGGTCCCCTGGGGTGCAAGACTTTTAGTCTTCAAACCAGAAAACACTCTCATAATATACGCTGGAGATTATCGTTGTTAGTTTGTGCCAAAGAAAAAATGAACAAAGCTGCGGTGATTTCATTTCTAGTAAATCTCCCCTAAGGCTACCAAGGGAGTTCATCCACTCACAGGAGGCGAAAAACATCTCTGGATGGAAACTGCTGTGTTTTATAGAAGACAATCAGTTCCAGTTGATTTTTCTTATCTATGACAACTTTTTTTTTTTTTAAAGATAGGCTTTCTTTAGAACCCTTATACAGGTTCTGTATAAGGTTGCTGAATATGAAAACAGCAATGTGAGCCCCACCAAACAAGCTACAACAAAAAGCTTTGTTACTGAACTTTTAAAATAATCTTAATGAGCAGAGCAGTTGAGAGAAATAGCAGTTGAGAGAAATAGTCTTGTTAAAGTTAGTATCTTTTATGATTGTTATTTGGGAAAGACTTGAAAAGCGTATATAACTACTACCTTAATTTTTCCCCTAAATATAAATTCTTGATGTATCCATATTATGAAATAAAGTTGCATTTTTTTCCCTACTGGCCAAAATAAAAATCTGTGTTGAAGATTTAGAAAATATAGACATGAACAACAATGTGAAAACATTTTTGATAGAATAAAGGCATTTCCCCACTATGTGGTAATTGGTTATCGCCAAAAAAAAAAAGAAAAGGAACAAATGAAAAACAGGTGTCTGCATTGCCAATGATATCAGGAGTTCTCAATAATTTGAAATGAGGAAAAATGGAAAAAAAAAAAAAACAGCTAACTCTGTTTTCACTTGTGTGAAAATTATATGTAGACTCTAAAAAACATGAAACAAACAAATATAACAAAACACAAACAGACTCACAGTTGCAAGAGAGCAATCTAGTAGTTGCCCGAGGAAGAAGGAGTAGGTGGAGGGCGAAATAGGTAAAAAGAACAAAGAGGTAAAATCTAGCAGTTACAGAGTTAGTCACAGGGATGCAATGTGCAGTGCAGGAAATACAGTCAAAAGGTTGTAATAACTTTATACGGTTCATGAGCTTCCCAGGTGGTGCTCAGGTAAAGAACCCGCCTGCCTGCAGGAGACATAAGAGACCTGGGTTTGATCCCTGGGTTGGGAAGATCCCGTGCAGGAGGAAATGGCACCCCACTCAGTATTCTTGCCTGGGAAATTCCATGGGCAGAGGAGCCTGGCGGGCTACAGTCCATGGGACACGACTGAGCGGCTGAGCACACATAAAATAGATCACCGAGGAGAACCGACTATATAGCACAAGGAATTCTACTCAGTGCTCTGGTGACCTAAATGGGAAGGCAATCCAAAAAACGAGGAGATGTACGTGAACATACAGCTGGTTCACTTTGCTGCACAGCGGAAACCAACACACATTGTAAGGCCGACTGTACTCCGATCAAAATTAATAATAAGAAAACGACACCTGTAGGTGCTTCAACCTGCACAGACGCACAACAAGTCTGTATTTCTACAGAAGCAAGTGAGAGGTTCCTGAATTGGGTGTCTCTTGACCAGAAGATGCAAGACCAAGGTTCTGTGCGGTCCATCCGCAGGGGCCCCCCCGAACACTTGGCTGCACGTTGCCCAGAGGCAGTGGGCCCAGGGCCCGGAGGGAAAAGCCTTCCTCATAGCAGAGTTGCTGGGTGAAAGTATACAAATTGTTCTCTTTTTTTTAATGCTTTAAATTCCTACTGTCAAATTGTTTCCTAGTGGCTTGCACTAATATTCTTTCCATTCATCGTGTTTTATAAAGTATTATCTTTCTTTAGGGAAAAATATGGCATTATTAATTTATTTACTCTTTTAAAATCAGTAATGAATTTAATTAATTATCCAAGTTGATTAGGCATTTATATAAGTTTTTGCCTTTTTAAATTGACTTATTTATGTTCTGTGCTGCCCTAAGTCACTTCAGTCTTGTCTGACTTGTGCGATCCACCTGTCTGATCCACCTATGCGATTCTGTAGACTGGAGCTTGCTGAGCTCCTCTGTCCCTATAACCTGTTCTTATTTTTGTTTTAGGAGTCTTAGTTATGCTTTTTACTTTCATTCAGATGCTCTCTGTTAAAAATTATTCTCAGGCTTTTCTTCACAATCATTTTATTTGCTTATAGGAAACAGCCTGCCTACTCATTCCTTTGAGGGACTGGAGAATCCGGCAGATTTGTGCACTGGTGGGATTTCCAGCAAGTTGAAGGATTCTGCAGCCTAGCCCTCAGCGCCAGCCTGCGACAGATGTTTCTCCATCTCAAACAAACAAACAAAACCCTGCTTTGGAGTCACTAGTTTCCTATTCAGTTCTTTTATTTCAAATTGCATGTTTCCCACTAGTGCAATTATAAAGACGGTATCCTTTGTAGCTGTTACTTAGGGAGAGCATTCCACGCTGATTCAGGGAGCCCAGTGATGCTGAGATGCGTGCGCACCTCGTGTTACCGCCCTGACCTCGCGTTTGTGCTAGGTGCAGCCACAATCTCTCCGTTTACGGATGCTTGTTCTCCAGGCCACAAAGGACAGTGTGGGACTCTGGGCCTGAGGAGGCCCTCTGCGGATGCAGAGGGTGAAAGGGGTTTGTGAGACTCAAGCTGGTGTCTGGCTTTATCTTCCCGTCTAGGTCAGATCCGCGCATAAATAGCACTCAGGTTCCCAAGAATTAGTCCGCCCTGCCGGCCCCACCCTGGGGGAGTCTGGCGAAACCGAATCAGCCTGCAGGCTGCTAGAGGATTGCCCGCTTTCCCACCTGAATTCCCCTCCCGCGCGGCTGGTGGGGCTTTGGGGTGGGTGTGTATTTCAGTTTGTCAAAAGAGATCAGTTCCTGTGCTGAAAGGCAACCTGGGGCAAGGTTTGACAGAGCCCGGACCCCGGGAGAGACAGTTCCCGCCTAAGTGGTTCTCACGCTGGGACTGGCGTTGGGTGCCAGCTCGCACATTAACTCCTTTGACGGTATTTTCGCCAGTTTACTCAGCGTTCTCAAGGGACGGCTTTGTCGATTGTTTCTCTGGCTGCTGTTTGGACAGTCGATAGCCTCTCAATGCCAGCTTGGGCTGTCTGCTAAGAAAGAGGCCAACGTGAAATTTTAAACCCAGCAACTGCTGGTCATGGTATGGGGTGGCTCCAGCTCTCTCCTCTCCCCTTTTCCCCCTCTCCTAAATAGTAATGGGCTTTTTATCAAATGCATGACTTTCCTCATTCTCCCAGGCTTTGGGGAAGAAGGATCGTACCCTAGCGTGGGTAGGTCAGAATTAGGGAAGTGTTGAAACTTCCAGCAGAAACTGGGGATGATGCTAAGCCAGAGTGTAGGCAGATACAATTTACATGGCAAGGTGATTCCAGAAAAATGCCTATATGTGGGGCATTTTCCTGTGTCAATTTCCAGGGAGCAGTTATGGTAGACTGGCTTAGAAACAGGCTCTAACCTAAAGGAAAAGGTTTCTGAGGGCAGGCCTGGATTTATGAATAGTCTGG
Organism: Bos mutus; assembly: GCF_027580195.1. Classification (NCBI taxonomy): domain Eukaryota; kingdom Metazoa; phylum Chordata; class Mammalia; order Artiodactyla; family Bovidae; genus Bos; species Bos mutus. The sequence goes on along the minus strand of NC_091629.1, from coordinate 77,303,882 downwards.
GCCATCAGCCATGCCAATAAGACCCACAAAGGCCACAGCTCCATGCTATTTGTAAACAGTTGCAATAGAAGGGAACAGAACTAGGAACCACCTCCTTCTCTCGATGCCCGCCTTAGGCATGTACCGTAGCATTCCAACATCGCACCTTCCTGGCACCACCTGGTGTCCACCTACCCAGGTGCAAGTAGGAGTCACATGCTCTTTTTGAGGACAAATCTATAGTCTGAAATTAGCTCCCTCTATATTGCCATGAGCTTTCTAGCTTACTCGTGTTGCAAGTTCTCACTCCAATTTAAAATCTTAACTTATTAAATCTATTCCCATTTTAGCTTCCATGCTAAGCATTGTTTTGAATTTTACCAATTGAAAAAATAAGATGTTCATTTTTTTTACTATTTTTTTTTTAGATTTTTCTTTTTTTTTTTAAATTTTATTTTATTTTTAAAGTTTACATAATTGTATTAGTTTTGCCAAATATCAAAATGAATCCACCACAGGTATACAGGTATACAGGATAGGGAACACATGTAAACACATACTGACTATTTTTAAGTAAAATTTTGTTCCACTTTTTGTACTTTAGTTTGAGATAAAGTTTTTACTTAAAATTTTTTTTTTTTTTTTGCTGTTTCAGAATCATATAGGGGTGATTGTCTATGCCTTTATTTAACTAACTTGGTTCTATAGAACTGTTAGTTTAGAAAGCTAATACAAATTGACATAGACATTTTTGTATATGATTATAAAATATTTCAGGGCTTATCATAGTCTTCTATTTCAATCGATAGAGTAAAAAGTTATACATAATTTTTGTTAGCTCAGAAATTCCAAGGTGTTAATTTATGTTTTTGATAAATACAAAAACAAAAGAAAAATGGGAGTGAGAACTCATTCCAGAAATTAAAATGGCCCTTTTAGTCAGTCTCCTTAATTGCCCTGACCACACCCTCTTATGGTGTGGAAGGGTAAGAAGAATACCCCACAAACTGGAGATTCAGTTATAGTCATCTGATATTAAAGGGGAGGAACATTTAAAAAATGCATTTGCTGATCACGGCCACTTGCTTTGCAGAACCTAATACATCCCTCCCTGATAACATCAAAGGAATTAAGGCCCTCTTTATGTAGCAAATGCTTTTCACAGTTCAATAACCATTCCTGCTGCTGATATAATATTTCACCCACATTTCCCAGTGCTCAGAGCAGGCCTCAGAACTAGAGCTGTTTCATTTCTTTTGAGAGCATCTTCATCTCTCTTGGCTACGCTTGACCACCCCTCTCCAATTGTTTGCGGGTCATAAACATTATATTACTCAGCAAGGTAGAGAAATCATTTCTCTGCTTTGGAGTCTAGTATCTAAGACATGGAGAATACAAACGCCCTGCCCTGGCATTATCTCTTGTTTCCCCTGGCTGTATAAAGAACTGACCAGGAGCAGTGAGTGAATGGCTTGACCCATGAACCAGAAACAAAGAGCAAAAGACAGGAACCTAATGTGCCTGCAATAGAAACCATTGTGCAAGGCACTTCCTGGGAATTATTTAGGGATTATACTGTCAAAATTGCTTAATCTGTAGGAAATACCCCAGGCCTTCGATTCACATCAGCAAATATGTATTAAGTGCTTACTCTGTGCTCAGGACTGAGTTAAGCACTTCGGGGGACAAAAAGAAAATGTAAGTACCTGGCCATCTAAGCAAAAGCGCGAGTGGATTCCAGGGAAAGAGGGCAAAAGTGGGGTGCCTGGCTCTCTGCATATATTATTCTCTTCCTACCTTAAATACACTGCAGGTGGGTCTTCTTGGCTCCTGTCTAGCTTGCTCTTAAAGAAAACAAACAGAAAAACCAAAAAAGGTTTTATTCCAAATTCATTGTTTCAAATTTTAGTTTTAGAAACAAACACCCTGATGATTTGGAAACCTAAGAAGAAGGAATCATTAAAAATCAACATCTGTCAGAGAGCAAATGGGAGGAGGCAAGACTTTAAAAGACTCTCAGATCCTTAAAAGGACTGCTCTGAAGACATAAGAGGGGGAAAAAAAGGAGAATGGGAAAGGAAACGGAATGGGAGCAATCCTGAAGGATTTATTTTAGCAACACCAGAGGAAAAAAATGAGGGAGACCCACGAGGCTCCAGCATTCAGGAATGTTTTGCCCCTGTTTTGTTTTACTTTTTTATTCTACAAACCAATGGACTCCAATCTAATTTTTTTTTTTTTTTTTCAGTAAGTCACCTAGAGAGCTCTCTGGTTTCTCGACCAACTCCCATCCCTCTTTTAAGGAAAGATTCAGCTATGCTTGTTGTTTTAAAAGGTTTCTAATCACAGGAGAACCACAGTCAACTTTGCTCATTTCCTGTGCCAATTAACAGACAGGAGCGGTGTCTCCCCACTGTTACCACAGGCATTCCAGAGACTGACCCTTTCAAACTTGACTCCCAGTGCCTGGGAAAGTGGCATGGGTTTTGGAAAAAGGCAGGAAGTTAGAAATCCTGAGAGTCACAGCCCCAGAGCCTGAGAACCAGGAGGGCAGGGCAGCTCGTCGACAGAGAGAATGGAAGCCCCAGGAGTGATGGAGAGCTTTATTTTTATTTCTAAATTTTATTTTGTAATGAAAGTCTGGGGCCTGGGAATAAAACAACAGCAAAAAATACCTTGTTTTATTGGGCACTTACAGAGATTCCTGGGCCTGGTGTGCTCTGTGTAAGTCTGCCAAAAGGCCCCAAGTGTTCTCATCTCCAGAATTTACGTGAAGGAAAAGAAAGCTCCCAAGGTTGGCCCGGCAGGGCTGGTGCAGAAATCAAATGGGAAGACAGGGTTTTTGTGGAGGCCGGGAACCCGTGTGTCCTTACAGATGCTCTGACCTCCAGAGGGAGGCTGGGCAAAGCCTAGGAGGAAAGAGAGACTTGTCTAAGAGAGATGAGATTCTGTTTGTACTTTGGAAAGGCTCAAACCAAGTCAAGGAAAGCTCTGGAACGACTACCTGCTCCTCCCATCTTGACTAAATCTTTGAAGCTCCTCCTCCCTCAGGAACCTAATTATCATCTATTCCAGCATATAAATTATGTATTGATACAGAGATCCTGTGTAACAAATTGCCACAGAATGTAGTGCTTTTGTAAAGCACCATTTATATTTTCCGCCAAGCCTATGGTGGCCTGGGAAGTTCTGCTGATTTGGGCCATGGCTTTGATGATTACATCAGGGCTTCCACAAATGATTACAGGCAGCAGACAGACTGGGTGCTGGCTGGTCTGGGCCGGCTGAACAGAGAAGGGTCAGCTCTGCTCCTCCGCACGCGCTCATCCTCTACGGGTTGAGCTCGGTCGGGCTTGTTCTCAAGGTCGCGGTGCCGTTTCAAGAGCGAGAGTGCAGGTGGACAGGGCCTCTTGAAGATATCCTCTCCGCATATCTGATTCAGAAACTGAGCTCTGCTCAACTCCCAGGCACCCCCTGGACTTGAATGATGACAAAACAGAGCCCAGAGACCTTTCTTCTAGCTTCCATCGATGTGTGAATTTCCCACAAGAGGTGACCAGAACCCCAATAATGGCTGTGAATGAATTTCAACAGCTCAGCAGAGTAGAGATTGTTTTTTAAAATTATAAAGAGAAGTATTATTGAGTTTAACCAGACACCAAAATGTCTTTCTAATTTCATGGTTTCTTAAGTCCAGGGATCCAGGCAGCATGTTTCTTAAGCTCAATTATCAGGTAGCAAATAATAATAATGATAATGTGGGTAATTCTAGATAGTGTTTCTAAGTGTATAATGTTCTAGGTTTATGGGTGTCACTTTTCCACCTCTTATCAAACAAAAAGGAATTACAAGAAAATGGCTAGTATGATGTTAAGTTTTGCAAAAGGTGTAGGAATTAAGAAAAAAGCTCTTGTCTTCCAGGTGTTGGTGTTTAACTTGGAGATACAATACTCTCCTTGTTGAGTGGCTAAGTCTCGTCCGACTCTTTTGTGACCCCATGGACTGTAGCTAAGTATACTCCTCTGTCCATAGGTTTTCCTAGGCAAGAATAGTACAGTGGTTAGCCATTTCCTTCTCTGGGGGATTTTCTCGATCCAGGGATCGAACTCACATCTCATGCATTTCAGGCAGATTCTCTACTGCTGAGTCACTGGGGAAGCCCCACACAGTACTCTTGTTAGTAATGATTATTTAGGATGTAGCTCAAAGTGAGGAGGGTCTGTAGTCAATCTGATACAGAAGTGTGGCCTCAACAAAGTCGCAGACAGGATGCAGTAGACTGGTTACAAAACTGGCTCAATCTTCCAAACCACTGTTGGGAAGCCTGCCATTTGCAATGTGGCTTTGTAGCTGCTCCCATCGTGAGACAGGGTGTATTTCAGTACCTGTTGAAGCTGGGCTGGCTTTGTGACTCGTTTTAACAAAACAAATGCAGTCAACATGACACACTGTGTCAGTTCTGAGCCTTGTCTTCACAGGCCTGAATCCCCAGCCGCCCCCTTCACCCAGGACACCAAGCTCACAGACAGGAAGAACCATGATCCACCTGCAGATTCTGCTTTCAGCCTGCCAAAACCTTTCCAGGCAACTAACTATACAGCGTAGCTACTTGCTTAAACTGTGGAAACGAAGAAATACAGGAAGAAAACTTTCTGTCCCAAATTACCGTTCCATGGCTTCGATTTTTCAAAGAAACTTTGGGTATCCTTCAAAGGGTGCCCCACATCACGATCTTGTTCACATCTCCCTGACATCCTCCTGGCCTCAGTCCTGCTCAGAAAGGAGCAGATGAATTCCAATCAGTGCTGGCCGCTTCCAAAGGGAAGGTCACAGGCAGTCACCACACAGGCAGTCCTCTAATAAGATGTTTGAAATATGCCCCAGAGCTCTTAGATGAAGTAGCGGATACTAAAACGTATTCCTAAGCCCAGCTCTTTGTGTAACTTCAAGTACAACCCAGCTGTTCATCAGCCTTAGGAAACAAATGCAGGAGTAACTAATTAAAGGAATATGTGTCAAGGCCAGCCAAGGGGGGGATGGTGTTTTGACGCATGAATTGTTGGCCTCCTTTATAAAATCTTTCTTCCTCTGTGGCCATAATCATTTCAAACAACTTCAACCCAGTGGAATTTATGTAGCCACTCGGGAAGTAGTAAGGGGTGGCTGTGACTGTCATTCGGGGGCCCTCGAAGCTGCCCTGGGTGGGAACCTGCTCTGCTGGGAGAGCTCACGCATGATGCCCCTGGGCCTTCCATTCCCCCACAGACCTGTCTACCGAAGGTCTCCCAGGGGCCATGGACATACCACTGGGCAAACCAGAGCTTTATCACCAGTCCCAGTGAATCTGTGGCGGGAAGGGTAAACCATTCCTGAGGTGCAAATGTCCAAAAGCCAAAAATCTTGTCCTGCCCTTACCCTGCATATAATGACTTTAATTGAAGGCTTTGGGTTTGCCCTCAAGAGCTTACAGTCTGTGGGGGTCATAGGTGGCTGATGCTGTGTTTGAAACTTTCTTTAGCAAAATAGCTTGAAAATCCACTACCAAGAAACCCAGCTCCTTCTCTTTTTTTTCAGCATTCTTTTACTGTCTTAGTTTATTTATTTTTTGGTTGGGCATGCGGGGTTCTCTCTAGTTGTGGCGAATGGGCTTAGTAGCACCCAGCATATGGGATCCTAGTTCCCCGACCAACGACCAAGCTTGTCCCCTACGTGGGAAGGATTCTTAATCACTGGACAACAGGGAAGGTCCCCAGCTCCTACTTTTAGATGCTCAAATATTGAGAAAGGCCCACGTGTTCTGTCCTCTAGAATAGTTTGTTTCCTTATCTAAGACCCGCACAATCTTACATTTTCTCCCACGAGTGGCTAATTGCTTTCACACAGTCATCATTTTATTTTTATGGTATCATCATTCCATCCACTGACTACAGTGTTAGGATGAGGAACAAGGGAAGCCTTTGCCTCACTTTCGCTTAAGGTACCAGATTGTAGTGGCCACAGGATGTATGTGACAGGACGTTGTCATCCCCTCTGCCATTTGCAGTGTTGGGGGGAAAAGAGCTGGAAGACAAGAATGAGATCAAGGATGAAAGGAGGACTCATAAGAACCAATGCCTACAGAGGCCAAGCAGGAAACAAAACTAAGTGATGTGTGTGAGCAGGTGAGATAAAAAATAGGGAGTGGTGAGAACTGGGGTGCAAGAGACAGCATGTGCCCCATGTGATGAAATCAGCCCTTAAGTTCTAGCCAATTGTTGCCATAAGGGATTGTGATCTGTTACAGCTGGAGCTTTTTCAAGAGCATGCAGAAATGCAGATTTGATGTGAGTTCCCTCAATTTTATAATCATGAGGAGTAATTTTTTTTTCCTTTTAAATAATGTGTGGACCACACACAACATGACACTGGGCACAAGGTGGATGTGGGGCAAGCAGGTGGGTCTTTAGAACAAGAGAAATAAAGTTGTATTGGGAGGCTGCTTCTTCATCTTCCCCTGCAATGAGGATGCAGACAGTTTTAATCCAATGTGACCTGTAAGAAGGTTTCCTCCTCCAAAGTTTAAAGCCAAAAAAGACTACCCCTTCCTCGCATAGCTTTACCACCAGGCATAATGAATCCATGCAGGAACGGGCAAACCATCCCTGAGGTGCAGAGGTTCAAAAGCCAAAAATCTTGTTTTGCCCTTGCCTTGTATATAATGACTTTAATTGAACCCTTTGGGTTTGATGAGATAATACGTGCACTGTGGTCCACCTGGCTGGACTACTCGTGCCCCAGGGTTGAACCACACCGAGTACCTCTGGAAATAGCACGTTCCTGGGTCCACCTTCAGTAAGGAAAGCAAATAGAGTCAGTCTCCCCAGAGGTGAGCTGGGGAGGTTGGCTATACCCCAAGGAGCCAGGCTTGCAAGCTGGCTTTTAATGCAGTTTCCCAAAGCAATAGATCTATTCAGAGATTCCTTCTGGTTCAGTTTAATGAAACCACAGAAAATTTGCAAGCTAAACTCACCAAGACGACACATTAATAGAAAGCAGATTTTTCTGCTTTTGGATGTCATGGCTAATGAGCGCATCTTCAGGAAGGCACTGGTGTAAACCCATTCTCTGTCCTCAAGGTCTGGGAGAATGTGGAGCTGGCAGGGCTGTGCCCGTGGGGCACTCACCATGGCTGCTCCAGAGCTTTGTACTTTACATATAAAATACTCTTTGCTCTCATAATTATAAAAACTTGTGCCATCACGTTTTTCAGATCTCTGCATAATTTCCACACAGAGTGCCTCTGTTACTAACCTATCTTCAAGCAGAATCACCATTTTTCTTCTTTCTTCCATGGAAGAAAAACTAGAAACTTTCTTTCTAGTTTTTGTAAAATTTCTCCCTACCTTTCATTAGCGCTATACATTTATTTACTATTTGTCTTCTCTATGAGAATATAAACTCATTGAAGACAGGAGTTTGTCCATAGTCTCACTGCTGTTGTCAGATGCCTAGAACAGTATGTAGAACAATGTGGATGCTCAAAATATGTGCTAGCTGAATACAGTTAATGACCTATGATTTATGCACTAAGGCAAGATATTCTGTGAGCTGAATGGATCCTGGCTGGGTCTCTCCAAGCATCCTTTATTTTGCCATCACATTAGACGTCAATGATGAGCACATGCGCTTTCCTAAATCTGTATTCCACTGGAAATCTTGTAGCTATACTGCTTTTAAAAATATCTAATTTCGTCATTTTGATTCAACTGCTTTTGGCAAAATAATGCTTCCCACATATAAAAAGAAAGACACAATATTTTTCTCTAAAAAAAAAAAAATACTCAAAATAATCCAACCAAAAAGTGGGCAGAAAACCCAAACAGACATTTCTCCAAAGAAGACACACAGATGGCTAATAAACAAATGAAAAGATGCTCAACATTGCTCATCATTAGAGAAATGCAAAACAAAATTACAATGAGTTATCACTTCACACCAGTCAGAATGCATCATCAAAAAATCTACAAACAATAAATGCTGGAGGGGGTGTGGAGAAAAGGGGACCCTCTTGCACTGTTTGATGGGAATGTAAATTGATACAACCACTATGGATAATAGTATGGAGTTCTCTTAAAATATTAGGAATAAAACTACCATATGACCCAGAAATTCCACTACTGGGCATTTACCATGAAAAAAACCATAACTGAAAATGACACATGTATTCCAATGTTCATTACAGCACTATTTACAATACCTAGGATATGGAAGCAACCTAGATGTCCACTGACAGATGAATGGATAAAGAAGTTGTGGTACATGTATACAATGGAATATTACTCAGCCAGAAAAAGGAACATTTGAGTCTTTTCTAATGAGGTGGATGAACTAGCATCTGTTATACATAGTGAAACAAGTCAGAAAGAGAAGAACAAGTATCGTATGTTAATGCATATACATGGAGTCTAGAAAAAAATGGTACCGATGAACTTATCTGCAGGGCAGCAATAGAGACACAAACATAGAGAAAAGACTTGTGGACCCAGTTGGGGAAGGAGACAGTGGGACAGATTGAGAGAGTAGCATTGAAACATATACATTACCATATGTAATGATAGCCAGTTTGAATTTGCTTTTTGACACAGGGAGCTCAAATCTGGTGCCCTGTGACAAGCTAGAGGGGTAGAATGGGGGTGGAAGGTGGGACGGAGTTTCAAGAGAGAGGGAACATATGTATACCTGTGGCTGATTCATGTTGATATATCCCAGAAATCAGCATAACATTGTAAAGCAATTATCCTCTAATTATTAATAAAAGTATATAAAAGAAACAAACAAAAGTGCTCAAAATATCAAACAACTTTCTTTAAATTACTTTGATTGTTTAAGTGTGCATGTATTGAATAACATTTCCTTTCACAGATGAATAGATCTATAAAAAGGCAGACATTTGTAGGCTTTGGCTATTATTTGGAAAATAATAGCATTGGGCATTGGATCAGCTTCCTACCTGTATAACTCACCAGTTTCTAATACTGACATTTCAAATTTTTGTATTATTTATTTTACCCACTTCCTGGACTGTCTTCAATACAAATTCAAATTATCTCTCTTTCTCGTTGATAAGTGAGATATTTTTAAAAGCACATAAACAAACCAAGAAGACATACTTGTCTGTAGCCATTTGCTAATGCTGGCATTCCAAGTTTTAATGTTACTTTAAGACAATTAGGCTTTGAGAAAAGGAAATCAAGTATATTATTCCCTTCACTTTATTTCCCACATGAAAATAAAATTTTAAAGTGAATATTGCATCCTAACAGTGCAGAGAAGGGGTGGTGGGAGGGAGTACAGTTGGAATTCAGCATACATTTGAAGGCTGGCTTGTGGCCACCCTGTGTCAAATGATACCAATCTTTGGTTCCAGTCTCCATTTACTAAAGAACCAAACTAGACATATTTGCTTTAAATGATTCCCCCTGTGTTTGCATGAGAAGAAGGAGGACTGGGAAACATACAGAGATAACTACCAGTCCATTCCAGTTTGTGTTTGGCCCCAGTATGCCTCTGAAATAGCTCTTATTAGTGCAACCCAAAGACCTCCTCACTAAACCCAACACTAATCCCAAATCATCTTCCATCTCTTCTCGGCAACGTTTGACACTAGTGACTGGTCTTTCCTGCTTGGCACACGACCTTCCTAAGGCATTCCACGGTGCAGTTTTCCTCCCACCTTCACGGAACTTTTTCTGCCCTTTCAGTATGGAAATCTCTTATTTATTCACTACATGTTGGTTGTTTCAAAACGCAGTCCCACGTCTCTCCTCTATTCCATATTTTTAGAGAGTCTGAGCTACATATCTTCCTTCAATTATCCACTATTTGAATTGGCATCTAATCTCCAGTCTGTACACTTAAATGTTAACTTCTAAATCCAACCAGTCCCAAACTAAGCTCATGATCCCATAATCTAATCTTTCTTTACATCCCAGATCAAGACACCAACCTTCATCCCATTATGCAAATCACCCTTGAGCCCTCTCTTTCCTTTATCCTATCTCCAAACCCAATTTTATTCGCTAATAAATTTCAACGTGTTCATTTCTTTTCAAAACTGTGACCATTACTCTAGGCTAGCCTTTTATTTTCTCTGTTAAACTGAGAACCTATTTAAATGAGCCTACCCACATGCCTTCTAACTCACCCCCTGACCCCTCAGGGTAGTAGAGAATAGACCCATCACCGCTGGCTTCATACTCTGGGCAAACAGCACACATCAACAGCCCACAGAGCCCTTCTCTTCCTGGTCTCCACTCATCACTCAGGCCTCATAACGCATCCTGAATTCTCTCTCCATGTTGGCCAGCCATCCTGGTAGCGCTTCGGTCTCTTCCCTAGTGCTCTTTCTCATCACAGGGTCTTCCACGCGGCATTCCAGCCTCCAGGAAGTGCTTTCTCCTCCTTATCTAGTTAACTCTTACTTACCCCTCAGATCTCAGTTCAGTGGTTCCATCCCCAATAAAACTTTCCCACTCTTGCCTGACCAGATAAAATCTCTTAGCACTTGTCTTTTTACCACTTAACTCAAATGTAATTTTATATTTTTCCTGCTATTATTTATTATTAGTTTCTGTATTATTTCTTAATATCTGCAGTCTTTTTTGGAGTATACTTGCTTTACAATGTTGTTTTAGTTTCTTAAACAAAAGTGAATTAAAACATATATGTAGAATCTAGAAAAATGGTATAGATGAACTTATTTTCGAAGCAGAAACAGAGACACAGATATAGAGAACAAATGTATGGGTCCCAAGGAGATAAGGGGGAAGTGGGGTGAGATGGGCTGGGAGACTGCACACTGCTGCTGTTGCTGGTTGCTTCAGTCATGTCCAACCCTAGGTGACCCTATGGACTATAGAGCCCATCAGGCTGCTCTGCCCATGGAATTTTCTAGGCAAGCGTACTGGAGTGGGTAGCCTTTCCCTTCTCCAGGGGATCTTCCCAACCCAGGGATGAAACCCAGGTCTCCCGCATTGTAGGCGGATTCTTTACCACTAAGCCACCAGGGAAGCCCCATATATACACTACTATGTATAAAATACATAAATAATGAGAACCTACTGTATAGCACAGGGAATACTTCTCAGCGCTCTGTGGTGACCTACATGGGAAGGAAATCCAAGATAAAGGGGATATACGTATACACGTGGCTGATAGGCTTGGACGTTTACTGTCTTCATAGGCTGCACATTCCATAAAGAAAGGAATGTGCATATCTAGTTTGCCCACCATTATATGTTCATTGTCTGGCACAGTGCCTGCCATGTAATAGGACTATCACTAGTACTGTTGACTGAAGGAATAAATGGAATTGCAATGTGGTATTTACCTCTGAGTGAGTGATAGTCGCTTCGTCGTTTCTGACTCTTTTGTGACCCCATGGACTGTAGCTTGCCAGGCTCCCCATCCATGGAATTCTCCAGGCAAGAATACTGAAGTGGGTTGTCATTTCCTTCTCCATTTACTTTTGAACTTCTTGTCAAAGATCAGATTTGCAATGTGTGCCTACCTTCAGGTCCTTAATAGAAAACAAAATCCTGAGCAATGGTTGCAGCCTGGAATTAGTGGCTCCAATCTCCAGATTTGCTCTGGGGCTCAAATCAGTTGTGTCTCTATGTATAAGGAATGAAGTATCAGAGTGCGTGGGAACTGAAAGAAGATTTCCCCAAATTTTTACATCCTTTTCTTTATCAGGAACAAGTCCTTTATCAGCTTGGGTAAAATATGTTCTCTTTCAAAAGGTTCTGTTCCTCCAAAAGCAGTAATTATAGTCATAAAGCAGGAAACCTACAGGTTAGTGGTATGGATGGGAAAAAGGGAAGGATAGTGAAAGAGGAAGGAGCATGGATTTAAGGAAAGTCAGTCTCGATATCTGAAAACTGAAGGGAAAAAGCATTTCACAAAGGAAAATGTAGAACATAATTTCTACAAAGTCTTAGTATCAAATATATATACTCCCTATGAATATATACACAAATGGCTGCATCATCCTGGTTTCAAACAATCTCTGCCTTCCCTGTAAAACCAGCACAGAATCCCCAGTTGTTGGCCTTCAGACGAGTTCTCCTTAATTATTTCTTACATTCAGAAATGATACAAGAAACTGGTGGACCATGTGTTCTGATTTGGGCCACAAAATGTAGGGTCATGCGGAGTCAATCCCTGGGTAAGAAATATCCCCTGGAGGAGGGCAGGGCAACTCACTCCAGTGTTCTTGCCAGAAAAATCCCGTGGGCAAAGGAGTCTGGCAGGTCTCAAAGAGCCAGACATGACTGAAGCAACTGAGCAAGCATATACACATACACACTATATTTTCGTAATCTGTAACAGAGAAGAATCTGAAGAACAAATATGTATATATCACTTTTCTGTACACCTGAAACTAACATTCGGAGTCAATATATGTCCGAGCTGTTTGTTTTGAAGAAAAAACAGCCCAATGTGTTAAATAAGAGTGTGTCAGTACACAGAAGAGGTTTTTCAAATGTAGGGAGGCAGCAGAGCTCTGTGTCAGGACTAAACTCAGACTACAACCTTTCTCTCCTTTAGAACCACATGTCTTGAAAGCTTTTCCTAGAAGCCCGCCCTAATATTGCATAGATTCTGGCAGGACACAAGACTTATTCAAGCCCTAACACTGGCCTCTGTCAATGCCCCTTCACTTAGTGCTTTTGCTTCTGATCTGCTGTGCCACTGGGATGAGAGGGCATGGCTGAAATCAAAGTTACATTGAACAGTTGGAAACACGGAGCCTCGAGATCATAACTGATGATCTGGTAGTCCAAATTTATTTCAAGAGCATCTTTTTTGTTCATTTTTTAAAATCAATGTTTATTGGAGTATAGTTGGTTTACAACGTTGTTGCTTTCTACTGTACAGCAAAATGAATCAGTCGTATATACACATATATCCCATAGCTTTTGGACTTCCTTCCCGTTCAAGTAACCACCACGCTTTAAGTAGAGTTCCCTGTGCTACAGTGTATGCTGTCGTTAGCTGTCCATTTTATACCCAGTATCAACTGTGTGTATGTGTCAACGTCAACCTCACCTCCCTGTCTCCCAACCTGTGCGATATTTAAGATTTTTGTTGTTGTTGCCAGTATTTTAAAACCAAGAGATAGTACACAAAGTTCTAGATTCACAGGTTTTAAAAACAAAAAACTGCCCTGCTGACAGAACTGTCTAGGCTGGGTTGTATATTTCACTCTGTGTGTGTCCCCAGGGCGCTCTTCAGTCACATCTCCTCCATTGACTCATGGGTGCCACCAAATTGGCTTCTGTAGTTGGGTGGTTACCCTTCTTGGCCTAACCTTCGTCTTAATCATTCCAACCCAGACTCAAACTCTTAGAGCAGTCCCCTTTTCAGCCAAGTTACCCAAAAAGATGCCTCAGGTCAGTAACTCAGAGCCTCCAGTACATTTTGTTTCTTTACTGAGCCTGACTTTATGCTTCCATTCTCACTAAGTGCTGTGCTTTCTTGCTATCACATCTCAATTCATGCCCCAAGAACAAAAGATGAGTTGTCTAGCCCTCTTCACCCATATGAATGCCACGTCTTTTGGACTGTGGAAACTCCTCTGTGTTTGGCCTGCTGGCCAAGTCTCACTTTGAAATCACAGCCCTTGAGAATGGGTCTCACTTCTTACTAACCCTGAATGCTATTTGCTCCACCAATAGCTTTCACTCCTGGATTCACATTACAATTACTTGGGGAACTTTCAAAGAAAAATTGATGTTACATTGAAGACCAGTTAAATCAGAATCTCTGCAGGAAGACTCTAGAATTCTGCATTTTTTTTAAGTTCTCCACATAATGCAAGTGTCCCCAACCTCCAGGATCTAATGCCTGATGACCTGAGGTGGAGCTGATATAATAATAATAAAGTGCACAGTATATGCAATTTGCTTGAATCATTCTGAAACCATCCAGTCCACCCCATCTGAGAAAAAAATTGTATTCCATGAAACCGTCCCTGGTGCTGAAAAGACTGGGGGCCACTGATATAATGTACAATGTTCCAAGTTTGAAATCCACGCTGGGAAGTAATATGGATTACCTTCTTCTTTCCATAAATCTATCAGAGTCATAGGTTCTGCCTTTGTTCTCAGGACCAGCCCACTGCCAGCGATGCCCCCTTTTACATACACACACCTTCACATATACAGCGACATAAATAGATAGATATCACGTCTTCATATCAATGACTCCCAACTCTGGCTGTGCATCAGAACAACTTGAGGATTTTTTAAAAATACTGGTGGTTTGGTTCTAAATAGATCAATCAGCTGAATGAAATCAGAATCTGTTAAGCTACGATTGACAACTACAGCACTAAAGTATTCAGTGTAATAATAAGGTCACTTCCAAGAAGACACATCTTATGCTAGCATAAGCTGTGTGACAAATAGCCACAAAATCTTAGGACCCTACAAAAATAAGCACTGTTGCTTGGATGCCTGCAGGTTGGCTGAGCTCAGCAGGGCGGCTCTACTGATCATGGTTTGGCTTGTTCACACAACGTGGATGGGCTGGGAGGTGACTGATTGAGGCTGGGTTTCGCAAGTGCAGTCCAGCTCTGTTCCTTCTCTTTCGGGGCCTAGCAAGCAAGCTGGGCATGTACTTCTTGTGATGTTGGGGGAGACATCAGTAAACAAGGGGAAATATGTATGTATGTTTCAAAGCCTTTGTTGTGACTCATGTGGTAATATCATGGCCCAAAGTAAGTCACAAAATAAGTGAAAGTGAAGTCACTCAGTCGTGTCCGACACTGCAGCCCCGTGGACTGTAGCCTACCAGGCTCCTCTGTCCATGGGATTCTCCAGGCAAGAGTCCTGGAATGGTTTGCCATTTCCTTCTCCAGGGGATCTTCCTGACCCAGGGCTCGAACCCGGGCCTCCTGCATTGTAGGCAGACGTTTTACTATCCAAGCCACCAGGGAAGTCACAAAATAAAACACAGGGCAAAACCAGCATCAGTGAAGCAAGAAAGAGACTTTCCCGGTAAAGAGTCTGCAGTAAAGAATCTGCCTTGAAATACAAGGGACGTGGGTTCAATCACTGGTTGGGGAACTAAGATTCCCAAATGCCCTGGAGCAACTAAGCCCGAGGGTCGAAACTACTGAGCCCAGGCACCAGAACTAGAGAGTCCTTGTGCTGTGCTGTGCTTAGTCGCTCAGTTGTGTCTGACCCTTTGTGACCCCATGGATAGTCCTTGTGCTGCACCAAAAGATCCCACATGACCCAATTAAGACCTGATGCAGTCAAATAAATAAATAATAACAACAACAAAAAGCAGAGCAAGGAACTGAATTATTCTCCTGCAAGTGAGAGAAGCAGAGTGGATATTACTGAAAAACAATGTGATTTCTCACCGAAGGTATGGAGATACCTTTTTTCCCTTGAATTATAAATAGCTCAAACATTTAAGATGTAGGCGGTGTGTTTGATAATTCTCAGTTGACTTCATCGTGGTCTTTTCAGCCTTGCAGCCCCTGCTGAAGTCTTCTCTGATCTATTGCTACATCATGTCTTTGTTACAATTCTAAGTCCCAGGATTTCTGCTCTAAGCATGTGTTAGCAGCAAACAGTTTTCTGTTCCACCTATTACTAAATTTAGAAAATAAAAAGGGATGGTACCTCAGGTAGGAATCACTTGCTGAAAAGTGTAAGTCATAGACTTGTCTAGGAGTTCAGAGCATTCTTCTCTCACTACGTTTTGAAAATGTCTTACTTTATATACAGTAAAGATTATAGTGACGACAGATAACAGAATTGCTTGTATCTCAAGCTGCAATCTCAAGAATTCATCTCACAATGGTGGCCAGTATAATCTTTTTTTTTTTAAGTCTTCACTGAATTTGTTCCAAGATTGCTGTTTTATGGTTCGGTGTTTTGGCAGCAAGGCGTGTGGTGTCCTTGCTCCCCAGCCAGGAATTGAACCCACACCCCCTGCATTGCACCGCCAGGGAAGTCCTTACAATCTTTTTTCTTAATTTGATTTTTAAAAATTTCCATATGCAATGTAATGTTTAGGCATGCTGCTTGGGATGTTATTTCTAAAAAAACACATTGGCCATTTTTCAGAATACCATTTTGATTTTAAATACTAGTCAAGAAAAGGGAGTGATATAAAAATACATGAACAATTTTCTATTACAGAAATGAAAAACTGATTTGCAGCTAAACGTGCAAGAGGTGAAGGAATTTAGCCCTTCACCAGATGATATGGCAATATACGATACATTGCTTCAGCTGTTTGAGAAGGCTGTAATGTATTTTTATATTGACATAGAAGATTATAAATTACATTGAATAAGTATCCATAATCTTTAATTCTCTTTCATTTTTTTCTCTTTTGGGCTAACTTCTCCCAATTTTGGTAGATCACATGGGGTGATTGGATATGTGTCACAAAAAGATATTCAGAGCTATTTAGACAGCTCTTTGGAATTAAGTGAAAGAAGCGCTTGGTTATGAAAGTATAGTAATTGGGTCTAAGAGCACGTATATACATTCTTTTCTAGTTGCAGCCAAAATCAGGTTTAGAGATTTCTGTTGAGTTCTTTTTGATTGATGGTGGTGGCTGTTACAGAAAAATGGAAATTTCTGTCTCATGCTTAGGAAACCAGACATTATCACCCCTTGATTATTCATTTGCTGGAACAACTTGTTTCATTTATTAAAGTAAAGACAAGGTTGAAACTGGATCTACACAGGACATGTCAGTGGCTTTATGAGTTTGTGAATAATAAGTAGCCTTCAGTGTTCAGTGTTGACTTTCTAGGCTACAACTCGACATCATTTTGATTTCTCTTTTGATGAGCCAATGCCATCTTGGAGCTCTTAGCTGTAAATAGGAGAACACTTATAAGGATGACAGGGAGCAATGTTCCTTTTGGAAGGAAGAGGAGAGGAAGGGGAGGCTTTTGTTCAGTCACGGAAAATGGACGTGTGTCTCACGGTGGCCGCAGTTTAAATAAACATAAACTCTGAACTAGAGATCGTTTCTTCGTGCTAGCAGCACCAAACCAAAATACAGTTTTATTTGGTTAACCCCAAAGTAGGATGTGGGTGCCAGGCTTGGAAACCATATGATCAGGTTTCAAGCAGATACCACTAGGGCTGTGCTTTTGTCTTGAGAAAGGAAAGTCATAAAGGCATTACTCCGCATAACACCATCATGATGTTTAGCAAACAGATGCAACCATAACAACAGCTCACTTCAGAGAAAGGTCTGGAGGGTCCTTTGCCCTTTCAGCATAGATATGAAACCTCTCCAGACTAGAACTCTGCAGAGTGAAGGGGCATTTTGCAAGGAATGGTAGAGGGACAGTGGGAGTCTTGGGCACAGCCTGGTGAGGGAAGAAGTGCTCATCTCCTGTTCCCCATGTGAGTTCTGGAGTCCACTGATTTGGAATCCATGTCTGGAAGCATCACTTGAAATTCTCTGTTTCCCAGTGGTGATCCAGCCAGGACAAAACAGCAGCCTCCATCGCTGGGTGATTTCACCCAGTCTCCATTTTGTCTTTCTTTCATCAGGAAAATTCTTCAGGCCCTGGGATCCTTCCAAACTTGCAAGTTCTGTGAGTCTCACGTCTGGCCTTGCTTATTCAGAGCTCGTCACAGTGTGGAGCTTTATTTATTTATTTACCACAGGGTTGTTTCTTTTCCCCGCTTCTCGGGACCTGGAGCGGGGTGGGCAGATGATAGAGTTGGGTGCCCCGAGTTAATGACTAGCCCTTATATTCACAAGCTCCTTTACTTTTGTCCTCACCTGACGCCTCCCCGGTGCCAGTGAGCAGGAATGAATCCAATTGAGGGCCACTGCGTCCCTTAGAAGAAAAACTGCTCACTTGGCTGGAAATGCTTTGACAGAAGGCAGAGCAGCCGGTCACACACAGCAGTGCGTCTTCTGGCTTTGGGAGCAGAAGGGGAGTGGCGGGTCCGCGGAGGAGGGGCCCGAGCTATTGTGGGCCGGCCCGAAGCACAGCCGTCCACCCGGAGCTGAGCATGCTGCCCTCTGCCCCGTCTCTGCTCCTCCTCTCAGACTCGGGGCCTGACCCCCAGCCCCTTCCCAACAATCAGCTCTCCCTGAGAAGGTAATCATCTTATGGTGCATTGGCGGAGAAGAAAAGGCGCTCTAGAAAAATGTTATGATAATGGAAAACTCTTCAGTGTTGGAACCATCTGGTGCGCTGGGGTAACAAAGGAGGCGGTAATTGAGTGCCCAGGAACTCCTTTTGGCCCCAGATAATGGGCACTCACCCTGATCTGTATTCTTCACAAGAGTAATTCACCAACATTTCACACCACATCTGTACCCCATTTCCGCCATCAATACAGCCCCACACATAAGTTACCACACTTAATTAAGTCCACATCACTCTGCTTCAAAGAACAGAAAGGTTTGTGTGGGGGCCTCAGTGGCCAAGAGGCACAAATGAGGTTTTAGTGACTCTTGTTCTGTGGGAGGGACTGAGAGGGATGCGGCACCCCTGCCACCGGGCTGGGCTCCCGGTGGGCCGGTGGGGATGGGCCTGACAGCTTTAGGCCGGGCGACAGCTGCGGATAAGCTTCGGCTGCGGCCTCGTGGCCGGGCGTGCTCAGGGAGGGCTGGCGACCCCTTTGTGGTGTAATCTCGCTTTTGAAAATGTGCTACAATTGATTTGATCTGATTTCTAAGGTGCTGTCACCAGAGCATCATTAAAAGTCCTTTAAGAAACTGGAGAATAGACTAGATCACCAAAGGCAGCTTTGTTCCGACTCTCCGCCTGGCTTTGACTGGCTAGCCCTTCCAGCTGACAGAAGGGGCACAGCCTGTAAGCTCCCAACAATTAACATGGGACCATTTTATTTTCCTTTAATCAACAAGACAATGCTACTAGGAGAATCAAAGCCACACTCTTCGGAAAACGGGAGTTCTTTCCTTCACCCGCATCTTGGCATGAGAATGATTCCACATTCCAATGGTTGGCCACAAGCATCACTTTACTAAAGTTTTTTTTGCTGTTTGTGTATGTGTTTGTGTGTGTGTTTTCTCCCCTAAACCACTCCCAGAGGCTTAAAAGTTCCCTCCTCCTAGAGGTTGAGCAAGCAGCAGACAGAAAAGAAAGCTGAGCCTAATGAGAAGAACATTAATCCAGGACCGACGTACCAGTGGATAAAAGCAGAGGTGCCCTCAGCCCCTAGCTATCTCAGTCATAGGTAAATTAGTGACCCCTTTTCTCCCTTCAGACGATAAGGAGGGAGCCAGTGTGGGGACCTTGAAGATATTTCTCACAACAAGTGTCAAAATACCCTGAAAGCTCCCGGGGGGCGGCCTCCCACAGGCAGCATGCCCTTCATTTGTTTATCTCAGTGCTGACAAATTGCAGTGTTTTCACAGCCTAGCTGTGGGCTCATTTGCATGGGCCGCCCTCCATCTCTGAGCAGATAATGAGGCTCAGCATAAAGCCCCATTGAGGGCTCCCCGAGTTGACCGCGATGAATACAGAGCAGAGAATTAGGGGGCTCAGAGGCTATTGTGCGCGGCCCCTGGCCTTTTATCTTCCCTCCTGCTCATTTTCAGGTCTTTCAAGGAAACTGCCTCCCTCTGCTTTCTCTTTCTCCCTAGTGTCTTTTACCTCTCTTTCACTGTGAATGCGCACCATCTTCCCAATCGTCAGCTCAGCCTTGTGTTATTTCAGTCACCGTAATTATCTTCCTGCCTTATCCTATGAAATGCTAGAGGTTTCTTTTCACTGTGCAAGCCACTGAGAAAAGCCCTGAAGCATTGTCCCAGGAGCAGTGGGCCCTGCACCCACCCACCCACCCGCCGCTCAGATATCCTCTCTGGCATTATAGAACCAGGACACCTTCTGTCGAAACACTCCACCGCTGTCACCAGACAGAGGTGCCATTGCGTCCACCATCGAGTTGTGGATGATGTTCCGGTAAGTTATAGCAATTCAGGAATTCAACATTCTTGGGCAATTCAGTATTTTGAGGGTGTGTGCTCATGGAGGTGGGAGGGAGGTTCAAGAGGGAAGGGACATGGGTATACCTACGGCTGATTCATGCTGATGTTTGGCAGAAACCAACACAATACTGTAAAGCAGTTACCCTTCAATCAAAAATAAATAAATTTATTAAAAAAGAAAAAAATGATTTCAGTAGATGGGGTTCACATTTTTTAATTGAACTTGGAGGGGATGTAGCTTGGTTAGAATAAGGGATGTGACACAGAGGGTTTCTCCAGAGGAGAGTGCTTTCCCATCAGAGAAAACATTCCTCAATGAGGTGGGTGGGAAAGAAGCTTCTGGAGATGAAACAGTGGTCGAATTAATATGTTTGAATTAATATGGAAAGGACCTTATTGGTGGATCTGAGTGATCATTTTCAAAATAAAGGGAAGAGGCCCAGAAGGTGAAATGACTTATCCTAAGTCACACAAGTCTGGAAACTATCTCCAGTAACCTTACACAGAGGTCTGGAAAGGAACAGTCTAGCACCATGTGCTCTCAGTAAAACACATATCTGGTGCATTCTACTCTGTGTCTGTTTCCTAGGCAAGGGCTCCCAATCCATTTCATTTGACCTAACTCACTTTTTTTTTTTTTTTTGCTGGGACCCCTGACAAGGATCATCAGTAATTCCCAGACCTCTCCCTTCCTCCACCATGATTTTTGGATACAGGATTCATTCTCCCTAATTCTGTTATAGCAAAATGGATGATTCATTCTCCTTTCGGCTGGTTAAGTAGCTATGTAGATACAGTCACACATTCTAGCTTCTTAGACTTCCCTATTCTCTATGTTCTGTCCAGTGGAATGGGAAAGACCTTGATCTACTAGAAGTCAACAAAGTGGTCAGAAAAACTATGAAGCTAATGAGCAAAGAGCCTGCTCGACAATGGTTGAGAGCCCCTCCAAATTTATTTTGTGACACTGAAATTCTGAAAGCTTTCATGAATGCTTGTATGTCTGTAATAAATTTACTTCTAAGTCCTGGTCTTTTTTAAATGATGCATTTAATTTCTCCAATTATTGATTCACACATGCTTACCATGGAACATATGGAAATTATAAAAGTGTATTCTGCTTCCCAGGTGACACAGTGGTAAAGAATCCATCTGCCAGTGCAATAGGCACAGTTCAGTCCCTGGATTTGGGAAGATCTCCTCGATAAGGTAATAGCAACTCACTCCAGCATTCTTGCCTGGAAAATTCCATGGACAGAGGAGCCAAGTGGGCTACAGCCCATGGGGTCACAAAGAGTTGGTCATGACTGAGTGACTAAATAACAATAACAACAACATTTTACTTCTCACCATCTCTAGTTCATCAGTTGTTCATTATTAACATACTCTGTGGCATGTCTCTTTGCTCTTTCAAATACATTAATGCTATGGTTTTACTGTAAGTTTCAGACAACATATTTCTTTCCACTGACATACGTAGCTTTTTAAAAACAAATACTAGAGACTTGTATGATGGTTCAGTAGCTAAGATTCCTACATTCCAATGCAGGGGGCATGAGTTCAATCCCTGGTCTGGGAACTAGATCCCACATGTTGCAACGAGTTTGCATGTTGCAACTAAAGACCCATGTGTCATAATGAAGATGGAAGATCTTCATTATGCAACTAAGACCCGGTGCAGCCAAATAAATATTTTTTTAGAAAAGTGAAAAACTAATTTTTAAAAATAAATTAAAAAAAATACTAAATAGTACATATAATGATCCTAAATACTATTTACATAACTGGTAATAAAGAGCTAAGTCCCATAAAAGAACAATCATGATTTCACATGTAGTGACAGATTTGTGTGCAAAAGAAGTTGAGAATTAATTTAACAGGAAAGGACTCAGTTATATAATCAGTTGGGCTTTTCCCAAGTCGCGCTAATGATAAAGAACCCACCTGCCAATGCAGGAGATATAGGAGACTCTGGTTCGATCCCTGGGTCAGGAAGATCCCCTGGAGGAGGGCATGGTCACCCACTCCCTGAGGCACTTCTGAGGCATCATTTCTTAATCTGTAGAAGATAAGTAACAAAGCCTCTCTTAACATTTTGTAATGACTTAGGATAATGTATTTTAGCTGTTTAGCACAGTGCCTGACAAACAAGGAAGGGTTTCTGCCAGAGCAGAAGCATAATAAAGCTGCTTGTGAAATCTTCTGGAATGTGTCTTTGTGATGGATTCTCATACCTCTAGTAGTGTGTGAGTGTAGTCTAAATCTTTCGCATAAGCTTAGGAGGAGACCAGCTGATCGATTTCCATTGTGAGACTATATTTGCCTCTCCTCTGTATGAAACCCAGGGACCCGCCCTCAGCACTGCTTCCTGGGCCATGGGGAGAATGGTGGTAAAAGCCATCTGTCCTACTGGGATGGAGAAGTGATTGATAAAGTTTTATGCACATGTTCCTCGCAAGTCAATGATTGGGGTCTGCTTGATTCTGAATGTGCTGTCCATAGAGGCATCTGAGAGGACATATGTAGTGGCATTTAAGTGCTAATTTTTGCTTTGGAAGAAAAGAATATTTGCCTTGGAGACATTATTAAAAGCACAGATTGAGGCTGTAACATATGGTAAATAAATAATCATCCCCACAGTTCAATATAATAAAACAAGTCAAACTGTGGAACTCAAGACAGTAGACACATTTACTGGTTCCATTAAAATAAATAAAAGATGATTCCGGTCATGAGAGTATGGCATAGCAGAATACATTCTAATGGTTAAAGAACTAGGGTGTTAATTCAAGTTGATTTCTTTATCAATTATGCAAGAAATAACCAATCTAGTTAGAAATTTGATTTTTTAAACTGTTCACTAAAATATCATATTTCCCCATGTCTTCTTTTTTTTTTTTTTTTTTGAAGACTAGCAAATATGATTGAAATAGAATGAGTTGGACCATGTCTTCTTTTGAAGTGAAGCAAAGATGAACTGCAGCCATGAAATTAAAAGACGCTTACTCCTTGGAAGAGAAGTTATGACCAACCTAGGCAGCATATTAAAAAGCAGAGACATTACTTTGCCAACAAAGATCCGTCTAGTCAAGGCTATGGTTTTTCCAGTAGTCATGTATGGATGTGAGAGTTGGACTATAAAGAAAGCTGAGCACCGAAGAATCGATGCTTTTGAACTGTGGTGTTGGAGAAAACTCTTGAGAGTCCCTTGGACTGCAAGGAGATCCAACCAGTCCATCCTAAAGGAGATCAGTCCTGGGTGTTCATTGGAAGGACTGATGTTGAAGCTGAAACTCCGATACTTTGGCCACCTGACGCAAAGAGCTGACTCATTGGAAAAGACTCTGATACTGGGAAACATTGAAGGCAGGAGGAGAATGGGAAGACAGACGATGAGATGGTTGGATGGCATCACTGACTCGATGGACATGAGTTTGAGCAAGCTCTGGGAATTGGTGATGGACAGATAAGCCTGGCATGCTTCAGTCCACCAGGTTGCAAAGAGTCAGACACGACTAAGCAACTGAACTGAGCTGAACTGAACTGAAGCTCTATTCCACTTTAATCACATTTGTATGAGACATCCACATATTCAGATGGCAAATGAAACAACTATCCATGAGCAAAAAGAGGTGCTTTTCCTCCTGTATCAAAACCCTACTGGGGACTTCCCTGTGATCCAGTGGTTAAGAATTCACCTGCTAATGCAGTGGACGTGGGTTAGATTCCAGATTTGGAAAGATCCCACAGGTTTGTTAGTGCATGAACAGTCATGTCCGACTCTTTGGGACCCCATGGACTATAGCTTGCCAGACTCCTCTGTCCATAGAATTATCCAGGCCAGAATGCTTCAGTGAGCTGCCATTCCTTCTCCAGGGTATCTTCCCAACCCAGTGATTAAACCTGTGTCTCCTACATTAGCAGGTGGATTCTTTACCACTGTGCCACCTGGGAAGCCCACATACGTTGGGGCAACTAAGCCCATGTGCCCCAACTACTGAGCCCATGCTCGGCAACAAGAGAAGCTGTTGCAAAACACACTAAAAAAAAAAAAGAAAGAAAGAAAGAAAAAACCTACTGGTTTCCCTCTACTATCTGTTTTCACCTTCTTCTTTGGTAATAGAATTTTAAATTTAGCTAGAAATCACTTCCTGGATAAAGACTACATTTCCCAGCCTCCCTGATGGCTAGATGACCATGCAACTAAATTCTGCCTTTGAGATGTAATTGGAAGCAGCATACATCCATGCCCAGAGTGTCTTTTGACTTGTCTTCTTGCCTGCTAGCTGGAACATGACAGGAAAAATGGGAGTTCCCATAGTTCCCTTGTGAATAGCATCCATATACAACAAAACAGAAGAATCTTGAGTCCACGGTACCATGGAGGATCATGCTATAATTTCAGTACTGATTCATGTTCAAAATGTGTAAATGTCAAGGAAACCATATACTTCTACTTTTTAAGCCACGGTTCGTAGATTTGTTTTTCTTACAGATTGCACCTAAGATTGATTTATATAACCATTCTCAGCATTCCATTTTGAAATTCAAAGGATTAGAGGTTTTCCAGAGTTTTCCTGAAAGTGTATCAAGCAGTGATATGAGGGTATATCTGATGCCCCCTCAGTGGGAGGTTCAGACAACCACCCCCGATATTGCTTTCAGGGAGATGGGGGAGGAACAAGTTGGGCATGAAGCCCATTGCCATAAATTACCCAGTTCATACAAAATCCACTCTGACCATGGGTTCTGCACAAGGAAAAAAAAGTGAAAATGGTAGTCACTCAGTCACGTCTGACTCTTTGTGACCCCATGGACTGTAGCCCACCAGGTTCCTCTATCCATGGAATTATCCAGGCAAGTATACTGGAATGGGTAGCCATTCCCTTCTCCAGGATATCTTCCCAACTCAGGGATCAAACCTGGATCTCCTGTATCACAGGCAGATTCTTTACCATCTGAGCCACCAGGAAAATCAGATATTTGCTATTGGTTCTACCCCAAACAATGATGGCAGAAATTCCAGTTTCTTCAGTAACAAGCACCGTGTGAGACCCCTGGTTTCTACTGAGTTATGTGTCAAGCAATCTTTCAAATATACAGAAGACAAGGTATCTGAACTAAACAGTTTCACTGGGAAATCCAGAATACAAGATGAAAGCAAGAGTTATGGAAACAAATTGAATATTAGGGATATGACTTGTAGCAAGGTTTCCTTGGATGGGAAGTTCTGGGTGGGTCAGAATTGTTAGGCAAGGTCTTAAAAAAAGAGACATAATAATGGAATGTAAGAGTTCGCATGACAAATGGGGGGAAAGGCAGCATAAGGGGTAAAGGCTGGAGAAATCCTCCCATTAATTCAAGAGCCTTGTGTGTGCAGGGCTGTGCTGAATCCTTGGGAGGACAAAATTAACCTTGAACAAGTAAGTTTACTGCACTATAGTTTAATTTCCTCATCTGCAAATGGAGATAGCTGTAGAGTTCTATTCAGGACTAAATTTATGAATGTATATAAAATATTTAGGATAGTACCTGGTACGTAGCACATAATAAATATAAGCTATCCCTATTATTATTTTTTGAGGAACTCAAAGTCCAGTGAAGGTAACAACATGTTAATATTATAAATGGTAAATGTAGTATAATGATTAATATAATGTGGATAAAGCACTCAGGAAAACACAGGAGAAGAAAGCTAAGAGTTGGGACAAGGCATTACTTAATCTTCTCCAAATAAATCATATTAGAACTTAGGTTTAAAAGGTGACCAAATGGGTTTCTCCAGATAAAGAACATAATTCCAGGTAGGGACAGCTTGTGCAAGTGCAAGGTGGTGAGATTAATGTGTGGCATGTGGAAAAATGCTGATCACTCTTAGAGGGACAGCCAGGATCAATGAGATTTACTGGTACACATTACATAAACCCAGCAATTGTTTACAGCTAACACTCATTCTGACAAGGCCACATCTGTTCCCATTGGCTGGTATCTATGCTGAACTGGTTGTTGTTTTGAATATTATCTCTAAAAAATTGTGTGGGAGGTGATGTGGGAAATGTCAGTACAGGCTTTGTAAACTTGGGTAAAGAATCAGGTATAAGAAACCCTGATGATTAAGTTAACTACCTCCTGAAAAGCAGACACCCACTTCATAGAGACAGACAGCTGCTACAGTTTTTGCTCTTCCTTATTATTGGTGACCTTCTTGTGTAACATTTTTAGTATCGTTTAATTGATAGTGAACAAGCAATTTTTACTGAAAAAAATATAAAGCTGACGGGCCCTAGAAGTGTCTAAACTGTGCCCTATGTCATTTGAAAGATGTGACTATGTCTTGTACACGTGTGATGCCAGTGGAGATACTGATGGAATTTCCATATACTCTTTCTGTTTCCCAGCCCATGCTGATTTGTTCTGACTGAAGACATGTGAGCAGAAGTGATGAGCTCATGTTGGTCAAATATGAAGGGCTGGTATGTGTTCTCCGTGTATTTTCTCCTGTGGTTAGGCTGCCATAGAGAGATGTGTGATGGACGCCTCTGTTGGATGTGTTGAATGAACAATAGAAAAAAATTACAGAAGGTAGAAAGGTTTGTTATGATAACAAACTGGGTTTGTAGAGTTAATTTGTAACCATAGCATAGTCATCACCCTGATTAGTACCACAACTGTTACCAGAAGTGGAATATCATCCATTGCTATGGACTAAATGCATGTGCTCTCCTCCAAAATTTATGTTAAAACTACACCCCCTCCAAAAAAAAAAAAGAAAGAAAGAAAGGAAACTTTACTCTCCAATGTCATAGCTTTAGGAGGCTAGGAACACAATTAGGCTGAGATGGGGTCATGAGAGTAGAGCCCTCATGAATGGGGTTAGTGCCCTTGTAAGTGGCACCCTACTCCAGTACTTTTGCCTAGAAAATCCCATGGACGGAGGAGCCTAGTAGGCTGCAGTCCATGGGGTCGCTAGAGTTGGACATGACTGAGCAACTTCACTTTCACTTTTCACTTTCATGCATTGGAGAAGGAAGTGGCAACCCACTCCAATGTTCTTGCCTGGAGAATCCCAGGGATGGAAAGCCTGGTGGGCTGCTGTTTATGGGGTCGCACAGAGTCGGACACAACTGAAGCGATGCAGCAGCAACAGCAGCAAGTGTAACAAGAGTACCCGTTCCCTTCTCTGCCATGTGAGGACACAATGAGTCAGAAGTCTGTGCCTGGAGGGGCCTCACCGGGCAGAACCCGACCACACTGGCACATTGATCTTAAACTTCAGTCCTCTAACACTGCGAGAGAAAGCTTCTGTCATTTTCAAGCCAACCAGTCCAGTATTTTGTTATAGCAGCCTGACTGACTAAGACACGCATCAGAACCCTAAAACATGCAGCTTTTGTTTCAGTTCAGTTCAGTTCAGTCGCTCAGTCATGTCTGAGTCTTCGCGACCCCATGGACTATAGCACGCCGGGCTTCCCTGTCCATCAGGAATTCCCAGAGCTTGCCGAAACTCAGGTCCGTTGAGTGGATGTTACTGTTGTTTAGTGACTGGTAATATGCAGTGGTGAAGCATACTGGAGGCTAAAAGCATGGTGCCCCTGGTTTTGCAGGAACAAAATATATGGTACCGGGCAATGTGAATTCTAAGCCAGAAACTCTTGGGAAAGACACTGAAAAACAGAAATTTAGTTTTGCTCTTGCTTTTTGGTAGCTAGATTTGACAAGGGGTCAAGGATTTGAGAAAGGAGATTTCAGAGCAAATTGGCTGGGAGAAGTAAAGTTGCTTAAAAAAGTAGTATAGATACATGGGGCTTTGCATTGAGGGGAAAGTTGGCTTTGAGACTCCCAAACTATAGGGGTTGGGACTTCAAGGGGCTTTTAACATCAATTTTACCAATAAGAGCTTTCAGAGAAAAGGGTTTCTTTCTTTCTTTCTTTCTTTTTTTTTTTTAAAGTATGAGCTGACTAAAGCCTATAGCTTTAATAAATTAAAAGCTAGATGCATATGCCAAGAAGGTGAGAAAATAAGCATTTTAGAGTGTATTGAAAAGAACTATATGATTACCAATACATAGAACTTACTATAAGCAAGTGAATTAAAGGTTTACTGAGTTGTCGAGAAATTTTTACTGCCAAAGGAGCTATAAATCCTGTCTAAAAACATCTGTGACTATTGAAGTTTAAAATGACTCTTCAACCAAGGAACAGGCTAAAAAAAGTACACTCTTAAAGGACAGCATATTCCCCAGAGCCCATTAAATATGCTCAAGGGATATAAAGGACAAATAATAATATGCTGGAAAGGGATCCAAGGACCTTGGAGAACAATGGGTAAGGAGTCCTCCCCCCAGAGGACAGAATCCATGTCTCATCAAGTAATAGTCTGCATACCCCACATCCTTAGAAGTCTTCCCAGACAGAGTAGACAAATGAATGCTCCATGTCTTCTATTGTTCCTGTTTATTAATGTTCATCTTATTTCCCTTTCGCCATTCTATAATGAGGAGTGAGCAGAAAATATGTTGAGTTCATACATTTCTGGACTGAGAAGAGCCATATTTTGACACAATTGCACAAAATGTTGCAGAACATCGTATGGGTGTTCTGCGTACGAGCAGGATTCAACGGTAAGATGAAATTTTAGATCATTTCTTTTGGGGAACCATTGAGTGTTCTCTGGGTACAAGAGTGTGCCAGGTGGAAATCCTATAGGAAACAGAAGGTACTCTTGAATTAGAATACACTGAGGGAGGTTTACTGGTGAAGAGTTCAGTTATAAAGATGTAGGTGGAGTATTGAGGGAACAATGAGGGATGGTATGGAAACCCAGGCCGTCGTTGTCTGTCTCAGAAAAATAAGAGTAAATGGCTTTCAGCCTCTGGAAGGAGCAAGAGTGAGTCATTTAGGTCAGAAAGCCAAGGTGACTTCACAGGGAGAGAATTGGGGGCATAAATACCCTGACTTCATTCTCCTCCTCCTCCTCCTAGGTCTCCTGGGGCTTCCTCTTTAGTAATCCTATTTGGAAGGCACTGGCATTGAAGCTTTTTGATGTGGTCCATGTATATTAGCATCTATGAGCAGAGAGCTAAGTGATGAAGGAGAAGAACAGATGTGGAAGGGCTGACAGATGACATAAGGAACGGGAAAGAAGGAAAAAGAGGGTTATTGAGTGACCAGAATGGAGAATTTAGGCAAGTAATCCTATTCACACCCCCTTCCACACCTCCACGCTGTAGAGTTTCAGTGAGGAATAAATGCATGCTGTGAGCAGTTAAGACCTCCTGATGCATGTTGCCGATGGGAAGAGTTCCAAGCTTCAGCACTTGATCAGTGAGCTATACACTCAGTAAGGAGTTGATCTGGGCCAGGACCAAAGTTCATGGCTCCTTCCAAGTTATCCGGCTGCTGACCCAGGACTAAAGTCATAGCCTGGCTCAAAGTAAGTAGCAGGGAGCAGAGTTCATGAAATATGACAGTGTTTGAGCCACAGGTAATCCTTCCACATTCTCCACTGACCACCCTGCTCACTTCGTGGTAGATTCATTGCATTAATGGTGCCAGTTATTTACTCCTCTCTATACTCTTGCCCTATATGATGTGACTTTGCAGTTCCCTTCACTAACAAGATGGAGTCTGTTTTACAACTGCTTGGTGACATCTCTCCTTCAGATTTGAGTTAACCAAGAGGTCCTATATGTCTGCTTCTGCTCTTATGCTTCTACTATCTCCATGAGAACATGCCCTGGTTAACCTACTGGAAGATAAGAATATCTGAAGCAGAGCCAAGTCACTCCAGCCAAAGTCATCATACATTAGGCAATACTAGCTGAACCCTACACATGGGAACAATCCCAGGCAAGATCATTACAGATTAACCTACCTGCAGTTGATCAAGATGTGTTATCATGAATAGTTCTTTTTGCATGCTACCGAGATTTTGTGGTTGCTTATCACAGTGTTACTGTGACAATAGATAATATACAGTCCCTCATTCTTCTTCAGGTATATTAAATTATCCCTTCATAAGGCTATTATTCTACTTTATTGACAGTTTTTACTGCATAATGGCTTTAGGTCTAATTTTCATGAGCAGTCATTTTCACAATGTCTTTTTCTTACAATTCCTTCTAAGAATTGTTTTGGAGAAGGCAATGGCACCCCACTCCAGTACTGTTGTCTAGAAAATCCCATGGACGGAGGAGCCTGGTGGCCTGCAGTCCATGGGGTTGCTAAAGAATCAGACACGACTGAGCAACTTCACTTTCACTTTTCACTTTCATCCATTGGAGAAGGAAATGGCAACCCACTCCAGTGTTATCGCCTGGAGAATCCCAGGGGCAGGGGAGCCTGGTGGGCTGCTGTCTATGGGGTCGCACAGAGTCGGACACGACTGAAGCGACTTAGCAGCAGTAGCAGCAGCAAGAATTGTTTTAGGCCCTTATTCATACTCATTTCCTTTAATCATATTTTAGCTTTAAATAAATCCAGACTCTAAGTCAATCAAGTATTAAAGTTCTGGCTCTGCTTTTTAACAACTATAATCTTAAGAAGATTAATTAAACTTGCTAAGCTTCAAACTCCTCTTCTGTAAAATGGGAAGAAACTGTTGTGAGAACTAAATGAGAAAATGCCTGAAACTTTTAGCATGATGCCTTTGTTTTCGTTCACAGATAAGTCAGTCACAAGAGAACAGATTATATCTACTTGTTATTAATCACACTTGGAGATGAAATACAGCATATAAGTTACCAAACTGGATGGAAGGGATGAGATGAACCATATTTGCAACCCAAATTTTTATTTCTGTCTATTGTTTGCTGTATCTTTTTCAGGGAAGAATAAGAACCAGTGACTTTGTGAATAAAAGTGAAGAAGCCAAGACTCCTTTATGGATAGCCATTCCCTTCTCCAGAATATTTACATATTCCCAGGAGGACAATATTGCAGGTTACTGAACTAAGTCAACAAAATTTGGAGCAAGGGATTCTAGAGGTGTGCTGAAGCCAGCCTGAACCTGTTGGTGAGTCAGTTGTTAAATTTTCAGGGTTTTTCTTTAGCTGGGTGTTCTATATATTTGTTATTAAAAATTAAATTAATCAATTTATAGTGAAATAAGTTACATGAAAAACAAAGGTAAAAAATACTCAAAACTCATCACTTCCTAGTTATTTTGCCACATTTTACTGTTACGTATGCTCTTGAGGTTGTTTATATCAGTTGTATCTAGGCAGTGGAATATCATACAATGGTGTGGGGTACAATACATCTTTTCCCAGCTCTGAGTTTGTGACACCACATTGATCCATTGAAACTGCCCATGGTGGGAGTATACACACCCAGGAGTCAGAAATTCCTGCAGACCAGGGCTTTTGTCCTGGCAAGCCAATTTATGTTGTTGTTCAGTCACTGTCATGTCTGACTCTTTGGCAACCCCTTGGACTATAACCTACCCAGGTCCTGTGTCCATGGGGTTTTCCAGGCAAGAGTACTGGAGTCAACTGCCATTTCCTTTTCCAGGGGATTTTCCCGACCCAGAGATCAAACTCATGTCTCCTACACTGGCAGGCAGATTCTGTACCCCTGAGCCACCAGGGAAGCCATGAGCAACATCCACTAGCCCACATCTGCGAGGCCAGCCACACCTAAGTAGGTATTATTGGTTCTGTACTTATTTACAAGGTCATTTTCCCTTGCCTACCTCTGTCATGTTATGATATTAAGAAGTCGCCTATACCTGTCATTACTCCTGCAAGGAAAACTTTCCTTCTCCAGTAATACACTAATGGGTCAAGCAAACTTTAGAAGAAGCCATCAGAATTAACTCCAGAATGTGGTCATTGCTGTTCTTAGCTGCCTCATGGTCTGGCAAGGGGTAGAGTGAGAAAAGTATAGCAAAGATGAGGCAACCTTGGAAACCTGGGGCAAATATTTTCTGAGAATTCTTTTGTTAATCTGATTTCTTGGCTGATTGCAGTATGTGGAAAGAGTAAGAGATAAGTGTTCCAAGCCCTGCTGAGTTGCTGCTCAATCTGTGGCCTTATTCCCATCACTTTCACTCTTATGGGGCTTCAGTTTTACTCATTCAGAAAATGAAGGCATGTATTAGATAATGAGTAAGACCTTATTTGGCCTTCCCTGGTGGCTTAGAGGTAAAGAATCCACCTGCCAATGCAGGAGACGTGGCTTTAATCTCTGAGTTGGGAAGAACCCCAGAAGAAAAGGGTAATCCACTCCAGTCTTCTGGCCTAGGAAATCTCATGAACAGAGAAACTTGGTGGGCTACAGTCCATGGGGTCACAAGAAGTTGGACACAACTGAGTGACTAAACAACAACAATAAGAGCTTATTTAGCTCTCAGATTTCGTGATATTCAGGTCATGCAGGGGAATTAAAAGGAAGCATCTTTGAAAGACTCTCCACTTCTTCTCCTCTTTTATAAATCTTTGGTGACAAAGACAATTTTAGAGAGATGTGACCAGCTGGACTCACATCTTGCAAAGGAGAGAATTTTAATCAATGAGAGATTTCACATAGATAGATTGTGACCCCTGCCTCAGAGCTTCTTATTTTGTTACAGGTCATGTGAAGAACAAACTTCAGCCCTTCTCCTCCTGGGATGATTTTAAGAGGGGACAAATTGTGTGGCAGGAGATAATGAGGAAAAGACTGCTTTGTCAACTTTTAGAGGTTGTTTGTCTCTGGAAATACAGCCCAGCAAGGGATGGAGGGGGCAGAGATGCGCAGATGGGATCCTGGGTCTTGTTGGGTAAACAGCTCCTTCAGAGCCCAGCAGTGCTGGCTGCCCCAGCTAGTTGAGGGCCCCGTCCCCCACCCACCTCTCCACCTAGAGGCCTTCAGCCGCCTCTGTTTCTGCTTCCACTTGGCTGAGCCGGGGCTGGGCTCCCACTGCCGCTGAGCATCGCTGGGGACACTCATCACCCTGAGTCAGACAAGCTGGCGGGGATGACCTATTAGACCACAGGGCCTTCACCACGTTCTCACTGGACTCTGACTCAAAGCCACAAAAGCAGGACAGTCAGACTTTTGTGGCCAATGTCCTCTCACCTCCTCGATTCCCAAACCCT
Source organism: Bos mutus (assembly GCF_027580195.1). Classification (NCBI taxonomy): domain Eukaryota; kingdom Metazoa; phylum Chordata; class Mammalia; order Artiodactyla; family Bovidae; genus Bos; species Bos mutus. Next base: position 77,270,826 of record NC_091629.1, on the reverse strand, counting down.
CAGAGTGTCCATCGACTCATCCCCTGAGCGCTGCTGGGGGTGGGAAACCCCAGAATCCCAGGAGGTTTTCTGGAGAAAGGAGGGATTTAGCCCAAAATGAATTAAGAACCAGTTGGCACCATGCCCTCAGATGAAAATTGTTTCCTACTTTGCCAACTGTTTCGAACATCTCTCGGCTTTGATCTCTTATAATTTTGTCTTCAACTGGATTGCAGGTCCCTGAGGCCTCCTTGGTTTGTACTTTTTCCAGAGTCAGTTACAAAGGATCACCAGTAGGTATTTATGATTCAATCAGTGTTTCCCTATGGGGCTCTGCTGTTCCAACTCTTGATCCCACGGAGATGGACGCTGCCTGCCTGGCAAGAGGACAGCTCAGACCGCCACCACAGATGAGATGTGCTCTTCTGTAAACGCACCTGACATCACAGAAAGCCTCAGTGGCCAAGATAACCTTTCCTCTAGATTCACTTTCATTCTACGGTAGGCTCTCTTTCTTTTCTTTTTAACACATGATTTTTTTCAACCTTTTCCACAATTTTGCACTAAACCCATCTAGTTCTGAAAGGCTTCGTTAGCTAACATATTGGCTTTGACATGTGGATCAATTTTGAACTGCTGCTCTCCTAATCTAAGACATTTTCCCCCCTAAATTGCTCTTGAATTTGTTTTAATAGTTCTTTTTTAAATGACCCATCAACCCAGATTTAAAAATTATCAGTTAATCTTATCAATATTAGTAGTCCCTAACCAGGGGATTTAAGAGCCAAAGCACTGCATATCTAAGAAGTGGATTGAGAAAACACAAAAACTTGTACCTAAATGTTCATGGCAGCATTACTCATGATAGCAGAAAAGCAGAAAACCCCAAGTCTCTATCAGTTGATAAATAGGTAACCAAAATAGGGTCTATTCATAAAGAGGAACATTATTTAGCTGTAAAAATGAATGGGGCACTGATCCATGCTACAGCATGAGTGAACCTTGGGTATATTAATCAGACAAAGAAGCCAGACACAGAGGACACCTATTCCATTTTCGTGAAGTGTCCAGAATACACAAATCCGTAGAGACCAGACGTAGATTAATGGATGCCCTAGGGGCTGGGTTGGGGGGAGGGGGTGAAGGGAATGAAGACTTTACTACGAATGGGTATGGAGTTTCTTTGAGGGTGATAGAAAGGTTCTAAAATTGATGATGATGATGGTGGCCCAACTCTGTGAATATACTAAAGACCATTGAATTGTGCACCTTGATTGGATAAAATGAGTGGTATATGAACCATATCTCAATAAAGCTATTCTGATAAAAATTCAAGAAGGGGCAATCAAGCCTCTTATTTTTATTTCATAAATTATCTTTTCCGTTATGTATTTGTCATCAATAAAATATTTTGCTCCTGAGTGACTAAAAAAAAAAATAGCAATTTGTCTTACTACAAAACAATTATATGATAACATCATTAACAGGGATAACATGCTATTTTTCAATTGGATACTTTTTTATATAGATCAATGAGGAAGCACTATTTAGGTTGGCAACAGTTACTATTGATTACCTTTTAAAAACTGTCAGCAGATACAAAAACCAAAGTCCTAGTACTGCCTGCAGAGACCTACCCGACCTGTTTTCTGTTTCTTCTATGTATCATCTCCCCCTGCTCTTCCTCCTGGCTTGGTGGCTTCTGGCTTACTCTCTCTGTACCTGCTTGGCACACTGCTCTCCCCCCAACCTCTGGGCTAGCTGTCCTGTCTGCCTGGAACGCTTCTCCTGCATCCACAAGCATGCCTGCACTCTCCGCTAATTCAAGTTTCACTCAGGAATCAGCTTGCCCCGGGGCCTCCCCTGACCGCTGGCGTACCCTTCAAACATACTAAATAGCTTACTGATTCATTATGCTTACATTTCCCTGTGTGCCTCCTCTTTTAGAATATAAGTTCTATGAGGTCAGGGATATTCGGCGGCTGTATTCCATGATACATCCCTGGCACACACCACATTGCTGGTATATCACTGGTGTTCAATTGACACCTGTTAAATGAAGGAATAGACATCGAGGCTAGCAGTCCAGTGTTAGTATGCTGTCTGTGCTTTGTTGATTTATCAACCAGCCCGTCTCTAGCTTTAGACATTCTTCTAAACTTGGGATTAAATACCAGACCAAACAAACCAAACGTTCAAAATGCATCTTTGGAAAGTAAAGAGTCAGTTCTGTAAAATGAAATTAATCTATAAAGAGAAATATACAGTATAAAAATCTTGACTACATGTTAGTTTTTATTCTGGTAAAAATATTTGATAGATCACTTTGAGGTCTTCTTAAAGTTAACAACATATATGAATGAAGTCAGTCAAACAAACATTGAGTATCTTTGGTGTTCTGGGCACAGGGTAGCAGTGATGTAACAGTGGATGGAGCTTACATTGCAGTGAAAGAACAACAAAAACACCTAGACAAGTATTCAATATAAACAATGCCAGTGGGTACTGACAACTCTAAGAGAAGCCAGAAGGGTTAGAGATAAAGCCTGAAGGGGTTCTGGAGTGGTCGGAAAAGATCTGTTTGAGATGCCAACATTTGGACAAAGATTTGAGTAAAGTGAGGTGGAGACTCATGCGCATAAGTAGGAAGAGTGCCCCAGACAGAACATACAGCTGATATAAAATCCCACCGCTGGAAACTATAGGTATATTAGAAGAAAAGCAATGATGAGGAAAAATCTAGGAAATGATGTTGGAGTAGTCTCCAGGAATCAAGTCACCGGAGAGCTTTGCAGACCATGCTCAGGACTCAGTGGCTGTCTATCTAGGACCAAGAGAACCTCTGCCCGGTTGAACTGACATGATTTCTTCTCCACTGAGTGATGTAATCTGATCTGAGAATATAAGTCAAAGCAAAAGGAGTCAGGCTCTATGAAAGGCAGAGGAAATCTGGGGCTAGACTCTGGAAGGCAGCAGTGGGCCACAGGGAAAAAGAGCTGAGTTTCCATTGCCTTGAAAATCTCAGACCTCTTAGAGCTTTGCCCTCAGCCTGGAAGCTTCCCTGTATGACGGGCATGTTGGCATGTATCCAAAGGAGCAGACAAGAAAATTAGGAACTGTGCTGTGGTGAGTTCCACCTCCTCAAAGGCAGGATCCAAAAATGTCATGGGATCAATTCCTGTTCAGGGTAGAAAGACAGGATACTTCCCTAGCTCCCCAAAGTTACATAAAAGAGGGGATCCTAACTGAGTTTGTTCCTCTCCTACAGTAGGTTTCCTCAAAGCAGTCTCTCTGGCATCAATCCAATGGCAAACAGTTTGGGAGGCAAGTAATACAGATGTGGGAGAGGAAAAGTGAGACCTGGAAAGAAAGGAAGGCAGCCTGCACAGAGCATTTTGTTGAATCAGCTATTGCTGTGAGCAACTAGAACTTGGTTCTGCTGGGTAAATGGTGGTTAGTTCCAGCAACGGTACTGGGGTATGTATATACCAAGTACTGTCTGACACGGATTAAAAAGTAAATGGGATTCTCCAGGCAAGAATACTGGAGTGGGTTGCCATGCCCTTCTCCAGGGGAATCTTTCCAACCCAGGGACTGAACCAGTGTCTCTTGTGTCTCCTGGATTGGCAGGCAGGTTTTTTACCACTAGCACCGCCTGGGACACCCAGAAGTTACTCCCAGTGGGAGTTAATTCCCCTTCACTTCTTGCCCATCATGTGAGTGGCTGAGCTGCTGGATACAGGGGCCAGAGAAAGCCCTTAGACAAAGAGAAAGCTGGGCTGCTGCGCCCTGAATGAGTAGGGGAAAAAGGTACGGTTAGGGTTCCCACAGGATCTGCTGCAACCACTCCTCAAGGCGATTGTTGCTCACGTAGGCTGCATACCTGCTCCCTGGGGTTTTGCAACCAGCCTCTCATTCCTCGGCCTGTCCAGTCTCAGACTCTGTGACGCGGACAGCACAGAGGGAGGAGGCGCTCCTCAGGGTCTAAGGCTGCAGACCATTCCTTTGGTGGAATTCATAGTCTCTGAAGAGCACACAGTATTAATAGCCGTGAGAACTTGCAGCAAGCCCATCACAAATCAGTGATAACACCCTAAGATGTTCTTTGAAGAACTGGATCATGGAAAAGCAAGAGTTTTATAGTTCAAAGTCAGGTTATCTTTTGTTTGTGACTATTTCTGTGTGGGAAGAAACTTATGAGTCCAGGGACATCTTTCCTGGATACCAGCAGCCAAAATTTTTCTCTGTCTGTCCCTATAATATACTTTGTCTAGGGCCCATGAGTTCTAAGTGACTTAATAGAAGACACTTTCTCATTGGCAGGCAATGCACATATAAGATTAGCTTAAAACATTTTCCTTTTGAGCTGAAATTTTGGTTTGAGGCCAGCATTCATCAGGAAGATGATGTATGACTGAGTTTTAGTTAGATGCTGAAATGAAAAGAATGCATGTATAAGTGTGTGTATGTGCGCACAAGAGAAGACGTGGTGGAAATGGTGACCCGGTTCTAACTCTAGTGGGACAAGCAAGACTGTTGTAAGGCAGGAATGACTTCATCAGGAACTCAGGAAATCCTCACTCAAACTTCCAAATATACAAATAGATTCCTTTTATTCTGCTGTGAATCAAAATGATGCCACGTCCTGGAATGAAGGATGTTGTTGACCAGGTTGAATGGGAGCCAACCTTGCGCAGCCTTTGTTTCTATGACAGTCATTCCGAAGTTCACCATTTTAAGGCTACGAGTTACCTTATTTGGCAAACACTCAGAAATTCTGTTTCCACATTTATTTGGGGGTGACAGAAGTTTAACTTAATTTTTACCTCAGGGTAGGAGATGTGTTCATTGCTGGAGGAGAGATGAATAAATATTTGTGTACAGGCTCCCATGCAGCCACGTGAAAATAGAGAGTAATAGCTAAACAAATTCCTGCCATAGTGAAGCTGCACTGTCATTTAGCCAAGGATTTTTTTTTTTTTAAGTTGTCAACTGCAAATATATGTGAGAGTGGGTCAAAAGATAACCTGGGCTTATTTTTTTCTTTCTTGCAGAAAACCATAGGCAACCATTAGTCTTTCTAAATATTAACTTCTCAAACCAAGCAGGTAACTTGCTCGTGGGGATGGCAGGTGAAATGGTCTGTTGACCAGGCACATGGGGATGAAGTGTTGTTGTAACATCTTGAGGGCAGTGATGCAAACACTTGTGAAATCAGCCACTGGACTCCCTGGGAGACACGAAGATTTGAGTCCCCTCCACCCAGCTGCACAGGGCCTGTGCGGGATATCCTTCTTTGGGTTTCAGAAGAGGGCACACTGCCCAATTTTCCCAGCTGCAGGAAAGAAGAAATCACCCGAAATGCTGAGATAATGCCTGAACTTGCAGTGTCTTCTGTCCCGCCTTCTGGTCCACCCCCAACAAATTCTATCTTTGTTTCAGGCCATGACTCATGACCCACCCCCACCCCTCCGTCAGCTGTGACTCATAGCAGGAGCCAGATAAACTGAACATGGAACAGAGGGGTAGGAGAGCTGCAGTGTTCCCACCCCCTCCTTTTATTTTTTTTCCTAATGAGAAAAGTTAGGTCAAATGATCAGGTGGCGGGAATCTTCTTTGAGGGTTTTTGTTTTGTCTTTGTGTGTTTAACTTAGGGGAATCCCTTCATTGGATGGGGGATCCGGCTGGGTATTCCCTTTTAAGGTAACTCAGTGATACTGTGGTTCAAGCTTCCACCTTTGGCAATCACTTACATTTGACTGATTGTGCAAATGGCCCTATTTTTTTTTACCCCTGCACCTTCATCCTTGCCCTTGGCGATAGGACTTTAAAGCTACTTCCTTTAAAGGGTGGAGTCTCTTTCACCCACTTCTCGAGTTTGGGTTTGCACCTGTGACTTACTTTGTCCAACAGGAAGCTGCAGAAGTGATGATTTGCCAGATTAGAATACAGGCCTCAAGAGCACATAAATTCTCTGTCTGTCTGACTCCTCTGCTTTTCTATGAGAACGGATCCAGGTTAGCCTGGTAGGGGGTGATGATCACATGCATCAGAGTCAGGTTGAGGCCAAGACCATCCTACACCAGCCAGATCCCAGCCCACATATCTGTTGTTGTTCATTTGCTCAGTTCATGTCTGACTCTTTGACCCCATGGACTGCAGAACACCAGGCTTCCCTGTCCTTCACTGTCTCCAAGAACTTCCTCAAACTGTTGCCCATCCAACCATCTCATCCTCTGTCATCCCTTTTCCTCCTGTCTTCAATTTTTACCAGCATCAGGGTCTTTTCTAATGACTCAGCTTTTCGCATTAGGTGGCCAAAGTATTGGAGCTTCAGTTTTAGCATCAGTCCTTCCAATAAATATTCAGGCTTGATTTCTTTAGGATTGACTGGTTTGACCTCCTTGCAGTCCAAGGGATTCTCAAGAGCCTTCTCTAACACTACAGTTCAGAAGCATCAGTTCTTCGGAGTTCAGCCTTCTTTATGGTCCAACTCTCAGATCCATACATCACTATTGGAAAAACTATAGCTTTGACTATATAGACCTTTGTTGGCAAAGCAATGTTCCTGCTTTTAATATGCTGTCTGGGTTTAACATAGCTTTTCTTCCAAGGAGCAAGTGTCTTTTATTTTCATAGTCACCATCTGCAGTGATTTAGGAGCCCAAGAAAATAAAGTCTCCCACTGTTTCCATTGTTTCCCCATCTATTTGACATTGATGGGACCAGGATGTTCATTTTTTGAATGTTGAGTTTTAAGCCAGATTTTTCACTCTCCTTTTCCACTTTGATCACTTTCTACCATACCTGAAGCTTCATGAGAAGAGCAAAAACAAAACACAAAATTGCTATTTGAAGCCACTAAGATTTGTGGTAGTTTGTTACTTTGGCAGTAGATAACTGAGCTACCTTTGTGTGTTTTAACTATATGGACTGACATTTTAGATTAAAAGAACCCGTGCCATATGTATATCAGAAGCCCAAACTTCTGATTCTTGACTCCTCTCAGTGATCAAAACTGTTGTTGCTAAAGGCCCTCCAAAGTTGGAGAAAGTTAAGCTCTTAAAGTATGTCACATGAATTTGTTGAGAAGAAAAGTTACCGCTATTCTCCTGAGCCTAGGTTATCAAACCAAGATGAAATCAGTGCCAGATCCATTGTATTACTTTGCCAGAGCTATGAAATACAAAGTTTCACAGATTGGGTGGCTTAAACAGCAGGAATTCATTTTTAAACAGTTCTGGAAGTTGAAAATTTAAGACCAAGGAGGTTTCTTCTGAAGTCCCCGCCTTAGTCCTCATGCAGTCGTCCCTGTGTATGTGTCTGTGTCCTGATTTCCTCTTCTCGCAAAGACACCAGTTATATTGGATCAGAGCCCACCTGAATGACCTCACTTTAACTTAATTACCTCCTTAAAAAACTAAGCTCCAAATATAGTCACATTCTGAGATCCTGGGGATCAGGGCTTCAACATATACCGTTGGGACTTAGATACTCCTGTAAGAGAGGACTTTGGGGACAATTTGTTTCTAACTAATTTTCCTTCTAACTCTACTGCTTTGGGTTCACATCAAAACAATTCATCATCACCACCTCCCACTCTTCAATGACTTTCACTCTCAATATTATGTCATTAAGACTTAAAATATTAGAAGTCAGATATAAATCAATTTGTCTCCTCTATTGTGAAAGTTGAGGAGTTAAGAATGCCACCATTAAGTCCAGTTACTTGAGTTCAGTTCTTGACTTCAACACTTATGTCATATGAATATCTCTCTTTCTCTAGAACTTATTTTTTTACCTACATAAGAAGGTGAAAGGAGGTAAACATTGATGCGCCATTGGACATACAGGAAGCCTCAATTAATGCTTACCCTTATTCATCTACCCATTCATCTGAGAAATAATTTGTTTGATGGTGCAGTTACTTTCTATTTGAAGTTTATTTTTGATTATTTTATCTCCTGAAAGTTCATATTTTTTTCTTTTGAAAGAGTCATTTCTCTTAAGTCACAAAATAGCCAGCATAGTACAAAACCATACAAAATATATGAGAAATGTATACTTCTAGGAATAAAGTATGCAGGTTAAGTGACCATGCATCCAATTTTCCAAAGTCAGCCCCAGCTCATACCTATCATTCTAGTTTACTTATAAATATCATCCCTTTTCTGTCAAAGGTGGCCTGAGTTTGGATGATAAATTATGCGATCCCTTATATATTCATGGTTTGTTTGGATCTTCGGCTTTAGCACCACAAAGTACTCCTACAATAAATCCCCCACATTTAAACAATGGTAGGTAAAGAGTGTTTAAAAATATGTGTGATTCCCTACATACTGTGATTTTTCAAATTCAGTGGTATTTGTGTAATATGATTCACTTTACATTTGATGCTGAACCTTTAATACATCTTATCCTACGTTTCAATGATAAAGTAGAATCCATCTGATTCATAGTTTAAAAATGATTTGCTAATTGAAACATACATCTGCTTTAAAAATAAACAAGCGATTTTTATTGTTGCTTTTTTGACTTGGATATTATGTACATTTAGGGTCTTTCTCACAAAACATGCTATATTTAATTTTTACATAAAAGTTAATAATATCTCATAATGAAGAAATGCAAGTTTCATATCAGAAGAGAGGACCTTTATAGTTTTTAGCTTTAAAAACCACTGCAAACAAATAGTCACCCTCAGTGGAGGCTATGATGTTTTCTTTGTTGTTATTTTTGCTTGTGTTTGTATACCTTAAAATTCTACCCCATTAGCATGTCTGAAGCAATTCATTCCAGGTCAGATGTGCAAAACAATTTCAACCCACTTCTCTTCACAGCTGGGGCAGCCCTTGAAATTGCCAAGGGTAATCCCAGGGACTTGGCCATACTGGAGAGTGACTTTAGTCCATTTCCTAGGATTCCCTTACTGTGCTCAGAATATTTAACTAAATAACAAAGTTTGGAGTTTTAAATGAGGTGTCCTATGCTCTAGGTAATTTAAGGGAGTCAAATATTTTTAATTCAGTAAAAAATTCAATTCAATTCAAAACAAACCTTTCCCCCAAGTCTTATGCAATATGCCACAGAGATCATAAACACGATTGAAATGTGAACTTTGTTTCTATTCATGCAAAAACAGCAATTTCCCCCAATCCCCCTCAAAAACTATGTGTATGTATGTGTGGGGGGGAGGGGTGTGTGCACGACCCCATGAATGTAGCCTGCCAGGCTCCTCTGTCCATGGCATTCTCCAGGCAGGAATACTGGAGTGGGTTGCCATTTCCTCCTCCAGAGGATCTCCCTGACTCAGGGATCAAACCCATGTCTCTTGTGTCTCCTGCATTGGCAGGTGGATTCTTTACAAGTGCCACCTGGGAAGCCCGATGTATATATTGGACAAGGAAGATTGTGGATGAATATTAGTATATTTTTTTTTTGATTCCCATTGGGTTTCTTTAGTTTTATACTATGGGGCTAGCCCATACAATCATCAATCTTTCCATCCACCCATCAATGTTTTACCAACTATGTGCCAGTTAGTCTCCGTTATGGGCCCTGGGGTTAATTATGCTCCAATAAGTGATTTGATTGAAGTCCTTCTTATTTTTTATGTAATCATTTTAACTCTAACACAATCTGTTGGAATTTGATTGGAACCTGAACTACTCAGATGTGTTATAAGAAATCCGGTTTTACCGCAATTCACAGTGGGTACTTTGTTCTCCTTTTATATTACATTAAATGCCCAGATTTATGTTAAATCTGGACTCTGGTGCTGATGGTAGGATTTAGTGCCTGCATGCCTCAAATTAAAGGATCCTTGGTAGCTTCCTATTTCTGCTGTGCCCACCCACTCAGCCCTCTTTTAATTGCTAATTGATGGTATGACATACATATATATTCATTCAAGTTTTAAGGCTTTCTTAATTTTCATTTATACTTAATCTTTTTATGACTATCTCTCATCCCCCAACTATCTCCCTATCCCTATCTCCCATCCCCCAACTAACCCCTCATCCCGCCTAGAATGGCTCATGTCCATCTCTTACACAAATTTTATATAATATTGATACATAAAATGCTGAGCTAGGACTCTACAAACACTCCCACTGAGTCAAATGTCATGTATAGGAGGGGAACCTGGGGAATAGTGTTCCAAGGGGTGTTGTGTCAGAGGGACAAAATGAGGAAACAGTGTACCATTGTTGCTGCAGCTGCCAAGCCGATACAGCCAGGGAAAGTGCTGCAGCTTATACCAGACCACCTGTGGGGAGCTCCTGCTTCTTGCCCACATCCACTCCCGCTTGCTCTGTACCCCGGGGCTGACCCACAAGGGGGATACCTGTGGGTTTTGTCTTCGTGTGGGCTCCCTCAGAAGCAGAGGCTGAGAGAGGGATTGTCCTATAAATAACTGACCAGGGTGGTGATCCCAGGATGTAGGGAAGAGGTGCAGGGGATGGAATGAGTCCACCAGTGCGTATGCTATCGAGCATGTTTCACTGTGGCCAACTGGCCCTGGTTCTGGGGGAGCTCTGGAAGCTGGTGCAGAGTGAGGAAGCTGGGGAGCTATTGGCTGATTTCTGCCAGCCACTGGTTTAGGGCTACTTATGGGAATACTGAGAGTCCCTTGGACAGCAAGGAGATCAGACTGGTCAATCCTGAAGGAAATCAGTCCTGAACATTCACTGGAAGGACTGATGCTGAAGCTGAAACTCCAATACTTTGGCCACTTGATGTGAAGAACTGACTCGTTTGAAAAGACCCTGATGCTGGGAAAGACTGAAGGCAGGAGGAGAAGGGGACGACAGAGGATGAGACAGTTGGATGACATCATTGACTCCATGGACATGAGTTTGAGTAAACCCCGGGAGATGGTGATGGACAGGGAGGCCTGGCGTGCTGCAGTCCATGGGGTCGCAAAAAGCTGGACACAACTGAGTGACTGAACCGAACTGAACTAATGGGAGCATCCAGCTGGCACTAGTGGTAAAGAACTTGCCTGCCAAGCCAGGAAATGTAAAAGACTCGGGTTCAGTTGCTGGGTCAGGAAGATCCCCTGGAGAAGAAAATGGCATGCCACTCCAGTATTCTTGCCTGGAGCATGCCATAGACAGAGAAGCATGGTAGGCTACAATCCATAGTTTCACAAAGAGTTGGACACGACTGAAGCAACTTAACACCCACGTGTGGGAACATCCACTTTCCAGTGTGTTTGCTGCGCATGTGGGCCATGCACGCTCCCCTGCCAAAAAACACCCCCAGGCCAAATTTCTTAAGTATAAAACGCCTTCCACACATACCTGAGTGCCAAGGGGCTGTGGTCAGAGCTGCTGCTTAGCTTGGAAGGCAGGTAGGAGATGCAGACAGTCCAGGTGGGGGCACGGTCCAAGGATGGTGCTCTGAGTGCCCACCCTCCCCCCACCCCCTTCCTCTTGCCTTGCTGTGGCTGCACCCCCTGACAAAGTCAGGGTGCTCCTCTCCCTAGAATCCTTCTGGCTTCCAGACCCTGCTCCCTGACTTTGCCCTCAATCCTAGCAAAGTAACAACTCTGGGATGTCTCAGGCCCGTTCTTGCTTTTTCCAAATCATGCTTGCAACTATATAAAAGCCTTTGTAGTTAGACAGCTCTCCGCTGCTGCTGAGTCGCTTCAGTTGTGTCTGACTCTTTGCTACCCTGTGGACTGAGGTCCACCAGAATCCTCTGTCCATGGGATTCTCCAGGCAAGAGTACTGGAGTGGGTTGCCATGCCCTCTTCTAGGGGATCTTCCCAATCCAGGGGTTGACCCTGTGTCTCTTATGTCTCCAGCACTGGCAGGCAGTGTCTTTACCACTAGTGCCACCCGGGAAGCCCAAACAGCTCTCTACTAACACATTAAAATGCACCTTTTGTCACCTGATACAAGATATAGCTTTTTATTTAAGTATTTTTAAAATGATTTCAATGTTGTGCTAGTTTCTGCCACACCACCATGCAAATCAGCCATATTATACATGCACCCCTCCCCTGCCTCCAGATCTTCACACAGGGCCAGACTGGCCTCCCTCTGCTCCGCAGCAACTTCTCACCAGCTCTCCATCTTCCACCCGATAGTGTGGATGTACTTTTATATCTGAAGTCTTGTCTCGCTAGCACTTCACAGCGACTCTGTTGTTACTACTATGTTTCTTCTTTGGCAGGTTTAAGAGCCTGACAGGTGAGTGGTCCTGGCTTCTGAGGGCCAGGCTGTAAGCAAGCAACTGGCAGGCCAGTGCTGCTGACAAGGAGCCGTGTTCTGAAGCAACATAATGCAACCTTATTGTTAATAACAAGTGTCATTACTGATGCCGGGGTTCTGGCTCAATGTTGAGCCCACTGTCCAGCCCTCGGCCACGTCCCCATGGCGCTGGGCAGAGGGGAAGCGATGTTGGGGAATGCAGAGCAGCGTGTGGGTAGGCGGCCTGACCGGCCAGGTAATACCCTGCCGGATGTTCGCCTGCCCCAGAGGCCACTATTGAAGCCCTGAAAGAGATAAAATGCCTGTGGAATCCTTCTCTGAGAGGGACCAGATGCTGCTTAGGAACCTGTTTGTGCTGCAGTATCAGGCGATGGGTGAACAAAGCAAAGAAGGAGAAGCTGCCCTAACTCTCCTTATAATAAAATAAATGCCCACTGATTTCTCCCTCCATTTGCTGCTATGCATAGGTTAAAATGACTCCAGCTGAAGACGAGTATTAAAAACAGACTCTGAAAAATAAAGGCCTGGTATCGACCTTCAAGCTTTCCACGGAGACATCTGCGAAGGGGAATTAACTAGGGGAGGCTTCCTGCTGTTGCAGGGCCTGCGTGGGTCGCTTTTTCCACTGCTAGTGTTTCTGTTGGCAGAGAGCACGCTGTTGGAGTGCACCCCCATGGCCTTCAGTGGAGGCGGTGGGTCGTGAGGGACAGAGCCTTATCAAAAGGGGCCGGAGGATGGTTTTGTCTGCTGTGACCCCGGGGTGCCCTCTGGGATCTGTGAACAGACCTGGGCTGCGGGAGGGCCCTCCGCCTGCCTTTGTTCGGCCTCGGCTCCAGTCTGCAGCAGCTGATCTGGTTATTATGCTCCTGAAAAGAATTTCTAGGTGGCCACAGTGACCATAAGGAACCGAGAAACCACGAGGGCTGAAAGCCACGAAGAACAACACATCGGCTGCTGAGTGCTAATCCCGCCCATAATTAGAGGATCCCTTTCAGCCCCGTGGTGCCCATCGAAACCTGAACTAAGGCAGAGAGGAGCCCTCTGAGGTCTGTAGCCCCCTGACTAAATGTGCTGTCTTCAGCGTAATTCCTCATTTCGTGGGACTCGATGTTTTAAAAAGAAAGTCAGAAGGCTATCTGAAGAGTAGCTTTGGGGCAAAACCAGACCTCATTTGAGATTTAATTAAACTCGCCTTAGTTTTCTCAGCTCTTCCCCCCTAACCCATTCTTAAAATCCTGTGCACTTTAATGGAAATTTAATCTGTGTGGGTCTGATTTGTTTACCTTAGACTCATCAAAATGCTGTTTAGTAAGAACGATTTCATATCCAACAAGATTTACATAACGTTCTCTTGGGCTATATTTCTAAGAAACAAAAACTGATGCTTGGGTCCTACATGAACAGTTTTGCCTCATCTGAGACTTGTCATGGCTTCAGCTGCGCAAGTGTGCTTTCCTCTGCTCTCCACACTTCCCAGTGCATCCCAAGCACCTCCAGGTCTGCACTACAGTAGAGGCGATCTGTGCCCTGTTGCCAGAATTTAACCCATGAGGGTGCCCAGGAATAGCCACCATCACCATGTTCTGTGATGTCACCTCATGTTTTAATTTGTCACACAGAGCCTGCTGGCTGAGCGCAAGAAAATGCATATCTGGTCCCAAAAGTGTAGTCAACTTTGGTTATTGGCTGCACAATCACATAAACTTTAAGAAAGAGGTCATAGATAACTTTTGAAAGTGGTATGAATCCATATGTGTTTTAAATTTATTTAAAAGTACACATGTTCCAATGAAATTACGAGGGAGACGAAGATAAGGTCATGGATATTTGTAACGCTTTTGCTTTTTTTTCCAACTCTATTATCTTTTTGATTCCCCTAGCAACCTTGTGAGGTAGATACAGGTAGATTTGATTACTTCCCTCTTACAGATGAGGAAACCAATGCCCAGATTTTCCATAGCCACATGAAAAATTCACAAGCTAACTTGGGTTTCCACCTTCTTATTTGTGCTCATTTCATGAGAGCAGATCAAAGGCAGGCGTGGAGGACCTCAACTTAGGGACCTGCTTACCAAATTCCAGTAAGACATCTATTCACATTTGGTTCAGCAACTAAGGAGACAGAATCTAAAGGCTAGTAGCCTTGGGTAAAATGCCTGCCTGCCAGGAGATCTTGGCAAATAAAAATATGAGGATGTAATTTCACTTATGACCCTATAGGATCTTCTTAACAATATTGTCACAGATTTCTTTGGTGTCTGGGAATAAGATGGGAAAATGTAAATTACTGTCTCCTTAGAAGGCTGTATTGTCAACTTGAATTCCTCTCTCAAGCACAGATTGCAAATACAGCAAACTCAGTAAGGAGATATGGACAAGTGCTTCACTGAGCATAACTTTGACACCAAAGGATGCAAAAATAAGCCTGAAATTTGGAAGGATGGATAGAGGGACCAGAAAGTTTAATTAATGTTTCTTAGCTTTGAAGCAAGTAGCTAGCAAACAGTCTACATTTGAAGTCAGTGTTGAATATCTATTCAATGTTTCGTTCTGATTGAGAATAAATTGGTGTTTTACCAGGATATAACCCTGAATGAGAAGCATATAATAAAATAAACAAAGAAAAAGATCCTAATGTACAGTACAGATAGCAAAATTTAATATCTTGTAGTAAAACATAATGTAAATATATATATTTACATAAATATATATATTTACTGAATCACTTTACTGTATACCAGAAATTAACATAACATTGTAAATCAACTACATTTCAGTTTTTTTATAAAAAGGTAGCATGTAAGTAGCCAATCTACATCCTGTCCAAACTTCTAAGTCAAAAGAAACAATGAGTAAGACACATTTACCACATATGACCCTCCAAAAGTTTCTGATGAATGGCAAAAGATTTGCACACATTTAAATTAGATTTCGCACAATCTGTCAAACTACAGAGTATTAAGGGGATTAGCCTAATTAAATGGGATCGTGAGAATGCCTCTGAGAGATCCAAAGTACAGATATCTTCCAAGCAGGATCACAGGACAGGCTCTCAGAATCTATTTTGCCTCTTTCCTGGCTCTTGGTCACAGAGCACACTCGTGCATGCAGTGACATCTAGTGACAAAGAGAGTAACACCAGCCCCGAGGCCACTCCTCTCCCAAGTGTCTCCACAGAAAGACCCTGTCCTCCTCACCGCAGATTTGTGCACTGTGGTCTATTTTACAAAACAGATTCACCAGTTTCTGCACCACATATATTCAGAAAAAGATCCACCAGTTCCAGCAAACCGTCCCGACTCTGCCATCCCAACAGGCACTCAGTGAAAACTGGAGTTCACATTGCGGACGCCCAGTTAGTGTGGAAGGTTCTGACAGACTATTGGCGTCTTCTAAGGAAAGGATTAATGTGGGTGCGTGCTCAGTCCTGTCCGACTCTTTGCAACCCCATGGACTATAGTCTGCCAGGCTCCTCTGTCCTTGGGATGATCCAGGCAAGAATACTGGAGGGGGTTGCTGTGCCCTCCTCCATGGGATCTTCCCCACCCAGGGATCAAACCCTCAGCTCTGATGTCTCCTGCATAGGCAGGAGGATTCTGCACCACTGAACCACCTGGGAATTATGATTAATAGAACATGTCATCTGATATTCGTATTAGAATGTAGTATGTGTAAACACAGACAAGATGAAGATTTAACCAGATTTCAAATTAACCTTAATCTCAGTGAAGCTCATTCTAGATCAATGGTCCGCATCCTTTTTGGCACCAGGGACCAATTTCTGGGAAGACAATTTTTTCCATTGATGGGGAGTGGGTTGTTTCGGGGGGGGAATGTGAGCAGGGGGGATGGCAGGTGAAGCTTCGCTGGCTTCCTTGCCAGTGCACCGATCATCTCATGCTGAATTAGAAGAAAGTAAGACCAGAGCTGTTCACTGCTTTCCCTCAGCCACACCATTGCTAGTAAATTCTGTCTTGACTAGGATTGAGGTCTATAAGCCACTGGCTGCCAACCTTACAGGAGGCAGTGATGGTTTATCCTACCATCCCACACACCAAAGGCCTTGTTACTTTACAGCTTCCTGGGATCTGCAGTGGGGCGCTGGGATCTAAATTTTCAACAGACACCCAGATGATTTTCCTACTCTAGTCTACACATGTCAGTGAAAAGGGGAAAATTCCACAGGAGGCCTGGAGTGGGTTCAAACTTTGTAAAGATAACTTAAAGTCACATAAATTGCCCGGGATTGAGTTCATAAAACTCAGCATCATGAATCAGACCATCCACTTTCCGCTACAACATTTACAAAAGTAACTGTGCACTTGCCAGAATTATTCTCAAGTGAATTGCAAAATGGCTAAAAAAATAACTGACTTTTTCCCTTTTCTTTCTTTTGTTATTTTTGTCAGTGCCATTTCTACCTTTGGGGCTCTCTTTCCTTGCCCTTATATAAAAACAAGTAAATACAATTTTTAAGTAAACCAGGCTTGCAGTTATATTTTTTGAAATGTTAGCTATACAGCATGGCCACTGCCTGAGAAGGGGATTCTCAGTTCCTCTGAACTGCTGATTATGAATTAAATGCTTATAAAGAGAATAATCTTTGATACAGCAAAGGACCCTATTTAATGGCTCCCCATAGTAAATCCTATAGTCACATTTTACAAAGATAATAATAAACTAATTATTTTGTGATGAAGTGGAATATTAATATATATATACATGGCTTATTTTAAGTTGGCATATCATGTGGACATTTATGATAAAATCAAATGTTTCTGTTGGGTTTAAACTTTCATTTATACACTTACAATGTAGATTCTAATGTTTACTGCTATTGTTAAAATTAAGATTTTTTACTTTGTTTGTTTTGGTTTTTAACTGTCCTTCCTTTGAAGTTCTGAAAGTGCACTAAAGTTGCCAAGTGATTTTTTTTTTTTTTTGGTATGATTCTACTACCCAGGATAAGCCTTTTGACATTGATTTTCTCCTGGTTGTCTGTTTGAACTTGGTCTGCAGAGTTTTAGGCGCCTGGGATCTGCTTTAGGGATTTCAGGGAAATCTCTAAATTCAGGTGGGTCAGGGGCAGTGAGGGCCTGATTCTCAAAGAGCCCCTTAAGCACAGCCTCAGGTTTTATTTATGATTTTTATGAGAACAAATTTTTTTCACTTCAGGCAAGCTTGCAAAATATTAATTTAGCGATTTCCTTGAAAAATGTGTTCCCCCTCCTCCCTCTGCTGTTTTTTCCTTCATTAACTCATTGATTTAATTTTATCCCAGAACCAAGGAATTGTTATGACCTCACAGGTCCCTGTGATCTGAAAATTCAGAAAGTGTGTGTAGAGACTGGAGCACCTGAGTCCGGGAATATCCTGTATGCAACTGCCACACTTACATGTCCCCATTCTGTGGGTTTCCCCATGCTGCTGGCACTTTTATTTATTTATATTTTAAAGATAAGTGCTTAGATGCTAGCAGGCCATTCACCCCTCTCCTATTTATTGCTGTGACTGGGAAGTGGGTTTTTTTTTTTAAAGATTTGTTAAATCATGCAATTTCTCTCCTGAAAACCTTTGATTGGTCCTTGGTCAGAAATGTGATGCTTGCTCAGATCAACCTAGTTAGCTCTTCTACTTGCCCCCACCCATGGCACAGCAGTCCTGACCCTTCTTATTCTGCTTTTGTTTGGTTTCACATCACATTATCATTTTGTAATATACTGTTATCTGTCTGTCCATCCATCCATCCACTTACTTATTGCTGGAGGCTGAGCTGGTGTGTCTTGAATAACCATGAATGCTGCGATAGCTTCCCTGAGACCACGTCTTGAGCCTTAGCTCTGACTGTTGACAGAGTTCACCTTTCTTCTCCATGTGGTACCTTATGGATATCCCAGAAGGCTGCTTCACTCACATCTATGACCTGTCAGCTGGCCTGGCTGAACCGCGCAGCTCTGGCTGGGATCTGTCTCCCTGGGTTTCTTCTCCATGCAGCTGGTTGGATTTCCTAACAGTGGAGAAGTCCCAGGGCATTGGGCCTTCTTACTTGGTTTCCATCTTGTGGCAGAGTAGATTGGTGACTGACAGGGACTAAGCAGGAGAGGAGACAGGCAAAGGAGGAGGAACTCCTTATTTTTGCAGGGAGTTTCCTTTGGGGAGGATGATGTGTTTGGGAAATAGAGGTGGTGGTTGTACAATATTGCAAATGTACTATACTATTCACTTTTAAGTAGTTAATTTTATATTATGTGTACTTCACAAAAGTAAAAAGAAAACTAAGGTCAGTCACAAGTTATCCTGGTTAAAAGAAAGAGGACCCCACAGGGTGCGAATACTGAAATGTAGGTCTGTGTGCTTGTAGCATCAACACTTCTCATGTCAGCGTCATCATTCCCCTCAGTCCCTCTCACAACATTGCAAAACTTAAGATACCATATCAATATTGCTGATAATATTAATACAGTCCTTTGTAGATGCTAGAGTTTCCAAGAAACTGAGTCAGTCATTTTAAATCAATGTCGGTGGCCAAATCTGTTTCAAAAAGTCTTCCTGAACTGTTTATTTGAAACTCGGAATACAATTTTCTCTAGGAATATTTTTTGAAATAATGGTTAAGATTCAGTTATAGTTCAATATAAAGTGCATTGAATTTATATTCAGAGTGACACCCACAAATCTGTATAGTAATTTCTATGTGCCAGATGCTGTTTTAAGGTTTTCAGATATTCAGTTCAGTTCAGTCACTCAGTTGTGTCCGACTCTTTGCGACCCCATGAATTGCAGCACGCCAAGCCTCCCTGTCCATCACCAACTCCCGGAGTTCACCCAGACTCACGTCCATCGAGTCAGTGATGCCATCCAGCCATCTCATCCTCTGTCGTCCCCTTCTCCTCCTGCCCCAAATCCCTCCCGGCATCAGAGTCTTTTCCAATGAGTCCACCCTTTGCATGAGGTGGCCAAAGTACTGGGGTTTCAGCTTTAGCATCATTTCTTCCAAAGAACACCCAGGAATGATCTCTGTTAGAATGGACTGGTTGGATCTCCTTGCAGTCCAAGGGACTCTCAAGAGTCTTTTCCAACACTACAGTTCAAAAGCATCAATTCTTCGGTGCTCAGCTTTCTTCACATTCCAACTCTCACATCCATACATGACCACAGAAAAAACCATAGCCTTGACTAGATGGACCTTTGTTGGCAAAGTAATGTCTCTGCTTTTGAATATGCTATCTAGGTTGATCGTAACTTTCCTTCCAAGGAGTAAGCGTCTTTTAATTTCATGGCTGCAGTCAGTGATTTTGGAGCCCCAAAAAATAAAGTCTGACACTGTTTCCACTATTTAATCTATATTAAATCAAAAATTTCTGAGTGTGCCATGTGGTATGTGGGATCTCTGTTCCAGAACCAAGGATCGAACCAATGCCTACTGCGCTGGTAGTGTGGAGTCTTAACCACTGGACCACCAGGAAAGTCCTTACATTGATTAATTTAATGATAAAATATATTATCATTTAGACCCTTAAATGCAATACAATGAGGCTGTTACTGTGACCATACCCATTTTATAGATGAGGAAACAGAGAAATTAAGTAACTTCCTATTGTGCATAACTAATAGTAGTGGTGTTAGGATTCAAACTTAGTATGATTTCATAGTCCAGGCTCTTAGCCATTTTGATATCACAGCTTTTTACTTTCAATGTATAACTTAAATTCCTTAAGTCTCATTTCCTTCATCTGTATAAAAGGATAAAGATTCCTTCTTCTAGGGGCTGCTTCAAATTTTAAATGAGGATATCTATTTAAAAACTTCAAAACAATATATAATTCTTGGCTTAATGCATCACTCTATTCCATTTATTTGTACAAGCATATTAATTGAACACTTTCTGTTGCTCAGCTGGTAAAGAATCTGCCTGCAATGCAAGAGACCTGAGTTCATTCCCTGGATTGGGAAGATCCCCTGGAGAAGGGAAAGGCTCCCCACTCCAGTATTCTGGCCTGGAGAATTCCATGGACAGTATAGTCCATGGGATCGCAGAGTCAGACACAACTGAATGACTTTCATTGATTCACTTTCTATAGAATATATTGAATAAGATTGAATTAGTGCTCTCAAAAGCATATTGTCTACTCAAGAGATAGATAACTAAATATACTACAGAGTGACACATTTTCTAGTAGGAAGATAAGAGAAAGACTTGGGGACTTGGGTCCACAGACATCTGTGAATTTGGACATGAGAATTTCCTGCTTTGGCTGTGATGCCTTTATGACAACAATTATAGCTAAAGTTAATGTAACTAGCACCACAGAGGGTATATTTAGAAGCTCAAAAGTGCACTCCAAGAATCATACAAGTTGAGGTACCAGCCTCTGTTAAATTGCCCACAAGCAAAACTGATCCTGAAGTTGGTAGAAAGCTACACAAAGCCAATAACAAGCGACAAGGCCATGGGCAGACAGGGGTATTATCTGAATTGACATCTTTGACATTCTCATTGATTTTTTACATAACAGGAACACTTTTCTTTAATATCTTTTGTATCTTGAATATGACAACAGAAGCTGTTTCATACAAAAATTTTGAGAGCATTATAACACTTCTTGTGTCTTTAATTCAATAAAAATGATAAACCTCAAATTACCTGTCCACTTTTAATACTTTTCTTCCCAATTTTTAAAGGAAGAATGGTAAAATTCTTCTGCCCTGATCAGTCACTCCTAACACTTCATAAGTTCCCACTCCTAAAATGGTAAACATGGATCTTCAGAAAGGGGCTTAAGGTCTCACTTAAAGCACGGACGGATGCCATGATCATTGGGGCTGGCGGAGAAGGTGAAGCCTTTATTTAAATACTTGATGATATCCTGCCTTGTTAAGAGGCCAGAGGAAGATAAGATTGCAATCAAGACTTTGTTTTGCCACAAGCACATCCCTCCTGGAATGCATGTCTCCATTTGCATCTGATGTTTATATAGACCAAGGTGTGCATTTCATGATATTCCATCTGAAAACAATGGAGGAACCTGATATTCTGCATTCTGTTGACTATTTTATCTTTCAGAGGCTTTTAGAAGAGCCAAGGGGAGTCTTTAGGTGTTTACCCTGAACTCATCTGAATGTTGGGCCTCAACTGTACTGGGCAGAACCAAGAAAGAAAAGGGAGTGAAGTAAAAAAGAATGAGATGATATATCAAGTCCTCTAACACATGAAATATGGGAATAAATTAGGTAGAGAGTCAGAAGCTAGGTCTCCATTACAGAAACATCAGGAAATAAGGAGAGGTCCTATCTCGCTCACCAGGGTCCTTTTTCCAGTTGTATTCAATATTTATGGGGGAAAGAGTCTGAAATACTAAGAACTCCTTGCAAAAGGGAAGACTAAAGCAAGATTATGGTATAATTTATATATAATAATAATTTCTAATTCATTGATATTATTATTACCTAGTTCCTTAGATTATTTCAGTCTAATGTTACAACATATATTATACAAAACCAAAGAGAAATCACTAAACCATTAATCATTAATGAATTAATTTTACACATATTTATTTTAATTATAGAAATATGTTTTAAAATTTCTCCAAGTACATATCTTTGTTTATATACACAAACACAGTTATGTGCTTCAATACATTTTGTATATGTATATATAATATTTATGTATAATATATAAATATAAATAATATAATGTACATATATAAAATTTTTATTTATATTGCTAAAAATGTTCATAATAGTTAAAGTTAAGTAGGCATACAAATGTACATGCTTCTATCAACAGATACATTTGGAAAAAATTCTGAATAAGTTTTAATAATTAAAATAATAAAGTATCATTAAAATTGTTTAACCATACAATGAATGTTTTATTAATCTTTTTCTTTGGTTTCTTATCACCTGATATGATTATTCTATTGAAGGACAAAGAAATCTGTGGATTAACTTTGAAAGTAGAAAATTATTAATATATCACAATACCTACATGAGTCAGTCACTGACTGAATGATCATCTCAAACCTCAGACTACTCTGGGAGTTTAGAGTCTTTACTTTCATACCATGCACATGGCATATGGTGTTTATTGGGGTTACTCTGAATAACTTTATCTATTTTTAAAAATATATTCTTGGTCTGTGGTAATGTGGGTTACTGATACATTTCCTATGTACCATACACACAACTCTTACTTTTTTCTAAGCCATCCTATTGAAAGGGACACATTCAGAAACAGCTTATTTATTTAATAGAATTGCTAGAATATTTGCTTCCATTGAACATTTTTAAACTTGATGCATTAGAAGAAAAACATTTTTCATGATCCAGCAATTTCACTCCTGGATATATATCTGAAGACAGTGAAAACACTAGTTCAAAAACATAAGTATTGCTTACAGAAGCTAAGATATAGAAACAACCTAAGAGTCCATCAACAGATGAGTGGATACAGATGTAGAATATATACACAATGGAGTTTACTTAGCTGCACAAAGAATGAAATTTTGCTATTTTCAACAACATGGATGGACCTGGAGGGTGCAATGCTCAATGAAGTAAGTCAGACAGAGAAAGACAAGTACTGAATGTTGGCATTCATACATGGAATCTAAAAAATAAAACAGATGAACGAATAAAACAAAACAGAAACAGACTGAAAGAGAGAGAACAAACCAGTGGGAAGAGGGATCAGGGGAAAGGCAAGACTGGTGGAAAGAATTAAGTGGTGTAAACTACTTCGTATAAAACAAATAAGATACAAGGGTGTATCTTATCCAGGGAATATAACCAATATTGAATAATAACTTTAAATGGAATATAATGCTTAAAATAGTGAATCTCTATGCTGCATACCTGAAACTAATATAACATTGTAAATTAACTATACTTCAATTAAAAAAAATGATCTCATCAAAAAAGAAAAGGATTAATATATGAGGTGATGGACGTGTTAATAAACTACATGATGGAAATAACTTAACAATGTATATGTATATTACAGGGCAAAGGCTAACAGAGTTTTGCCAAGAGAATGCACTGGTCATAGCAAACACCCTCTTCCAACAACACAAGAGATGACTCTACACATGGACATCACCAGGTGGTCAATACTGAAATGCGATTGATTACATTCTTTGCAGCCGAGGATGGAGAAGCTCTATATAGTTAGCAAAAAACAAGACTAGGAGCTGACTGTGGCTCAGATCATGAACTCCGTATTGACAAATTCAGAATTAAATTGAAGAAAATAGGGAAAACCACTAGACCATTCAGGTATGACCTAAATCAAATCCCTTATAATTATACAGTGGAAGTGACAAATAGATTCAAGGGATTAGATCTGATAGATAGAGTGCCTGATGAACTACGGATAGAGGCTTAGGACACTGTACAGGAGGCAGTGACCAAAACCATCCCCCCAAAAAAGAAATTAAAAGAGGCAAAATGTCTGTCTAGGAGGCCTTACAAATTGCTGAGAAAAGAGAAGTGAAAGGCAAAGGAGAAAAGGAAAGAGATACACATCTAAATGCAGAGTTCCAAAGAATAGCAAGGAGAGATAAGAAAGCCTTCCTAAGTGATCAGTGATCAATAGAGGAAAGAAATAGAGGAAAGCAATAGAAAGGGAAAGACTAGAGATCTCATCAAGAAAATTAGAGATACTAAGACAACATTTCATACAAAGATGAGCACATTAAAGGACGGAAACAGTATGACCTAACAGAAGATATTAAGAAGAGGTGGCAAGAATACACAGAAGAACTATACAAAAAGATCCAGATAACCACAATGACCCAGATAACCATGATGGTATGATCACTTACCTAGGGCCAGATATCCTGGAATGCAAAGTCAAGTGGGCCTTAGGAAGCATCACAATGAACAAAGCTAGTGGAGGTAATGCAATTCCACTTGGGCTTTTTCAAATCTTAAAAGATGATGTTGTGAAAGTACTGCACTCAATATGCCAGCAAATTTGGAAAACTCAGTAGTGGCCCCAGGACTGGAAAAGTTAGTTTTCATTCCAATTCCAAAGAAAGGCAATGCCAAAGAATGTTCAAACTACAGCACAGTGCATTAATTTCACATGCTAGCAAAGTAATGCTCAAAATTCTCCAAGCCAGGCTTCAACAGTACATGAACCGAGAAATTCCAGATGTTCAAGCTGAGTTTAGACAAGGCAGAAGAGCCGGAAATCAAATTGCCAACATCCGTTGGATCACAGAAAAAGAAGAGAATTTCAGAAAGGCATCAACTTCAGTTTCATGGACTACGCTAAAGCCTTTGACTGTGTGGATCAGAACAGACTGTGGAAAATTCTGAAAGAGATGGGAATACTAGACCACCTTATCTGCCTCCTGAGAAATCTGTATGCAGGTTAAGAAGCAACAGTTAGAACTGAACATGGAACAATGGTCTGTTTCACAAT
This sequence comes from Bos mutus, assembly GCF_027580195.1. Lineage (NCBI taxonomy): Eukaryota > Metazoa > Chordata > Mammalia > Artiodactyla > Bovidae > Bos > Bos mutus. The sequence continues at coordinate 77,246,202 of NC_091629.1, read as the reverse complement.
TGAGAAAGGAGTATGTCAAGGCTGTATGTTGTTACCCTGCGTATTTAACTTATATGCAGAGTACATCATGAGAAATGCCGGGCTGGATGAATCACAAGCTGGAATCAAGATTTCTATCAATAACCTCAAATATGCAGATGACACCACCCTTTTGGCAGAAAGCAAAAAGGAACTAAAGAACATATTGATGAAAGTGAAAGAAGAAAGTGAAAAAGTTAGCTTAAACTCAATGTTCAAAAAACAGAGATCTTGGCATCTGGTCCCATCACTTTATGGCAAATAGATGGGGAAACAATGAAAACAGTGACAGACTATTTCTGGGGGGCTCCAAAATCACTGCAGATGGTGACTGCAGTCGTGAAATGAAAAGACGCTTACCCCTTGGAAGAAAAGCTGTGAAAAACGTAGATGACATATTGCAAAGCAGAGACATTACTTTGTGAGAAAGTTCCGAATAGGCAAAGCTATGGTTTTTCCAGTAGTCATGTATGGATATGAGAGCTGGACCATAAAGAAGGCTGAACATCAAAGAACTGATGCTTTTGAACTGTAGTGTTGGAGAAGACTCTTGAGAGCCCCTTGGACTGCAAGAAGATCCAACCAGCCAATCCTAAAGGAAATCAATCCTGAATATTCCTTGGAAGGACTGAATTTAATATTGAAGCTCCAATACTTTGGTCACCTATGTGAAGAGCCAACTCATTAGACAAGACCCTAAGGCTGGGAAAGATTGAAGGCAGGAGGAGAAGTGGACAGCAGAAATCAAGATGGTTGGATGGTACGGGCAGCGAGCTCCGCCCCTGGCAAAGGTCATGAGGAAGGAGGCTTGGCATACGCAAAGGCGGGATCAAGCCTCAGGAGTCTCCCTGGAAATTCTCGAGCAATCTACCCCCAAAACCAGAGTCTGCCTACTTTCTGCTTTGTGCTTTCACCTACACCTCTGACTTTACGGGGGGCTGTCCCCCACTACCTCTCTCTGAAAAAAGAGTTAGCTTACAGCTCCAGTTAATAATTATTGGGTGTGACAGTGTTTCAGCCTACAAACTCCTTTGGAAATCCTCTAGCCTGCCTGAATAGGTTTTTCCGGCCACATGTGATTGTTCAGAGCCTCCCAGCTGTGAGAGGCAGGAGATGTTCTAAACTGTCTAAACACAGATTCTTTTGAGTAGTTAAAAGATTGATTAGAAATTGTATTGGTGAAGGGTTTTTCACTTGTTGGGCCAATGTTTGCTGCTAAGTCTCCATACCCCTTTCCTACTGTGTCCTTGGCAGTGTATTGATTGATATAATGGGTGTATAGAAATGTAAGTAGTAGCCTCAATGTTTGTAACCTTGGACGCTTGAGTTAATTCTTTTCTTGATTGAGCCCACCTCACCTTTGCCCTATAGGAGTGCAACTCTATCCAATGCTTTTTGGAGGCTGGTGCCTGACTTTAGAATAATCGCCTGACTTTGGAATAATCACCTTTAGAGAAAAATAAGTTTCTTAAAATGTTAACGGGCCTCCTGGCCAGAAGATGATGTAAATCACCTGAACTTTTGCATATGATAAGTTTGAAAGCCTGGCTTCGATTAGAACCAGAACTGCTGTCCTTGCATGACTCCACCCCTTCCCCCATTATCCTCTATGCACAACTTAAGGTATAAACTACTTTGAAAAATAAAGTACACCCCTTTTTGTTCACCGAATTTTGGTCTCCCCATGTCGTTCTTTTTTGCACCTTCTGGCTGAATTTTTCCTCTGAGGCGGGGAAGCTCGTCAAGCCTACTAACTTTGCCTGGGTTTCTAAGATCCGACCGGGGAGGCCTTAGTGTCTCCTCTCCTTCGGGAGAATGGGAGGATGCCTGCGGCCTTCGTAGGTGACGTTAATTCCCTGCTTTGGAATTTTATTCCGCCTCTTTTCTTCACTGAATTTTCCTACTGAGCTATCCTTATTTCAGCCACTTTTCTCCACTAAATTTCCTCACTGAGCTATCCTCATTCTATTACTCTTTATATCCTTAATTAACGTTTAATTAAGCAATTGTTTCCTGATCTTCGCCTACGCCGTCTCTCCTTCAAATACCCTGGATCAGCCGGGGCTGGACCCCGGCAGGATGGCATCACTGACTCAATGGACATCTGTTTGAACAAAATCCTGGTGATGGTGAAGGACAGGGAAGCCTGGCATGCTTCAGTCCATGGGGTCGCAAAAGTTGGACATGACTGAGCAACTGAACAACAATATGTATATTAATCACTATGAAGAGCACTTCAAGTATCCTATACTTTTATTTATCAATTATACCTAAATAAAACAGAAAAAATTAAAAGAAAAATATTTTTCACTTTCTGCCCCCAAACAAATGTGATTTTAATTTTATTTGACTGTGTTTAGCCTGAGTAAATTTGGTCTGGTCCTTTATCAACCATCAGATGAAATGAGGGTAATAAAACCACTCCTCTCATAATAAAAAAAAAAGCATGTGGAAAAAGAAGAAGCTAAATGGAAACTATGAAAGGTAATTTCAAAAAATGTTGCTAATAATTAATTGCTGAGAAAAGATTTTCATGTTTATATGGTAGATGCTTACTACCTGATTAAATATGATCTGGAAAGCACAATCAAATGGTTAGGGATGCTTAGCCACATTTTAAAAACTCAAAATAAAATGATTGCTTTAAGAAAAATTCTGTATATTGTTCATCCCAATAGGAATCCAGGCCAAATGATTACTTCCAGGTTTTCTTGGAAATACATGAAGGTAGAAGATGGATAATACTGATCATTGCTCTTGTCGCATTATTCAAGTAAAAGCAGGTAAGGTGAACAGGAAGATGTAAGAATTTGTGGAAGGGTATGACGTGGAGAGTAGTGGGTGGAGCAGCGGGTGCTGTCCTCTATAATCTCAACAGATAGCTGACTGGTGCTTAGACCGGTTCAGAAATGTCACCTCTTAACAGCCCCTCAGTGGGGCTTCTCGAACTACCTTAGTGATTTTAATCATGCCCTTGAGAAGTAACTGGACAAAACCTTGCAGAATGTCTATGCTTAGCAGAATGCATATGTGTACACAGAGAAACACTCTTGCCACCTTGTTCCATATTACTACACCCAGAGGGTTGTTTATGCTTCCCTGGGGGCTCAGTCAGTAAAGAATCCACCTGCAGTGCAGGAGACCACCTACAATCCTAGAGACCAGGGTTCCATCCCTGGCTTGGGAAGATCCCCTGGAGAAGGAAATGGCAACCCACTTCAGCATTCTTCTCTAGGAAATCCCACGGACAGAGGAGCCTGGCAGGGAATAGTCCACCAGGTCACAAGAATTCGACGTGACTGAGTGACTAAACCACCACTGCAGAGTTATTTGTATTTACATATCTTCCTGATGTAGAATTATACTGAACATTAGGAAGTAGTGAGTAAAGACTTCTCACTACGTTAATGTTGTCATATATGAAGATGGGGAGGAAATACTACACAGTGGAAGTGGAGATTGGAACATTTGTACCTACATTTCTTTCTTTTTTAACTTTTTATTTTATATTGGAGTATAGCTGATTAACAATGTTGTGATAATTTCAGATGCCCAGCCATACATATACATGAATTCAGTTTCCCACAAACTCCCCTCCCATCCAGGCTGCCATATAGCATTGAGTATAATTCCCTGGGCTCTACAGGTGTACTTACATTTCTGTTTTAAAATAAAAGAATGAGAATGATCCAACAATCCTACTTCTGGGCATATACCCAGACAAACTATAATTCCAAAAGATACATGCACCCTTATGTTCATAGCAGCACTGTTAACAATGGCCAAGATATGGAAACAACCTCAGTGTCCATCAATAGATTAATGAATGAGGAAGATGTGATATATATACAATGGAATATTACTCAGCAACTAAAAATAATGAAATAATGCCATTTGAAGCAAAATGGATGAATCTAGAGGTTATCATACTAAGTCAATCAAAAAGAGAAAGACAAATACCATAAGATACCATATATAAGTATATGTGAAATCGAAAATACAACGTAAATGAACAGATCTACAAAACAAGCACAGGCATAGAGAACAGACTTGCAGTTTCCTAGGGGCAGAGGTGGCATGGAGGGAAGGATTGGGAGCTTGAGATTAGCAAGTGCAAACTAGTAGATATAGGATTTTAATAGCATTTTAAATCATTTCTACCAATTTCCTTAAAAGTTCAAAACTCATTTCCTTGAATATGCTTTTCTGTATTAAATTAATTCAAAACTCATAATAGCCTTACTTGCATCTCTAATGTTTAACACAATGCAATTATAATAGTACAGTAACAAGATTAGTTTGGAGAAGGCAATGGCACCCCACTCCAGTACTCTTGCCTGGAAAATCCCATGGATGGAGGAGCCTGGTAGGCTGCAGACCATGGGGTCGCGAAGAGTCGGACACAACTGAGCGACTTCACTTTCACTTTTCCCTTTCATGCATTGGAGAAGGAAATGGCAACCCACTCCAGTGTTCTTGCCTGGAGAATCCCAGAGACGGGGGAGCCTGGTGGGCCACCATCTATGGGGTCGCACAGAGTTGGACACTACTGAAGCAACTTAGCAGCAGCAGCAGCAACAAGATTAGTTACACCAACAGACATATGCAAGTGAAGATTTTTCCCCTTTATATCTGGTATTCTAAGAGGTTTTTCCTGTGGCCTTTTCATACACAGAAACATTCATCATAAATCTTTGGGGATTCTAGCACTGTATTCAACTTTTATATTTTAATATCTTTCAGTTTAGTTCAGTTGCTCAATCGTGTCTGACTTTTTGTGACCCCATGGGTTGCAGCACTCCAAGCCTCCCTGTCCATCACCAATTCCTGGAGTTTACTCAAACTCATGTCCATTGAGTCGGTTATGTCATTCAACCATCTCATCCTCTGTCGTCCCCTTCTCCTCCTCCCTTCGATCTTCCCCAGCATCAGGGTCTTTTCCATTAAGTTGGTTCTTTGCATCAGGTGGCCAAAGTATTGGAGTTCAGCTTCAGCATCAGTCCTTCCAATGAATATTCAAGACTGATTTCCTTTATGATTGACAGGTTGGATCTCCTTGAAGTTCAAGAGACTCTCAAGAGTCTTCTCCAACATCACAGTTCAAAAGCATCAATTCTTTGGTGCTCAGCTTTCTTTATAGTCCAACTCTGATATCCATACATGACTATTATTATATATAATATAAATATAATTTCTTTATTATATAAATATAATTAATATATTATAAATACAATAAGTATATTTCTATTCTATTATATAATTATATATTATATGATATATTATATGATATATTTATATTTATATTATATTATATTATATATTATATAATATGATATTTATATATCAGATATTATATAATTAGATATATAATTATATTATATTATATATTATATATATATATTATATTATATAGATTATTATCTATATATTATATAGATTATGTTATATGATGTTATACAGATTATATTATATATAATATTATATATATAACATTATATAATTATATATGTAAATTATATAAATATACATTATATAAATTATATAATTATTATATAATATATAATTATATAATGTATTATATTAATATATAATTATATACATATAATATATTGCATTAATATATAATTGTATACATATAATATAGTATATACATAATTTATATAATATATAAATTTAATATAATATAATAAATCATAGTGTATAATGCAACTGAATTTAAATACAGGGGTGACTTTGTTCCTAGAGTGCAATAGAGAACTTTATATGGCTATCTAATTTTGCTTTCTTCAAAAATACTACAAAAAGTACAGAAAAATGTATTTGACCTAAAAGACAGACCCACAAGAATAAGGAGACCAGAAAAATAGACAGCAGCTATGCAATTTTCAGAAGTAACAGACTTAAAAGATTCAAGAAAGCTGAATTTATCCCACAATCCCAGTTGTGGGATACAATGGAAAACCAATTTTAAGGACACAGTCCTTAGGGTCATAAAAAGGTTCAGGAAACTGCAACACAGGTAACTCTAGGACTAGGGTGAAGGGGAAGCTGACAAAACAGAAGGATAGCAGGAACACTTTTAAAAGAATTTCACTAGATTCTGCACCAATTCTTCCTCTGCAACAAAAATTTGGTAGGAATAGAAGACAGGTCTCCCGAAATGGGATATAGAAGGCACAGTTGAAATGAGTTGCATATTGGAACTGCAGAGGAATGATTCGATTCTACTCAGTGATCATTCTGAAGGTCATCAGCTCAAATAAACCTGTAGGATCCAACTAAAGCTATTACGCCCACCATCTATTTGTACCCTTCCCTTCTAAATGCAAGGAGTCATCCATACCTAAACAAGATTGCTTGGTACCAGGACTAATGTTTCACTTTTATCAGATTTCTAAGGGAACAGAGATAAGTTATGCCAAGGTCCTATGCCAAGGTCAACTCCACCCAAAAAGCCTCAGCATTACTGCTGTGTCCTGGCTGTATCCAGTGGGGTCCTCAATGAGAGGGGGGAATACAGCAGTTCCGTGGCCACGGCTCCTGCACCAGCCAGGAAAGAAGAAAAGCGTCTGCAGTTCCTGTGGCTCCTGGAGTTTTCCTCCGGCCTCTTAACTCATGCCTTGCCTACCCTGGGTTCAGTGAATAGTGTGGACAGTGTGAACAGCAAGACAGTTGGTGTCAGGAACAGAAAATGACATTGACTGTTCCTATCAAAGAAAACGATGTCTTTTCACTTCGCTCACATACATTTTCCATATGTTTTGTTCATTTATGGTTAAGTCTGTCAACATTTTCATTGCTATTGCAAATGACATCTCCTTTGCCATTATCCTGTAACTAGTTCTTATTTGTACATATGAAAGGTATTGGTTGGTTGTTTATTTTTTTGTATGTTCATTTATATATCCTGATAGTTTCCCATTATTTCTCTTGGATTTCATCAATGCCTTTATTCAAGATAGAGACATATCTCTCTATTCTATCCACATATAAGCCATTTGGTTTTCAAGAGAATAAGGCAGCACACTTTTGAGAGAAGAATCAAGGTGCCTGGAAAGAAAAGACCATCTTAGAGAAGCTGATTCCTTTACAGCACTTTTTAGTAAATGCACAATGTTTGCAGAAGATGGCTAAGGATCAGCTGCACTATTGAAGTCAGCCCAAAACGATGAGGGTGTGCAGGTAACACTCAGCATAATCTTAGAACCATGACAGCAGATATTATCCATGAGCAATTCTGCTCAGCGTAATTAGAATTCTGTAAAATTGCAAGACAATGTAGAAAAGCATTGAATTAACCCCAAACCAGGAGTTTCGATCTCATTTCACTTAGATCAGTACAGTTCAGTTCAGTTCAGTCACTTAGTCGTGTCCAACTTTTTCCGACCGCATGGACTATAGCACGTCAGGCCTCCTTGTCCATCACCAACTCCCGGAGTCTACCCAAATTAATGTTCATTGAGTCAGTGATGCCATCCAACCATCTCATTCTCTGTCGTCATCTTCTCCTGCCCTCAATCTTTCCCAGCATCAGGGTCTTTTGAAATGAGTCAGCTCTTTGCATCAGGTGCCCCAAAGTACTGGAGTTTCAGCATCAACATCAATCCTTTCAATGAATGTTCAGAACTGATTTCCTTTAGGAGGTACTGGTTGGATCTCCTTGCAGTCCAAGGAACTCTCAAGAGTCTTCTCCAACACCACAGTTCAAAAGCATCAAATCTTCAGTGCTCATTTCTTTCTAGTCCAACTTTCACATCCATACATGACTACTGGAAAAACCATAGCCTTTTTTTTTTTTTTTTTTTTTTTTTGAATATAATTCCAAATATCAAAATGAATCCACCACAGGTATACATGTGTTCCCCATCCTGAACCCTCCTCCCCTCCTCCCTCCCCATACCATCCCTCTGGGTCGTCCCAGTGCACCAGCCCCAAGCATCCAGCATCGTCATTGAACCTAGACTGGCATCTCGTTTCATACATGACATTTCACATGTTTCAGTGCCATTCTCCCAAATCTTCCCACCCTCTCCCTCTCCCACAGAGTCCATAAGCCTGTTCTATACATCAGTGTCTCTTTTGCTGTCTCAGTATACAGGGTTATCGTTACCATCTTTCTAAATTCCATATATATGCATTAGTATACTGTATTGGTGTTTTTCCTTCTGGCTTACTTCACTCTGTATGATAGGCTCCAGTTTCATCCACCTCATTAGAACTGATTCAAATGTATTCTTTTTAACGGCTGAGTAATACTCCATTGTGTATATGTACCACAGCTTTCTTAGCCATTCATCTGCTGATGGACATCTAGGTTGCTTCCATGTCCTGGCTATTATAAACAGTGCTGCGATGAACATTGGGGTACCGTGTCTCTTTCCTTCTGGTTTCCTCAGTGTGTATGCCCAGCAGTGGGATTGCTGGATCATAAGGCAGTTCTAGTTCCAGTTTTTTAAGGAATCTCACACTGTTCTCCATAGTGGCTGTACTAGTTTGCATTCCCACCAACAGTGTAAGAGGGTTCCCTTTTCTCCACACCCTCTCCAGCATTTATTATTTGTAGACTTTTGGATCGCAGCCATTCTGACTGGTGTGAAATGGTATCTCATAGTGGTTTTTCAACACCCATTTATGATAAAAACTCTCCAGAAAGCAGGAATAGAAGGAACATACCTCAACATAATAAAAGCTATATATGACAAACCCACAGCAAACATTATCCTCAATGGTGAAAAATTGAAAGCATTTCCTCTAAAGTCAGGAACAAGACAAGGGTGCCCACTTTCACCATTACTATTCAACATAGTTTTGGAAGTTTTGGCCACAGCAATCAGAGCAGAAAAAGAAATAAAAGGAATCCAAATTGGAAAAGAAGAAGTAAAACTCTCACTATTTGCAGATGACATGATCCTCTACATAGAAAACCCTAAAGACTCCACCAGAAAATTACTAGAACTAATCAATGATTATAGTAAAGTTGCAGGATATAAAATCAACACACAGAAATCCCTTACATTCCTATACATTAATAATGAGAAAACAGAAAGAAAATTAAGGAAACAATTCCATTCACCATTGCAATGAAAAGAATAAAATACTTAGGAATATATCTACCTAAAGAAACTAAAGACCTATATATAGAAAAAAAACTATAAAACACTGGTGAAAGAAATCAAAGAGGACACTAATAGATGGAGAAATATACCATGTTCATGGATTGGAAGAATCAATATAGTGAAAATGAGTATACTACCCAAAGCAATTTATAGATTCAATGCAATCCCTATCAAGCTACCAACAGTATTCTTCACAGAGCTAGAACAAATAATTTCACAATTTGTATGGAAATACAAAAAACCTCTAATAGCCAAAGCGATCTTGAGAAAGAAAAATGGAACTGGAGGAATCAACCTACCTGACTTTCAGGGCTCTACTACAAAGCCACAGTTATCAAGACAGTATGGTACTGGCACAAAGACAGAAATATAGATCAATGGAACAAAATGGAAAGCCCAGAGATAAATCCACGCACATATGGACACCTTATCTTTGACAAAGGAAAGAATATACAATGGATTAAAGACAACCTCTTTAACAAGTGGTGCTGGGAAATCTGGTCAACCACTTGTAAAAGAATGAAACTAGGCCACTTTCTAACACCATACACAAAAATAAACTCAAAATGGATTAAAGATCTCAACGTAAGACCAGAAACTATAAAACTCCTAGAGGAGAACATAGGCAAAACACTCTCTGACATACATCACAGCAGGATCCTCTATGACCCACCTCCCAGAATATTGGAAATAAAAGCAAAAATAAAGAAATGGGACCTAATTAAACTTAAAAGCTTCTGCACATCAAAGGAAACTATTAGCAAGGTGAAAAGACAGCCTTCAGAATGGGAGAAAATAATAGCAAATGAAGCAACCGACAAACAACTAATCTCAAAAATATACAAGCAACTCCTCCAGCTCAACTCCAGAAAAATAAATGACCCAATCAAAAAATGGGCCAGAGATCTAAATAGACATTTCTCCAAAGAAGACATACAGATGGCTAACAAACACATGAAAAGATGCTCAACATCACTCATTATCAGAGAAATGCAAATCACAGCCTTGACTAGATGGACCTTTGTTGGAAAAGTAATGTCTCTGCTTTTTAATATGCTGTCTAGGTTGGTCATAACTTTCTTTCCAAGGAGTAAGTGTCTTTTAATTTCATGGCTGCAGTCACCATCTGCAGTGATTTTGGAGCCCCCAAAAATAAAGTCAGCCACTGTTTCCACTGTCTCTCCATCTATTTGCCATGAAGTGATGGGACCAGAAGCAAAAAGCAAAGGAGAAAAGGAAAAATATAAGCATCTGAATACAGAGTTCCAAAGAATAGCAAGAAGAGATAAGAAAGCCTTCCTCAGCGACGAATGCAAAGAAATAGAGGAAAACAACAGAATGGGAAAGACTAGAGATCTCTTCAAGAAAATTAGAGATACCAAGGGAATATTTCATGCAAAGATGGGCTCGATAAAGGACAGAAACGGTATGGATCTAACAGAAACAGAAGATATTAAGAAGAGGTGGCAAGAATACACAGAAGAACTGTACAAAAAAGATCTTCACAACCAAGATAATCACGATGGTGTGATCACTAACCTAGAGCCAGACATTCTGGAACGTGAAGTCAAGTGGGCCTTCGAAAGCATCACTACAAACAAAGCTAGTGGAGGTGATGGAATTCCAGTTGAGCGATTTCAAATCCTGAAAGATGATGTTGTGAGAGTGCTGCACTCAATATACCAGCAAATTTGGGAAACTCAGCAGTGGCCACAGGACTGGAAAAGGTCAGTTTTCATTCCAATCCCAAAGAAAGGCAATGCCAAAGAATACTCAAACTGCCACACAATTGCATTCATCTCACATGCTAGTAAAGTAATGCTCAAAATTCTCTAAGCCAGGCTTCAGCAATATGTGAACCGTTAACTTCCTGATGTTCAAGCTGGTTTTAGAAAAGGCAGAGGAACCAGAGATCAAATTGCCAACATCTGCTGGATCATCAAAAAGCAAGAGAGTTCCAGAAAAACATCTATTTCTGCTTTATTGACTATGCCAAGGCCTTTGACTGTGTGGATCACAATAAACTGTGGTAAATTCTGAAAGAGATGGGAATACCAGACCACCTGACCTGCCTCTTGAGAAACCTATATGCAGGTCAGAAAGCAACCGTTAGAAGTGGACATGGAACAACAGACTGGTTCCAAATAGGAAAAGGAGTATGTCAAGGCTGTATATTGTCACCCTGCTTATTTAACTTATATGCAGAGTACATCATGAGAAACTCTGGGCTGGAAGAAGCACAAGCTGAAATCAAGATTGCCAGGAGAAATCTCAATCACCTCAGATATGCAGATGACACCACCCTTATGGCAGAAAGTGAAGAGGAACTAAAAAGCCTCTTGATGAAAGTCAAAGTGGAGAGTGAAAAAGTTGGCTTAAAGCTCAACATTCAGAAAACTAAGATCATGGCATATGGTCCCATCACTTCATGGGAAATAGATGGGGAAAGCGTCAGACTTTGTTTTTGGGGGCTCCAAAATCACTGCAGATGGTGACTGCAGCCATGAAATTAAAAGACGCTCACTCCTTGGAAGGAAAATTATGACCAACCTAGATAGCATATTGAAAAGCAGAGACATTACTTTGCCGACAAAGGTCCGTCTAGTCAAGGCTATGGTTTTTCTGGTGGTCATGTATGGATGTGAGAGTTGGACTGTGAAGAAAGCTGAGCACTGAATAATTGATGCTTTTGAACTGTGGTGTTGGAGAAGACTCTTTTTTTTTTTTTTAGAAATCCATTAGTGTTGCCTTTTATTGATTTTTTTTTTCAAGATTTCTTTTTTTTTTCCTTTTTTTTTTAAATTTAATTTAATTTTATTTTTAAACTTTACATAATTGTATTAGTTTTGCCAAATATCAAAATGAATCCGCCACAGGTATACATGTATTTCCCATCCTGAACCCTCCTCCCTCCTCCCTCCCCATACCATCCCTCTGGGTCGTCCCAGTGCACTAGCCCCAAGCATCCAGTATCGTGCATCGAACCTGGACTGGCATCTCGTTTCTTACATGATATTTTACATGTTTCAATGTCATTCTCCCAAATCTTCCCACCCTCTCCCTCTCCCACAGAGTCCATAAGACTGTTCTATACATCAGCAATTTAAAGCAATTTATAGATTCAATGCAATCCCTATCAAGCTACCAACAGTATTCTTCACAGAGCTAGAACAAATAATTTCACAATTTGTATGGAAATACAAAAAACCTCGAATAGCCAAAGCGATCTTGAGAAAGAAAAATGGAACTGGAGGAATCAACCTGTCTGACTTCAGGCTGTGTTATAAAGCCACAGTTATCAAGACAGTATGGTACTGGCACAAAGACAGAAATATAGGTCAATGGAACAAAATAGAAAGCCCAGAGATAAATCCACGCACATATGGACACCTTATCTTTGACAAAGGAGGCAAGAATATACAATGGATTAAAGACAACCTCTTTAACAAGTGGTGCTGGGAAATCTGGTCAACCACTTGTAAAAGAATGAAACTAGACCACTTTCTAACACCATACACAAAAAAATAAACTCAAAATGGATTAAAGATCTAAACGTAAGACCAGAAACTATAAAACTCCTAGAGGAGAACATAGGCAAAACACTCTCTGACATACATCACAGCAGGATCCTCTATGACCCACCTCCCAGAATATTGGAAATAAAAGCAAAAATAAACAAATGGGACCTAATTAACCTTAAAAGCTTCTGCACATCAAAGGAAACTATTAGCAAGGTGAAAAACACAGCCTTCAGAATGGGAGAAAATAATAGCAAATGAAGCAACCGACAAACAACTAATCTCAAAAATATACAAGCAACTCCTCCAGCTCAACTCCAGAAAAATAAACGACCCAATCAAAAAATGGGCCAAAGATCTAAATAGACATTTCTCCAAAGAAGACATACAGATGGCTAACAAACACATGAAAAGATGCTCAACATCACTCATTATCAGAGAAATGCAAATCAAAACCACTATGAGGTACCATTTCACACCAGTCAGAATGGCTGCGATCCAAAAGTCTACAAATAATAAATGCTGGAGAGGGTGTGGAGAAAAGGGAACCCTCTTACACTGTTGGTGGGAATGCAAACTAGTACAGCCACTATGGAGAACAGTGTGGAGATTCCTTAAAAAACTGGAACTAGAACTGCCTTATGATCCAGCAATCCCACTGCTGGGCATACACACTGAGGAAACCAGAAGGGAAAGAGACACGTGTACCCCAATGTTCATCGCAGCACTGTTTATAATAGCCAGGACATGGAAGCAACCTAGATGTCCATCAGCAGATGAATGGAGAAGACTCTTGAGAGTCCCTTGGACTGTAAGGAGATCCAACCAGTCTATTCTAAAGGAGATCAGCCCTGGGATTTCTTTGGAAGGAATGATGCTAAAGCTGAAACTCCAGTACTTTGGCCACCTCATGTGAAGAGTTGACTCATTGGAATAGTCTCTGATGCTGGGAGCGATTGGGGGCAGGAGGAGAAGGGGACGACAGAGGATAAGATGGCTGGATGGCATCACTCACTCGAGGGAGGTGAATCTGAGTGAACTCCGGTAGTTGGTGATGGACAGGGAGGCCTGGAGTGCTGCGATTCATGGGATCACAAAGAGTCAGACACGACTGAGCGACTGAACTGAAGTGACGGGACCGGATGGCATGATCTTAGTTTTCTGAATGTCGAGCTTTAAGCCAGCTTTTTCACTCTCCTCTTTACTTTTATCAAGAGGCTCCTTAGTTCTTCTTCACTTTCTGCCATAAGGGTGGTGTTATCTGCATATCTGAGATGAGTAAAGACAAATGTGTTTCTTATATTCATCACAAAAGACGTTGTTACGGGATGAGCACTAGGAGGGAGTCAACTGAATGTTTGTTACCAATGTAATAATCCTCACTATTTTAGCACATAAGGGCAGAATGTGTTATTGATGGAGTTGTTTGTTATTTCAGAACTGAGAAACCAAGATTTTATTTTATTTTTTTAATTTTTTTTATTCAATTTTAATTAAAAAAAATTATACATGTGTTCCCCATCCTGAACCCTCCTCCCTCCTCCCTCCCCATACCATCCCTCTGGGTCGTCCCAGTGCACCAGCCCCAAGCATCCAGTATCGTGCATCGAACCTGGACTGGCATCTCGTTTCATACATGACATTTCACATGTTTCAATGCCATTCTCCCAAATATTCCCACCCTCTCCCTCTCCCACAGAGTCCATAAGCCTGTTCTATACATCAGTGTCTCTTTTGCTGTCTCGTATACAGGGTTATCATTACCATCTTTCTAAATTCCATATATATGCGTTAGTATACTGTATTGGTGTTTTTCCTTCTGGCTTACTTCACTCTGTATAATAGGCTCCAGTTTCATCCACCTCATTAGAACTGATTCAAATGTATTCTTTTTAATGGCTGAGTAATACTCCATTGTGTATATGTACCACAGCTTTCTTATCCATTCATCTGCTGATGGATATCTAGGTTGTTTCCATGTCCTGGCTATTATAAACAGTGCTGCCATGAACATTGTGGTACACGTGTCTCTTTCCCTTCTGGTTTCCTCAGTGTGTATGCCCAGCAGTGGGATTGCTGGATCATAAGGCAGTTCTAGTTCCAGTTTTTAAAGGAATCTCCACACTGTTCTCCATAGTGGCTGTACTAGTTTGCATTCCACCAACAGTGTAAGAGGGTTCCCTTTTCTCCACACCCTCTCCAGCATTTATTATTTGTAGACTTTTGGATCGCAGCCATTCTGACTGGTGTGAAATGGTATCTCATAGTGGTTTTGATTTGCATTTCTCTGATAATGAGTGATGTTGAGCATCTTTTCATGTGTTTGTTAGCCATCTGTATGTCTTCTTTGGAGAAATGTCTATTTAGATCTTTGGCCCATTTTTTGATTGGGTCATTTATTTTTCTAGAGTTGAGCTGTAGGAGTTGCTTGTATATTTTTGAGATTAGTTGTTTGTCGGTTGCTTCATTTGCTATTATTTTCTCCCATTCTGAAGGCTGTCTTTTCACCTTGCTAATAGTTTCCTTTGATGTACAGAAGCACACACAGAAATCCCTTGCATTCCTATACACTAATAATGAGAAAACAGAAAGAGAAATTAAGGAAACAATTCCATTCACCATTGCAACGAAAAGAATAAAATACTTAGGAATATATCTACCTAAAGAAACTAAAGACCTATATATAGAAAACTATAAAACACTGGTGAAAGAAATCAAAGAGGACACTAATAGATGGAGAAATATACCATGTTCATGGATTGGAAGAATCAATATAGTGAAAATGAGTATACTACCCAAAGCAATTTATAGATTCAATGCAATCCCTATCAAACTACCAACAGTATTCTTCACAGAGCTAGAACAAATAATTTCACAATTTGTATGGAAATACAAAAAACCTCGAATAGCCAAAGCGATCTTGAGAAAGAAGAATGGAACTGGAGGAATCAACCTACCTGACTTCAGGCTGTACTACAAAGCCACAGTTATCAAGACAGTATGGTACTGGCACAAAGACAGAAATATAGGTCAATGGAACAAAATAGAAAGCCCAGAGATAAATCCACGCACATATGGACACCTTATCTTTGACAAAGGAGGCAAGAATATACAATGGATTAAAGACAACCTCTTTAACAAGTGGTGCTGGGAAATCTGGTCAACCACTTGTAAAAGAATGAAACTAGAACACTTTCTAACACCATATACAAAAATAAATTCAAAATGGATTAAAGATCTCAATGTAAGACCAGAAACTATAAAACTCCTAGAGGAGAACATAGGCAAAACACTCTCTGACATACATCACAGCAGGATCCTCTATGACCCACCTCCCAGAATATTGGAAATAAAAGCAAAAAAAAAAAAAAATGGGACCTAATTAAACTTAGAAACCAAGATTTTAAATGCATGAAATAGCAAAATTTATTGTTGATGTCTTTCTTTCAGAGCTGAGAAACCAAAGTTTTTAGATGCCCTAGTGAGTACAATTATTGCAATGAATCATCTGGCAGAAACTACCAGTTTCCATATTTAAAAAAATAAGTTTACTACGGATGAATCAGAGGTCAAAAGTCATTGAGATAGAGTCACACTGATAAGTGACCTTCCTTTCCTGTTAGTTTATTAGTTTTTATTATCATCAATAAATATTCCAAAAATTATGATTCTTTGAATTGCCTGCATCAGCATGAACCAAGTTTTAGAAATGTAGAGTCTTGGCTCCACCTCCAATCTACTGATTCAGAATCCCTGGGAGGGGATCCCTAGAGTCTGTTTTAACAAATCTTCCAGATGGTTCTAATGCACACTGAAGTTTGAGAAGCACATTTTGAGAAACACAGAAGAAACCAGGGATCTGCCTTCTGAGAGTGAACAGTGACAGCCTACAAAAGCAAACAAGATGATTCTCGGCAAATTAGATGAATAGCAATGAACTAGTGACTACAGATGGCACCCCACTCCAGCACTCTTGCCTGGGAAATCCCATGGACGGAGGAGCCTGGTAGGCTGTAGTCCATGGGGTCGCGAAGAGTCAGATACAACTGAGCGACTTCCTTTCACTTTTCACTTTCATGCATTGGAGAAGGGAATGGCAACCCACTCCAGTGTTCTTGCCTGGAGAATCCCATGGACGGAGAAGCCATGAGTCGCTAAGAGTCGCTAAGGTCGCTAAGAGTCAGACACGACTGAGGACTTCCCTTTCACTTTTCACTTTCATGCATTGGAGAAGGGAATGGCAACCCACTCCAGTGTTCTTGCCTGGAGAATCCCAGGGATGGGGGAGCCTGGTGGGCTGCCGTCTATGGGGTCACACAGAGTCGGACACTACTGAAGCGACTTAACAGCAGCAGCAGCAGTGACTACAGAGATCCAGAAAAATTCTCACTTCATGGATGGCAGGTTGAAGACCAGAGCCTGTCTATGGCAACCAGCTGATTGATTTTCCTCTGCACTGTCGCGTTTTAGAACTGGAGAGCTTGTGTCCTAGAAATCCCTCATTTCCAAGCAAAGTAAGACAGTGGGTGACCCTAACCACCATCTGACTGCAGCGCAATGAGTGAATTAGTAGGCCCAGGGCTCCTGGAGACTCCTGATGCTTCTCTAATATTATCATGTTACCTTGGTAAAATGTTACTTTGGAACTCACACACAAATATGGTGTGTTCTGTTTTCCATTTGGCAAATCTGACATTTGCATTTGTTTTTCATACTTCGTTCTCACGGGTCTTGTTTCTGTGGGTGCTTTATGATGTGTGTCCTGTGTGTGTCTGTGAGAAAGAGAGAGAGAATGTACAGTGAGCTAATAATTATTGGAAATTCTTTGAGAAAATACTTGCATTTACTTCTCCAGTAAACACTTCAAATTGCAGTTCTTCATGTATGTGTCTGTGTGTGTGGTGTCATGTACCTTAGAAAATATTCTTTCAATGTCATTTTAAGAGCTCTAGTTCACCTACTTTTCCTCCTCTATCTTGCCATGTAAATACCTTTGTTGGTGGTGGTGGTTGACTGTATATGTATAGTGTATCTCTTCACTTTTAATCACCTTCTCTGCTACTTCATACTCATAGATGTAGCTTGGATGCCCCCAGAATTTGCTGCTCCTTACAGTAGCGGTGTCCTTGGTGTGGGCTTTTTTTTTTTTTTAGGTACTATTCTTGGGGGAGCCACGTTTGTCAGAGCTACTTGTCAATTCTTGGCTTTCTTCCTCAACTCGGTTTCCTTTTCATTACATGTTCAACCTTTCTGTCACTGACTATGGTCTAGCATTTGTGCCTTCTAAATTCTTTGTAACTATAGTTTTTACCATTATCGTCACTATTATTGTTGTTGTTATTTTACTATTATTTTGATTTCAGAAGGGATAGAGGGATAACGATGCCGCCACCAAAGCATCTTCAGCTGAAACATAGCTTAACCTTCAACAGATGATGCCAGGAGTTTCTGGGCTCAGAACTTGGAATTATGCTACATGGCATGCATGCACGCTCACTTGCTCAGCTGCATCTGACTCTTTGGGACCTGTGGACTGTAGCCCCGCAGGGTCCTCTGTCCATGGAATTATTCCGGCAAGAATACTGGAGTGGGTTGCCATTTCCTCCTCCAGGGGATCTTCCCAACTCAAAGCGAACACACGTCTCCTGCCTCACTTGCATTGGCAGGTGGATTCTTTACCACTACTGCCACCCAGGAAGCCCCTGATGGAGCAATACTCAATTTAACTTTCCAATGACTCACTCTAATTCTATCTTGATTATGCCCTAGAGTTTCAAAACTATGTAAATCTCATATTTCAATCTCACAGTATTTCTGCAGTTTTGTGACTATAATGATTATATAAATAAATTTGTTAATTTTAACAGCCAAACTGCCAGAAAACAATCTTGGAATCAAATATAATTAAACTTTGAAAGTTTCTGTTTGTTTGAAAGTAAAACTGGTGTGTTAGAAAATTTTGTAATGTTTGGATTTACTGAGCAGCTGTAAGTTGGATACTGTGGGTGGGAAAAACCTATGCTGATGCAAACAGCACTGCCTCCCGGGCATTTTGGATCCCTGGGCATTCCAAATTTCAATACTTTTCTTTTTAATTTAAATTGAAAAATTAGGAATCTATCATTCTAATATGAAACATGAAATTGTGAATTCTTTTGAGCAATTTTGAAACCATTTCTTAAAACTATTAAATTATCTTTAAATGTGCTCATATTAGGTTTTATAAATCTACCACCTCCCCTAAAGTTTTATAATTATAGGTTTTCAGACAGGTAACTGAGCTGGCACATTCAACCCAGTTTTCGGCATGAAATTGCATCCATCATTCACCACATTTCACAGGCACAAGCAAGCTCGATATAAAGCCACCTTCCATTATTGTCCAGCCCATTTGATCTCTCCTTAGGGTGGAAAAGATGCCTCTTTGTCCTGACCAGCAATTAGAAGACAGAAGGATTTAGAAAACAGGGTAAGTTAAACCAGGCTCATCACAAGAGTAATGAAATCTTCAGTGTGTTAGTGGCCCCTTCATAAATTCTGGTCTTGTCCCATAGAACCAAGTGTGGTTTTCATTAATTGGAGTTCTGAAATAATATACTGAGGGGTCCTTTACTATGTTTTCCCTAGAATACTTGTACAAATATTTTATATTCATAAACTAATGGGTTGTCCTGTGTGATGGAGGATTTATAAGTGGGAAGGCCAAAAGGAGAAAAAGTTGGATTAGGTGAACCAATACCATGTAAGTGGTCAGATAAGAAACAAACTCTAAATTTCTAGATTCTACATATATTCCTCCAGTCCCCTCCCTGTGAAGTATTGGCTAAGTCACCTGATTGCATCACACCTCAGTGTCCACACATGACTATTTTTCAAAATTTTAATCATTTAATTTATTGAAATATAGTTGATTTACAATGTTTCAGGTTTTCAGCAGTGATTCAGTTATACATATATGCATATGTAATATATATGTGTCATATTATTATAAGATATTGAAATAGTTCCCCGTACTATGTGGTAGGTCCTTGTTGTTTATTTTATATGTAGTAATATGTACATAAAATTGTCCCCTTTCGTAACCTTAACTTTGTTTTCTCTTTCTTGAGTCTACTTCTGTTTTGTAAATAAGTTTATTTGTATCATTTTTAATTCCACATATAAGTGATATCATATGTTACTTGTCATTCTCTTCCTGACTTACTTCATTTAGCTTTGATAATCCCTAGGTCCGTCCATGTTGCTGCAAATTATTTCATAGCAGCACTAATTAGAATAGATAAGACAAGGAAGCAATCTAAATGTTCATCAACAGGTGAATGGATAAAGATGTGAGATCTATATTAATATATATGTATGTATTATATGTATATATCTTGGGCTGCCCAGCTGGTGCAGGTGGTAAAGAATCCACCTGCCAGTATAGGAGACATAGGAGACACAGGTTCTATCCCTGGGTTGGGAAGATCCCCTGGAAGAAAACATGGCAACCCACTCCAGTATTCTTGCCTGGAGAATCCCATGGACAGAGGAGCCTGGTGGGCTACAGTGCAAAGGGTGCAAAGAGTCGGATACAACTGAAGTGACTTAGCCCACCAACATATATATTTATGCATACACACACATACACAAATGGAATATTACCCAGTAATATAAAGGAATGAAATAATCCATATGATCTGGGGCAGTGTTTCTTGAACTATAATGTGTACATGTATCACTGGGAGTCTTGCTAAAATGCAGATTCTGATTCAGTAAGTATGGTGCTGGGTCTGAGATTCTGAATTTATTAACAAGCTACCAGGATATGCTAATAGCATGGTGCTAAGGTCACATTTAAAGGAGCTGGATTTTAGAATTATGCTGTCCAGAATGGCAGCCACATGTGACTAGAAACATGGCTAAAGAGATGGAGGAATTAAATTTTTAATTGTTTCATTTTAATTCAACTTTTTAAAATGTATAGCTATGGCTGATTCATGTTGAGGTTTGACAGAAAACAACAAAATTCTATAAAGCAATTATCTTTCAATAAAAAATAAATTAATTTAAACAAATAATACTCAACTCAGTTATTGGAAAAAATGACATATAAAACAATTTGGATATGTGAATCTATCTTTTTCAGTGACGCATTGTATGAAATCTAAATATAGATCAAGTAGTTCTAATAAAACTTCATGTCCAAATTGAGATACAGTGTTACTGTAAAAAAAAATGTACCAGATTTGGAAGGCAGTACAAAAACAGAATGAACTATGTCATTAGTATTTTATCTTGATTATTCATTAAAGTAATATTTTGAATATACTGAGTTTATAATATATTGTTAACATTCATTTCTTCTGTTTCTTTTTATACTTTAAAAATGCAGCTACTGAAAACTTCAACGTTCATCTATACGTATATATCTCATATTATATCTTTTGGACAACACAGGTCTAGGGTGCAGCCCTGTAGCCCTTAATTCCAGCACAGCTGAATTATCAATAGTTAGGTCTCTAAATACTGCAGAATCAGACCTCAAATATGTACCTCTTTTCTTGCCCTTTTCCTTTTCTTCCCATACCTTTTTAATTTCTGTCCATCTTCTCTATTTTCTTGTTCTTTTTCTCTCTCCTCACACACGCACACACATATATATAATATTCATTTACATTTATTTATTTATTGCTCAAAATCACTGCAGATGGTTATTGCAGCCATGAAATTAAAACACGCTTACTCCTTGGAAGGAAAATTATGACCAACCTAGATAGCATATTCAAAAGCAGAGACATTACTTTGCCAACAAAGGTCCGTCTAGTCAAGGCTATGGTTTTTCCATGGTCATGTATGGATGTGAGAGTTGAACTGTGAAGAAAGCTGAGCATCGAAGAATTGATGCTTTTGAACTGTGGTGTTGGAGAAGACTCTTGAGAGCCCCTTGGACTGCAAGGAGATCCAACCAGTCCATTCTGAAGGAGATCAGTCCTGGGTGTTCTTTGGAAGGACTGACGCTAAAGCTGAAACTCCAGTACTTTGGCCACCTCATGCGAAGAGTTGACTCATTGGAAAAGACTCTGATGCTGGGAGGGATTGGGGGCAGGAAGGGAAGGGAATGACAGAGGATGAGATGGCTGGATTGCATCACTGACCCGATGGACATGAGTTTGAGTGAACTCCGGGAGTTGGTGAAGGACAGGGAGGCCTGGCGTGCTGCAATTCATGGGGTCGCAAAGAGTCAGACATGACTGAGCGTCTGAACTGAACTAAACTGATTTATTGCTCAATAACTGTGTATCATCCCAGGCTCCCTTTTCTCCATCGATTGTCTCGGTTAGTGCTCAGATGTTAGGCATTTCATCTCGGGTCTCTTGCCCCACACTCAACTCCAGTACCTGCATTCAGGTCCTCCTTGTCTTGCACCTGGATTTTTTTATTAGTTTCCTCACTAGGCTGCTTTCTCACACCTAATGCTCTCACTTACTTGTCTCTTCATCTATCTACCCTCTTTACTTGAGTGAGTGAAAATAAACACCAAATTATTTTATTCCCTTTTATTAACATCATTTGATGGATTCACACATACTTTCTGGGTCAAATCCAAATTCCTGTTCAACATAAAAGGCCCAAAATGCTCTGCCTTTGCCTTCTGCCCAGGCTTTGTCTTCTGTTCTACCCCACCATGCATCCTGTGTGCAGCCACACTGACTGAACTTCTTTTTAAACTTATTTTTAATTGGAGGATAATTGCTTTACAATGTTGTGTTAGTTTCTGCTGTACAATAATGTGAATTGCCTATTGCTGTTCAGTTTCTAAGTCATGTCCAACTCTTTGCAACCCCATGGATTGCAGCATGCCGGGCTTCCCCATCCTTCACCATATCCTGGAGTTTGCTCGAATATGTGTCCATTGAGTTGGTGATACCATCCAACCATCTCATCCTCTGCTGCCCCCTTCCCCTCAATCTTTCCCAGCTTCAGGGTCTTTTCCAAAGAGTTGGCTCTTCGGATCACGTGGCTAAAGTATTGAAAGTTCAGCTTCAACATCAGTCCTTCTAATGAATATTCAGAGTTGATTTCCTTTAGGATTGACTGGTTTGATCTCCTTGCTGTCCAAGGGACTCTTAATACCCTTCTCCAGAAATGCAATTTGAAAGCATCAATTCTCTGATTTATCAACTATATCTGTACATATACCCCATCCCTCTTGAGCCTCCCTCCCATCCACCCCATCCCACCCATCTAGGTCATCAGAGAGCACTAGCTTGAATTCCAGGTGTAATCCAGAAACTTCGCACTAGCTTTCTGTTTTACTCATGACAGTGTATATATGTCAACGTTACTCCTTCAGTTTGTCCCACCTTCTCCTTCCCACTCTGTGTCCACAAGCCTGTTTTCTATGTCAGCCCTGCAAATATGTTAATCTGTACCATTTTTTCTAGATTCCATATATATGCGTTAATATAGACATTTGATTTTCTCTTTCTGACTTACTTCACTCTGTATAACAGGCTCTAGGTTCGTCCACCTCAGTTCAACTGAGTCAAAAGCATTCCTTTTAATGGATGGTAATATTCCATTGTGTGTATGTCCCACAGCTTCTTCATCCATTCGTCTGCCAATGGACATCTAGGTTGCTTCTATGTCCTGGCTGTTGTAAACAGTTTTGTAATGAACATTGGGGGTGCATATGTCTTTTTGAATTGAGGTTTTCTCAGGGTATGCACCCAGTAGTGGGATTGCTGGGTCATACGGTGACCAAATTTCTCACTGGATAGAACTTTCCATCGTGTGACATATGCTGTCCTGCCTGGCACCTTCATGCAGGTCTCTGTATGGAATGTCATCTCTCTTCTTCCTTTGGTGAAATCCTACTCATCCTTCAACATAGTCTGTGCCACTTCTTCTGCCACTTCTGATAGTCCTGGTGATTTAAATACTCCAATTTTGTGTAGTTCTCACGGGGCAACTAAGGCACAACTCTGCTTATTCCAACCATTATTTTAAATTCTATCATCCTGAAAAACCACTGAAATTATTTACATCTTAGATATGGCTAACCTTCAAATATTTGAAGATAATGCTCTGACTGTCCTTGCTCATTTCCTCTTCAGGATCCCAGCAATCTAAGGCTTACAGAATTAGGAATGCTTCCTTTTCTTGGTCAAGACCACACTATGATTCTTTCTCACCTCAGTAAGATGAAAATTACATGGTTTAAAAGGCGGAGTTATTCATAGAAAGTGGAATGCTAGGCAATGTTCAGATATGACCCTCACTGACCTGCCTTCTGACTGCAAATGGCATTTCACAATTATCTGAGCAGATTTGGATTCAAATTGGTGAGGCTCATGTAGCAATGGGGCTCCCTGACAAAATCCTTGTCCATGAGAGGTGTCCTTAAGCCATTAGGAGGACCTGGGCACCAAATGAAAGGTGGATGAGCTCTTCTGATCCCTTTTATTACTATTTTCATGAAGAAATTATAGGGTCCTGGTGACTTCTGATTTAATGCTGTTATTTTCTGGGCTCATGGAGACATCCAGTCAAAAGTTTATTTCTTTATGTCCTAAAGGACATTGAGTGATAGGTTTTCCTTTCTTTTATGATAAAAAATTTAAAAGTCAACAAAGTTGATCTTCAAAGAGGAAATTTTTGCAGCTGATTAGCAAATATTTTGTATGTGTGGATTCTTGATATGAAGGGGCCCAAAGACTAGCATTGCTTTCTAGAAAACAATGATCACAGATAACTCCATCTGATTTCTTTGAGTAGGAAGTGTTAGGTTGCCCTATGTTGGGTTCTCTAAAAGCAGATCCTGAGACAGCGATTACAGTGCAAGTGAATTTTTGAGGAAAGACTCAGGAGAAAGAGAGTGAAGAATCAGAATAGGTGTGCCAGTTTGCATTCCCACCAAAAGAGTTCCCTTTTCTCCACACCCTCTCCAGCATTTACTGTCTGTAGATTTTTTGATGAGGGCTGTTCTGACAGCATGAGATGATACCTCATTGTGGTTTTGATGTGCGTTTCTCTAATAATGAGTGATGTTGAGCATCTGTTCATGTGTTTATTAGTCATATGTATGTCTTCTTTGGAGAAATGTCTGTTTAGTTCTTTTGCCCACTTTTTGATTGGGTTGTTCATTTTTCTGGTATTGATCTGCATGAGCTACTTGTATATTTTGGAGATTAATTTTTTGTCACTTGTTTTGCTTGCTATTATTTTCTCCCATCCTGAAGGCTGCCTTTTTACCTTGCTTATAGTTTCCTTCATTGTGCAAAGCTTTTAAGTTTAATTAGGTCCCATTTGTATATTGTTTTTATTTCCATTACCTGGGAGGTGGGTCATAGAGGATCTTGCTGTGATTTACGTTAGAGAGTGTTCTGACTATGTTTTCCTATAAGGGTTTTATAGTTTCTGGTCTTACATTTAGATTTTTAACCCATTTTGAGTTTATCTTTGTGTATGGTGTTATAAAGCATTCTAGTTTCATTCTTTTACAGGTGGTTGACCAGTTTTCCCAGCACCACTTGTTAAAGAGACTGTCTTTTCTCCACTGTTTGTTTTTGTCTCCTTTGTCAAAGATAAAGTGCCCATAGGTGCATGGATTTATTTCTGGATTTCCTATTTTGTTCCACTGATCTATATTTCTGTCTTTGTGACAGTACTATACTGTCTTGATAACTGTAGCTTTGCAGTATAGTCTGAAGTCAGGAAGATTGATTCCCCCAGTTCCATTCTTCTTCAACAATATTGCTTTGGATATTAGAGGCTTTTTGTGTTTCCGTACAAATTGTGAAATTATTTGTTCTAGTTCTGTGAAAAATACCATTGTAGTTTGATAGGGGTTGCATTGAATCTATAGTTTGCTTTGGGTAGTATACTCATTTGTACTATATTGATTCTTCTGATCCCACATACATGGTATATTTCTCCATTTGGTTCATCTTTGATTTCTTTCATCAGGGTTTTATAGTTTTCTATATATAGGTCTTATGTTTCTTTAGGTAAATTTATTCCTAAGTATTTTATTCTTTTTGTTGCAATGTGAATGGGATTATTTCCCTATTTCTCTTTCTGTTTTTTCATTGTTAGTGTATAGGAAAGCAATGGATTTCTGTATATTAACTTTATGTTAGTGGGAATGCAAACTGGAACAGCCAATATGGAGAACAGTGTGGAGATTCCTTAGAAAACTGAGAATAGAACTGTAATCCCACTGCTGGGCATACACACCAAAGATACCAGAATTGGAAGAGACGTATGTTCATTGTAGCACTGTTTACAATAGCTAAGACATGGAAGCAACCTAGATGTCCATTGGCAGATGAATGGATAAGGAAGTTGTGGTGCATATTCAAAATGGAATACTACTCAGCTATAAAAAGGAATGCATTTGAGTCAGATCTAATGAGGTGGATGAAACTGGAGCTTATTATACAGAGTGAAGTAAATCAGAAAGAAAGACAAAAATACTGTATATTAACACATATATATGGAATTTAGAAAGACAGTAATGATAATCTTACATGTAAGGCAGCAAAAGAGACACAGATGTAAAGAACAGACTTTTGGACTCTGTGGGAGAAGGAGAAAGTGGGATAATTTGAGAGAATAGCATTGAAACATCTATATTACCATATGTGAAATAGATGACCAGTGCAAGTTTGATGCATGAAGCAGGGCACCCAAAGCCCATGCTCTGGGATAACCCAGAGGGATGGGGTGAGGGGGAAGATGGGGTGGGGGTGGAGGAGACGAGTCAGGGCACAGGATGGCAGGACACATGTCTACCCATGTCTGATTCATGTTGATGAATGGCAAAAAACATCACAATATTGTAAAATAATTATCCCCCAATTAAAATAAATTAATTTAAAAAAAGAATCAGAATGGAAATTGTACTGAGTGAGAATATGGCCTCTGCTGTGGTGGACCTTCAGCTTGATCCTCCCGGGAGGTCTGCACCATGAATAGCAACCAGAACTTTCTCACCTTGAGGCAAAGGAACAGGTGGTCATTTGCTGAGGCTGTCCTCAGGAGCAATAAAACTTTCTTGGAGAAGTGGCTGGCTCCTCTCAGCAAGTCCCTGTGTAGGGAGCAGAGGCCAGTCATTAACAACCAGCACAGCAGCAGGGAGATGAATGGAGGCAATAAAGATCTTTGATAGAGACTAGTGTGCAGAACCTACAGTGTCTACTGTGTGAATTCCTTGAAAGACCTCATGTTTTCTCATGAAACCAGTTTCTCAGGTTACATGGTTTCTCATTCTAGGACAATCCAATTACTTTTACTGCACTGAATGTCTCTTGTAAAAGGTGGCACTCAGAACTGAACCCAATAGTCCAGATCTAGTGTGACTATATTGTGGTGAAGAGTTACGGTCAGGGGAGAAAGCCCCAGGATCAGACAGGGGCACCCCTGAAGGGCACAGATGAAGATGTGGGGAGCAGCTGCCAAATCCTTGATAGGGAGTGAAGGACTGTGAACAGAGAGCCATGATGTAATGGCAGTTGGTTTTGGTAAGTGACAAAATCGAAGAAGATACATTATTATGAGTTAGGTTAGACCAACAGAGTTCCCAGACAATGGGAGAAATTTAAAATCTGAGGGTGGTGATTCAAAGGAGGAGATGTACTGAATATCCAACCCAGGCAATTAGGCAAAAAAAAGAAAGAAAACACATCCAGATTGGAAAGGAAGTAAAATGATCTCATTGTCATACAACATGATTCTGTATGTGGAAAATCTTAAATAATCTGCCACAACATTATTATCACTGCTAAATGAGTTCTGCAGGGTTGTGTTATATAAGATTAGGACAAAAAAGTTAATCATAAGTGTGTAATCAATGAAGAATTCAAAAATTAAATCATAAAAATAAGCAACTCCATTTAAAATGACATAAAATTACTTAGGAATTAATATAAAGAATTAAATGATCCAACACTTAAAATTACAAAATATTATTGCAAAACATTAAATAATTTCTAAATAAAATGACAGATATTCCATAGTTAAGGACTGGAAGATTTAATATTAAGATGACAGTGCTCACCAAGTTGACCTATACATCCTGTGCAAATTCTATCAGAATCCCAGCTAGTTTTTTTTTTTTTTAGAAAAAGACTTTGACAAGCTGGACTTAAAATTCATATGAAAATGCAAAGTATCTGCAATAGCAAAAACAGTTTTGAAAGTAAAAGAACAAGGTTGGAAGACTCACACATATAAATTTCAAATCTTAATATATACAACTGCAGTAATAAAGATAAAATAGTGCTTACATAACTATAGACATATAGATAAACAGAATTAAGAGTCTAAAAATGAACTCTAAAATGTATGATCAACTTATTTTTGAAAAAGGTGTTTAGGAAATTCGGTAAGGAAAGAAGAATTTTTCAAATAAATACAGTTGGGACAACATGCAAAATAATGAATTTGGACCCCTATCTTACATAATATGTTTAAAAATTAAAATAGGTCACAGATTTAGGTTTTAGAGTTTAAAATTTATAAACTTATAGAAATAAATCTTTGTGACATCGGATTAGGCAATGTTTTCTTAAATACAATACCAAAGTATAATAGAAAAAATAAACTAGACTCAAAATGAAAAAATTTTGTGCTTCAAATGCTTTCATTAGGGAAGTGAAACAACAATCCTTAGTCTTGGAGAAAACATTTGAAAATGACATATGTGATAAGAGACTTGTATACAAAATGTATAAAAACACTTACAACCTGATAATGCAAAGACAAAGAAGTAAATTTAAAAACAGGCAAAAGATTTGAATAGACATTTCTCTCAAAGAATATATAAAAATGGACAATGAAAATTAAATTAAAAGATGCTCAACATTATTATTAGAGAAATAAAAACAAAAACTACCAGAAGTTATCCATGTACACCCACTAGAATGGCTACAGTTTAAAAATGATCAACAATTATGAGTTCACATGTGGATACAGAGAAATCACACATTACTGATGAAAATATAAAATGGTGCAGCCAAAGAATTGGCCAGTTGCTTAAAACATTAATTATAGAGTTACTATACGAACCAGAAATTCCACTTCTAGGAATGAAATTAAAACATATAAACAGAAAATCTGTATATGAATATTAATAGCACCATTATTCACAGTAGCCAAAGTATAGAAACATTATAAATGTCCGTCAGTGAAGGAATAGGTATGCAAATACAGCATATCCATACATGCAACTCAGGTATTACTCAAAGAAATGAAATACTGATAGATGCCACGACACAGATGAACCTTGAAAACATCCAGAGTGAAAAATGTTCACAAAAGATCACAGATTGTATAATTACACTTCTATAAACAATATCCACTTCTCTTATCCAAAATAGGCAAATCTATAGAGGCAAAAATCACATTAGAGTTGTCCGGCACTGGTGCAGGGGGAAGAAGATGAGAAATAACAGCTGATGGGTATAGGATTTCCTTTTGAGTGATAAGAATGTTCTAAACTTAGATTTTGGAGATCAATGTGTAACTCTGTGATTATAATAAAAATCACTGACCTGTATTCTTTAAATGGGTAAATTTTAAGAAGTGTGAATTATATGTTCCTTTAATGACCTTGTGATATACTTGCATTCATTTAAAGTTTGGTTCATCTCTAGGCTAGTTTGCAAGGGCAGTTTGGGGGATGGTGACTTAAATCTCGGTTTGAAGCAGTTAAACTTGCACCTGCCACTCTTCTGATATTAGGTAATTTACTAAGGATACTGAACATTATTGCTGTGTTCCCACATCTAGACCATCTCTCATCTTCCCTTATGCAAAGTTTTACCTTGGAACTAATTTTAGTAGCTCAGGGAAAAGGCAGTTTATATAGAAGTTCCAAGTGATTCTTTTCCACAAAGAACCTTTGCTGTTTAACTCAGGTCGACTTGCCACAGGGATTAGGAGATGTAGTGCTGCAAAACTGGTCTTAAAACTGCACCCTAAATGTGGTTATTTCACACCCATGGCGGCAAGCTTAGAACAAGGTTGTATTTCCCCTCCTGGTTTCTCTTTGGCACCAATTTGGCACCAGTTGTGCAGGGGGAGAGTCAGACAGAAGCACGACACAAAAGCTCGGCCTCTGGCCCACAGCTGAATGCTGAGGCAGTCTGCCCCGACTGGGCCCTGGGTGCAGGGAAAAGAAAGGAGCTGATCAGATTTCCCAGCTTTGAAGTGGGGATGCAGCCACAGTGAAGAAGCTCCTGATCAAAGGCTGCGAGAAATAAGGTAACTCTCCAGGGAGAGCCAGGGCACCTGCAGCCAGGTGGGGAGAGGATGCCTGCCTCTGAATGCACACTTTTGTTTCTGCTCCTTTAGACAGCAAGCAGCACTTGAAGCAATTGGAACCAGCAATTTATAGGTCAGATTGGCCTAACACAATGCTTCTCAAAATTGATATGCCTTAGAATCACCGGGAGAAGTTTCTGGAAACCTCAGATACCTTGGCTTCTCCTCTAAAGAAAGTCATTCTTAAGGTCTAAGTTGGGGATCTGAGCTCTGTACTTTTTTTCAAGTTCTCCTAAGTGGTTTAGATTCTTGTAAAGAAAAATTGACTTTATGCTCAGACTCACCACCAATCCAGAAGGGAAAGTATTATAGGTATCTTATATATAATACATATCCCAGGTGGCACTACTAATAAAGAACCTGCCTGCCAATGCTGGAGACATAAAAGGAGCGGCTTCAATCCCTGGGTCAGGAAGATCCCCTGGAGTAGGGCAAGGCAGCCCACTCTGATATTCTCGCCTGGAGAGTCCCATGGAGAGGACCCTGGTGGGCTATGGACCATAGGGTCACAGAGAGTTGAACATGAATGAAGTGACTTAGCAAGCATATATATGTATATATATATATATATATATATATATATATATATACACACATATATAAGATACCTATTATAAGGTATCTTATAATAGGTAATTGGAACCAACACCTATTATAAGGTATCTTATAAGATACCTATTATATAATGGGTATCATAATTTCAAATCTTCTTCAAAAACCCTCAAAGAAGCAAGAAGTTATTTTCAGTAATTCTCATCTACCAATTTTCTGAATACAGGATAGAAAGCTAAGAAAAAAAAAAAAAAATTTTCCCTGTAGACCTAAGTGTCTTTGTTAGCATTCCAGGCACCACCACACTAGGTGCTAAGGGTGGAGATGAACAAAGCAGACATGTTCCCAAGAGCTCAGCATCTTCCTGGGGAGACAGACATGTAAACAAAACAAATGAAGTCTTTTAAGAAGAATGTATAAGGGCCTATTCCAGCCCAGGAAGAGAGTGACTAACTCTGCCTGGAGGTTGGGAGGAGAGACAGCAGAGGTTTTCCCAAAAATGCAAGGTTGGAAGCCAGACTTGGGTGATGAGGAGAAGCTGGCCTCCCTGGTATAGGGAGGTGCAGGTGGTCTGGCAAAGCAGTGGGAAGATTCCAGTCCTTGGGGAAACAGTGTGGAGACCCAGGCCTGGAGGTTCTATACGGCGGGGACATAAATAAGTTGGTGATGGGGTGACTGGGGTAATGTAGAGAAGTAGCCTCGTTGTGAAAGAACCTATGAACTTCATGAAGGAACTGTGGACTTTGCCTGCAGGATATGAGCACCTCATGCAGGAATTTTCCCTCTGTCTGCGAACCCAAAGAACCCACAATCCTGGCTAGAAAATTGTTATTCAAGTCCAGTAAGCTCGAATTGGGAAAATATAATGAATGTGCCTCCAGAATAATAACAATGAACTGTTTATTTCTCATTTGATTTTGCAAGCTCCAAATGAATACTAGTAGCAATGAGTATCTGCATATCTTATAAACTAAGAGAAAAATTCATAGCTATTGTCACATATGCTTTTCAAGACCTCAGAGTAACCACATGAAGTAGGGGTGGTTTCTCAGCTTTCTAGAAGAAATCTCTTAGAAAATCTCAATAATTTACATCACATAGCTTATACAGTAGTAGACCTAAGATTCAAGCACACATTTTTAGGTTATGAATCTTAAAATTTTTCTCCTACAAGATGTGGATTTACTGAAAAAACATATAACTCAAAACAAACACACACAATTAGAGACCAGAAAACATACCATGAAGCCACCTAGAAGAAAAATTCCAAAGAGAAATGTTATGATTTCTGTAAATGCTAGCATTGGCCTGACTATGCTGCGATTATAAACGAATATACCACAAACAACCACAATAATGAAAAATGAAATCTCAGAGACTTAGTATAGTAAGAGTTTACTTTTTTTTTTTTTTAAAGTGGAAAAGAATAGGTTCATGGCTTTAACCAGGCAAAGGGGACACAGTGAGCTCCTGCCTGCAAAAAGTGTGTCCCCAGTAACTTCCTCAGCAGAAGGGCTACTTCCTGCTCATTCTTATGATCTGATTTGGGCAGCACTCCTGGGTTTCCCCCTGGCCCTGGTTTCCATCTTGGGGCCATACCTTTGTAAGGCTGTAGGTTACCTTGGCAGCTCCCAGCCAGCAGGTAGGATTTCCCAGGTCCCTGTCACTATGACTCTTGACCCCACCGTTTGACTTGCTTTTGCCAATGAGATGTTACCAGCAGGGGTATGGAAAGCACTGTATGCTCGTCCTTGCTCATCCTTGCCCTCTGCTATCTGATACCTATGCCCTGCCTTTTTAATGCTAGAACACTGTGGACTGTAGAGAGAATAACCAAAGCCATCATTCATTGATCTCAGCTCTCTTTCTGGTGTGTGATAACCTGTATGAGAACTAAGTACTTTGCAATCTATACAGCTTTGTAAAAATGTCAATTTCTTACCAAATTGTAATTATCACCCTAATAATTATCGTGTCTGAGACCTCCATGCTATTTTTTACACTTTATTTATTTACTCATGGCTGTGCTGGATCTTCATTGGTGCCTGAGGGCTTTCTTTAGCTGTGGCGAGCGGGAGTCGCTCTCTAGTTGCAGTGTGAGGCTTCTCAAAGCGATGGCTTCTCTTGCTGTGGAGCCCAGGCTCCAGAGCTCACTGGTTCAGTAGCTGTGACTCACGGACCCTAGAGTGCGGTCTCAGTAACTATGACCCCTGGGCTTGCTCCATGGTGTGTGGGATCTTCCCAGACCTGGGATTGAACCCATGTCCCCTGCATTGGCAGGCAGACTCTTAATCACTAGACCACCAGGGAAATGTTCCTCTATACTGTTGAATTAAGACTCTAAGATAAAAATGAATGATGCAGTCTGATAGAGACTGACAAAGAAGAAACACGTGAATTTCTTTAAAAGCCGCTGGTTATTAACCACACTAAATGAAATATGTCCTACTTTAGGTTCTTTTGGGTCGATCACGTGCTGTGCTGTTCTTAGTCACTCAGTCACGTCTGACTCTTTGTGACCCCATGGACCTGTCAGGCTCCTCTGTCCACTGGGATTCTCCAGGCAAGAATACTGGAGTGGGTTGCAATGCCCTCCTCCAGGGGATCTTCCCAAACTAGGGATCAAACCCAGGTCTCCTGCATTGCAGGAAGATTCTTTACCATCTGAGTCACCTGGGAAGCCCAAGAAGATCATGGCAGCCATTAAAAAGAGTTTAAGTGAGAGTTAGTTACCCAGGACTTCACTGCCAAGTTATAATGAAACCAAGTCTCAAATCAAAGTCCACCACACATATGGACATTAATTTAGCAGAAACACTTCATATAGCCTTTATAAAAATGTGATGATGTTACAGCTCTCTTTCTACAAGTCCTGGCCATTCATGGCTTGATAGTTCATTTAAAGTCAACACAACATTCCAGAGACTCTGTTCTTTTGTTGTTTATTGGTTATCCTCCATAAGCAATAGCCGGGCATAGAATCGCTCAGGAACTGAACCCTCTATGACTGTAAGGCATTTTTACTTGTTGTATTCAAACTCCCTGTTTATGCATGACTGGAAACATCTCTAAAATATATGTTGCCTTTAATTCTGCTCTTTTTAGGACTTCCTCATGCTTTTCAACAAGCTACTCATTTTCACCAATGTTTCTCACAATCAGTATACTAACTAGAAAAGCTGTGATCAAAATGGGATGAGAGATGGGTTTATAGCAGCTGCCTCTCTGGTAGAGTGCACTCTGATTAATGCCACTGCTCACCCCAGATTGTGCCATTTTGATGAAGCTGATTCACTATCATTAAAGCTGAAACTAACTAACAAGCACATGATGCTCCCTTAGCTGTACACATCTCACAGAACACATTCTGACCCATCTCACAGAAATAGTAATCCCATGTCACTTGGAATTAGATCTTCATTTGTCCTGTCTACAAGCATTGTTGATGTCTGTCTTCTGGGCTCTGTATAATACTGGCAACTATTTTCATGGTGACATATTTGATAGCATGGGCTAGAAATGTGCCTTCTAACACAACCTCAAAATTCACACTCCAAAAAAAGCCATTTAAAATTTAGGCATAAGTCTATTGTGGGTTTTGGCTGTTAGGCTAGATCCCTGTGGTCTGTAAAGATAAGGTACACAGAAAATTTCAAAGGCCTTCACAACCTGGCCTGGGGTTCTAGCTGCAGAGTTAACTTTTTCTCTGGCAAAAAGAAAGGTTTTTATGAGATTGATCGGGCTGGATCTCGCTATAGCTCACCGCCTGGGAGAAAACAGAAAGCTTTGTCTGGCTTTCAGGTCTACTCCCTTAGACAGTCAAACTCCTTTCCCTGGCCCATGGAGATGTGGTAACTTGCAGCATCACTAAACCAGGATTATGACTCCCATGCTGACATTAGCAATTGATTGAAATGTGGTTTCAGGCGAGGGCAGGAGGAAATAGCACAGAACAATACAGCCAAGTTCATTGTGCTAACTCGAAGCTACAGCTCCCTGAGAACCAGGTGCAAATTGAATAGAAAGGGATATTATCGGCTCCAGGTTCCACTGGGTGGTGTAGAAAGCAGGGCATGCGGTGTGCCTGTCAACCTCATCTGACTCATACCTGTCATTTCCCCCATTTTTTCTTAAACTCAGCTATTTCTCTCTTCTGTCTCCTGCCTGATTGGCAGATGCTGAGATGTCAGTAGATGAAACAGGGAAAATAGTGCCCCAGATCCAGACAACTGTGGCCTCCACTTCAAAGAATGGAGATGAAAGAATCAATACATAGGCAATACTAAAGTCTGAAAGTTGAAGGCGAAGGAAGGGATAAGGAAGTTTTGTGGCTTATTCTGCACCAGCCCAAATATAGGCGCTTTGTGTTCATCAGTGCATTTGTCTTATGAAATGTTTGGATGTTAAGGATTATTATCCCAATTCAACAATGAAAAAACTCAAGATCAAGGTGTTTAAGTAACTTGCCTATCGTTACCCAGGTAATAAGTGATGAAAGTGAGATTTAAGTCCAAGTTTATTGATTCAACAAAGCTACTCCAGCATCATCTTTCTTTTCATTACTTGTTTTCCTGACATCAATGGCACTTATTTTATTTATATATTTGGTGAGCTTTATTGGGCAAAGTTATATGGCAGATTACATACAAGGTCCAGGCGAGCTACTGCTGCTTCTTCTATCCAGCATTCAACCCCTCTCTTCTTCTCTTCTTCCTTTGTTAACCTCTTGCTCACATGATCTGAGTAAGCCTGATCCCAACCTGTGCTCTGGAAGGAGCCAAGTGTTCCTGGCCATAGTAACTGGCTCAGGAATGGGTGTGATCCAATCCATCCGCTGAGAATCAGACTGGGAACTTTCCCTGGAACTGTGAAGAAAGAGAAACATTTTCTGGTGGGATAGCTCAGGTGGGTAGAACTTAAGTCTGGACTGTCGCTAGACATCTTTCTGAAACGTGGCAAGAGATTTCCTGAAAACGAAGCACCTTGTAGAAGAAAACTGAGCCAAGAAATGAGAAGAAAACACCATTTGTATACCTGAACCCTGATTTACCTGAATCTGAGATTTTATCTAAATTTCAATTAGTCCAATGTTTTATTTATTTCCTTTCTTCTCCTTTTAAAAAAATGTAAGTCGCTTTCATGTCTTATTTGCAAGAGAAAGATCTCTGGCCACTGCTCAGGTTAACCAACACAGACCAGGTCTCTGAGTTAATGAAGATTTTATCCTAGTGGGGAGATGGGTAACAATCAAATACTCACTGAAATAAGTGGTATAAAGATTAATAGATACCCCAAGGAAAGAGACATTGTTTTATAAAAGCACATAATAAAACTGTGCCTGGCTAAGGGGAATCAGAAAATCCTTTGCTGAAAAACTTACCAGATATTGAAAAGGTACAAAGGACTTTATTAGATGGAAACGTGGGTAATATATGGTTCATACAGAAGGAAAAAAAGATGCAAGAGGGATAATTGTATATCTAAGAAAATAAATAAAGGTTAAAGAATAAAAGAGTGGTGCAAGAGAGGGTATAAAGGTAAGCATGAACAAAGCTGTACATGGCCTATGCTATAGGAGGAAGTTGGATTTTTATCCAAGAGATACAAGATGCAAGAGACAGAAGAAGCCATTAAAGGTTTTTAAGCATGCTGACATGATCAGACTTGATGTTTGAAATCTACCTATAATGGAGAGAACAGAAGAAAGGTGGCCACAGTAGATGCAAGAAAATCAGTCAGAAGACTATTGCAGTGGTCTATCCTTCCTCAGCAATCAGTGCAAAGACATAGAGGAAAACAATAGAATGGGAAAGACTAGAGATCGCTTCAATAAAAATAGAGATACCAAAGGAACACTTCATGCAAAGATGAGCACAAAAAAGGACAGAAATGGTATGGACTTAAAAGAAGGAGAAGATATTAAGAAGAAGTGGCAAGAATACACAGAAGAACTATACAAAAAAGATTTTAATGACCCAAATGAGCACGATGGTATGATCACTCATCTAGAGCCAGACATCCAGGAATGTGAAATCAAGTGGGCCTTAGGAAGCATCACTATGAACAAAGTTAGTGGAGGTGATGGAATTCCATCCTAAAAGATGGAACAGAACACTGCAGATGGTAACTGCAGCCATGAAATTAAAAGACACTTGCTCCTTTGAAGAAAAGCTATGAACAACCTAGACAGCTTTTTAAAAAGCAGAGACATTACTTTACCAACAAATGTCCATCTAGTCAAAGTTCTGGTTTTTCCAGTAGTCATGCATGGATGTGAGAATTGGACTATAAAGAAAGCTGAGCACCAAAGAATTGATGCTTTTAAACGACAGTGTTGGAGAAAACTCTTGAGAGTCCTTTGAACTGCAAGGATATCCAACCAGTCCATCCTAAAGGAGATCAGTCCTGAACATTCATTGGAAGGACTGATCCTGAAGCTGAAATTCCAATACTTTGACCTACTGATGTGAAGAACTGACTCATTGGAAAAGACTGTAATGCTGGGAAAGATTGAAGGCGGGAGGAGAAGGGGATGGCAGAAGATGAGATGGTTGGATGGCATCACTGATGTGATGGACATGAGCTTGAGTAGGCTCTGGGAGTTGGTGATGGACAGGGAAGCCTGGCATGCTGCAATCCATGGGGTCACAAAGAGTCAGACACGACTGAGCGACTGAACTGACTGACTGAACTGAACTGAGGGGAAGACATATGGTAGCTTATACAGCAAAGTTGAATCTGTAGCTAGACTGATTTCTAAGGTGAGTTTGGTGGGAGAGGAAAGCAGAGAGGAGGGGAGGTAATCTGTGGTTTTTAGGTATTTGGCTTGTGCAATCTAATAGAAAATGATCTCTTTTAATGGCATAGAGATCAATAGTAGAATAGGACCTAGGCCAGGAAGCTGAAAGAATGGATTCAAGCTCAATCCTGTTGAGTTAAAAGTGCGTTTGAGACATGTAAGTGGAGAAGACGAGTAGGCAGGTAAAATTAAGACTCTGGAGCTTATACAATGAAGCTTTAGTTAGAGAAAAAAAATCTGGGAGGCACTGATCTATAAATTGAGGCAAATTGAAGCTGTAGGTGTGAATGGCATTGCCAAGGAAAGAGCATAGAGTAAGTAATGCTGAGAGGCTAGGGCTGAGCCTCATGGCAGCCCTAATTTCATATCTGTTGTTAAAATAATTTTCAAGAAGACACAAAATTAAAACTTGTATAAGTATCTAAAATGAGTACACATTAAAAGACTTATTTAACTCATTTTTATTATAAAAACAGGCAGATCACACAACTTGGTTCAATCTTCATATTGGTTGACAGATTTAATATAATCACTGTAAATATTTCAGTAGGTTTTTTTTTTTTTTTTTTTTTTTTGCTAAAATAGACAAACCAATCCTAAAATTCATAAGAAAATGCAAGGAACCTTAAATAGTCAAAACAATCTTGAAAAAGGAAAAAGTTGGAAGATACAAACTTTCCAACTTCAAATTTTACTACAAATTACAGTACTCCTTAACATCGGTACAGCTCAGTCTCTCAGTCCTGTCCGACTCTTTCTGAAACCATGGACTGCATCACACCAGGCTTCCCTGTTCATCACCAACTCCAGGGGCTTACTTAAACTCATGTCCATAGAGTCGGTGATGCCATCCAACCACCTCTTCCTCTGTCGTCACCTTCTCCTCTTGCCTTCAATCTTTCCCAGCATCAGGGTCTTTTCCATTGAGTCGGTTTTTCACATCAGGTGGCCAAAGTACTGGAGTTTCAGCTTCAGCATCATTCCTTCCAATAAATATTCAGGACTGATTTCCTTTAGGATTGACAGATTGGATCTTCTTGGAGCCCAAGGAACTCTCAAGAGTCTTCTCCAACACCACAGTTCAAAAGCATCAATTCTTCAGCACTCAGTTTTCTTTATGGTCCAACTATTCTCTATCTGATACATGACTACTAGAAAAACAATAGCCTTGACCATACGGACCTTTGCTGGCAAAGTAAACTATCTGCTTTTTAATATGTTGTCTACTTTTGTCATGCTTTTTTTCCAAGGAGCAAGTGGCTTTTCATTTCATGCCTGCAGTCACCACCTGCAGTGATTTTGGAGCAAAAGAAAACAAAATCTGTCACTGTTTCCATTGTTTCTCCATCTATTTGCCACGAAGTGATGGAGCCAAATTCTATGATCTTTGTTTTCAGAATGTTGAGTTTTAAGCCAGCTTTTTTCATTCTGCTCTTTCACTTTCATTAAGGGGCTCTTTATTTCTACTTCACTTTCTATCATAAGGGTGGTATCATCTGCATATCTGAGGCGATTGATATTTCTCCCTGCAGTCTTAATTCCGGCTGGTGCTTCATCCAGTCTGGTGTTTCTCATGATGTACTCTGCATATAAGTTCAGTAAGCAAGTTGACAATATACAGCCTTGACACACTCTTTTCCCAATTTGAAACTAGTCTGTTGTTCCATGTCCAGTTCTAACTGTTGCTTCTTGACCTGCATACAGGTTTCTCAGGAGGCAGATAAGGTGGTCTAATATTCCCATCTCTTTAAGAATTTTCCAGTTTCTTGTGACCCACATAGTCAAAGGCTTTAGTGTAGTCAATGAAGCAAATGCAGATATTTTTCTGGAATTCACTTGCTTTTTTGATGATCCAACAGATTTGGCAATTTGATCTCCTGTTTCTCGGCCTTTTCTAAATCCAGCTTGAACATCTGGAAGTTCTTGGTTCACATACTCCTGAAGCCTAGCTTGGAGAATTTTGAGCATTACTTTGGTAGCATGTGAGATGAATGCAATTGTTTGGTAGTTTGAACATTCTTTTGCATTGTCTTTCTTTGGGATTGGAACGAAAACTGAGCTTTCTAGTCCTGTGGCCATTGTTGAGTTTTCCAAATTTGCTGACATATTGAGTGTAGCACTTTCACAACATCATCTTTTAAGATTTGAAATAGTTCAACTGGAATTCCATCACCTACAGTAGCTTTGTTCATAGTGATGTTTCCTAAGGCCCATTTGAGTGCACACTCCAGGATATCTGGCTGTAGGTGAGTGATCACACCATCGTGCACATTTGGGTCAATAAGATCTTTTTCTTATAATTCTTCTTTGTGTTTTTGCCACCTCTTCTTAATATCTTCTGCTTCTGTTAGGTCCCTACCATTTCTGTCCTTTATTGTTCCCATCTTTGCATGAAATGTTCCCTTGATATCTCTAATTTTTTTGAAGGTATCTCTATTTTTTCCTATTCTATTGTTTTCATTTATTTCTCTGCATTGATCACTAAGGAAAGCTTTCTTATCTCTCCTTGCTATCCTTTGAAACTCTGTGTCCAGATGGATATATCTTTCCTTCACCCGTTTGCCTTTGCTTCTCCTTTTAGCTATTTGTAAGGCCTCCTTAGACAGCCATTTTCTCTTTTTGCATTTCCTGTGGATGGTCTTGATCACTGCCTCCTGTACAATGTCAGGAACCTCCATTCATAGTTCATCAGGTACTCTGTCTATCATATCTAGTTCCTTGAATCTGTTTATCATTTACACTGTATAATCATAAAGGATTTGATTTAGGTCATATCTGAATGGTCTAGAGATTTTCCCTACTTTCTTCAATTTAAGTCTGAATTTGGCAATAAGGAGTTCATGATCCAAGCCACAGTCAGCTCCTGATCTTTTTTTTTTTTTTTTTGCTGACTGTATAGAGTTTCTGCATATTCAGCTGCATAGAATGTAATCAATTTGATTTCAGTGTTTACCATCTGGTGATGTCCATGTGTAGAGTCATCTCTTGTGTTGTTGGAAGAGGGTGTTTGCTGTGACCAGTGTGTTATCTTGGCAAACTCTGTTAACCTTTGCCCTGCTTCATTTTGTACTCCAAGGCCAAACTTGCTTGATACTCCAGGTATCTCTTGACTTCCTACTTTTGCATTCCAGTCCCCTATGATTAAAAGGATATTTTTGTTTGGTGTTCATTCTAGAAGGTCTTGTAGGTCTTTATAGAATCACTGAACTTCAGCTTCTTTGACATTATTGGTTGGGGCATAGACTTGGATACTGTGATATTGAATAGTTTGCCTTGGTAACAAACAGAGATCATTCTGTCATTTTTGAGACTGCACCCCTTTACTGCATTTTGAACTCTTTTGTTGACTATGAGGGTTACTCCATTTCTTCTAAGGGACTTCTGCCAACATTAGTAGGTACAATGGTCATCTGAATTAAATTCACCCATTTTGTTCCATTTTAGTTCATTGATTCCTAAAATGTCTATGTTTACTCTTGCCATCTCCTGTTGGACCACTTCCAATTTACCTTGATTCATGGACCTAACATTGAGGTTCCTATACAATATTTTCTTTACAGCATCAGACTTTACTTCCAACACCAGTCACATTCACAACTGGGTGTTGTTTTTGCTTTGGCTCCATCCCTTCATTCTTTCTGAAGTTATTTCTCCACTGATCTCTAGTAGTATGCTGGGCACCTACTGACCTGAGGAGTTCATTTTTCAGTGTCATATCTGTTTGCCTTTTCATACTGTTCATGGGGTTCTCAAGGCAAGAATACTGAAGTGGTTTGCCATTCCCTTCTCCAGTGGACCATGTTTTGTCAAAACTCTCCACCATGACCCATCCGTCTTGGGTGCCCTGAATGCCATGGCTCATATTTTCATTGAGTTAGACAAGGCTGTGGTCCAAGTGATCAGTTTGGTTAGTTTTCTGTAGTTGGG
This sequence comes from Bos mutus, assembly GCF_027580195.1. Classification (NCBI taxonomy): domain Eukaryota; kingdom Metazoa; phylum Chordata; class Mammalia; order Artiodactyla; family Bovidae; genus Bos; species Bos mutus. The sequence continues at coordinate 77,204,962 of NC_091629.1, read as the reverse complement.
TTTCACAGTCTGTCTGCCATCTGATGGATAAGGATAAGAGGCTTGTGAAAGCTTCCTGATGGGATGGACTGGCTGTGGGGGATTCTGGTTCTTGCTTTGATGTGTGGGGCTCAGTGAATCTTTAATTTAATTTCTGTTGATGGGTGGGGCTGTGTTCCCTCTCTGAAGTTTGCCCTGTGGCCAAACTAGGGTACAGGTAATGGTGATTCCCTTCAAAAGGGCTTATGCCAGGAATTATATATTCAGTGCCTCTGACCCCAGAGCAGGCCACTGTCAACTATAGATCAATGAAGTAGAACTGAGAATTCCAAGATACACTTTAGCATTTGTAGTCAATTTTTTGGCAAAGTGAGAAGTTTGATGAGAAAAGAATAGTCTTCTCAACGAATGGTGTTGAGACAACTGGACATCTACCTGTAAAAGAAGGCATTTGAACTCTTCACTCACATCATACACAAAAATATATCAGGTGGATCATATAGTTAACTGAACTAAAACTATAAAATTGTTAGAAGAATACAACTTGGTGAGTTCAGGTCAGGTAATGGTTTCTTACATATAACACTGAAAACACAACTGACGAAATACGATAAAGTGTATTTCATCAAAATTAAAAGCTTTTGTCTTTGCAACTACAGAGTCAGCAAAGTGAAAAGATGATCTATAGTATGAAAGCCTGACTTTATTTTTCTGGGCTCCAAAATCACTGCGGATGGTGATTGCAGCAATGAAATTAAAAGACGCTTACTCCTTGGAAGGAAAGTTATGACCAACCTATATAGCATATTAAAGAGCAGAGACATTACTTTGTCAACAAAGGTCCATCTAGTCAAGGCTATGGTTTTTCCAGTAGTCATGTGAGAGTTGGGCCATAAAGAAAGCTGAGCTCCAAAGAATGGATGCTTTTGAACTGTGGTGTTGGAGAAGATTCTTGAGAGTCACTTGGACTACAAGGAGAGCCAACCAGTCCATCCTAAAGGACATCAGTCCTGGGTGTTCATTGGAAAGACTGATGTTGAAGCTGGAACTCCAATACTTTGGCCACCTAATGTGACGAACTGACTCATTTGAAAAGACCCTGATGCTGGGAAAGATTGAGGGCAGGAGCAGAAGGGGACAACAGAGGATGAGATAGTAGGATGGCATCACTGACTCAATGGACATGGGTTTGGGTAGACTCCGGGAGTTGGTGATGGACAAGGAGGCCTGGCATGCTGCAGTTCATGGGGTTGCAAAGAGTCAGACATGACTGACTGAACTGAACTGAACTGAAGTCTGAAAGAACATATTTTAAGTCATTTAAATTAAATTATTTGGGACCTGTATCCAGAATACATACATATATCTTTTGTATGTTCCCTTCATACAAACCTTCAAGTTGTAAACTTTCAAAGATGTGAACATATTATAAACCTATTACGGTATGGTACTATATCAGCAATTGTGTTAGTTGGGTACCTAGGCTAACTTTGTTGGACTTACGAACAAAGTAGACTTACAACATGCTCTGGGAATGAAATAGAACTCATTTATAGGTAGGGAACTTACTGTAATAAAGACAAACACTCCATATATAAAATGAGCAAAGAATTTGAATAGACACTTTATCTATAAAGATATACAAATAAGCTCAACAGAGGATGTTCAGTACCATTACAGTTGTCCCTTGGAATCCAGAGGGGATTGGTTTCAGGGCACTTGCAGATACCAAAATACAAGGATATTCAAGTCCCTTAGAGAAAATGGTGTAATATTTGTATATAAGCTATGCACATTCTCCTGTATACTTTAAATCATCTCTAGATCACTTACAGCACTTAATACAATGTGCATGCCACATAAATAGCTGTAAACATCATTGAAAATACTATATAAATAGTTGCTGGCATGAGACAAATTCAAGTTTTGCATTGAAATAAAAATGATTTTTCAGTCCAAAGTTGAGTGAATCCATGGGAACAGGCAGACCCACAGCTACAGAAGGCTGACTGTAGTCATTAGTAAGAAGCAAATTAAAATCACAGCAAGATACCTGCTCACTGAGTTGGCTACAATAAAAAAGAAACAGACAATTGCAAGTGTTGACATGGATATGAAAAATTGGAACCCCCATTCATTGCTGTGGGAATGTCAAATGGTGCAGATACACCAGAGAATATTTTGGCAGTTCCTTTACATGCCAGACATGCATTTATCCTCTGGTCTAGCAATCCCACTCTGGCGCTGACCATAGCCACTGCTGGAAGAACTGCTACCATAACTTCCCAAGGTGCTGCTAGGAGCTGCCTGCTAGCCGTCTCCAGGTTATGAGAGCTACTGCCTGTAAGACGATCGAGAACCTTGATTACTACTGTAGCTACCGGTCTAGCCATATCTCTGGGGAGTTAGTTGTGCTCTGAGTCTCTCCATAAGAACCACTGTAGCTGCATGGCCTGCAGTGTCTGTGGACTAGCCAAAACTACTGTAACTCTGCTGTCCACAGGGCTGATGGCTATGCTGGGAAAACTCTGCCCACGTTAGGTGGGGTAGACCCAATAGCTTTGGGTTGCTGGTTGGGTATAGTCATTTGAGATCATATCCACACAGAGGCCAACAGTAACAAGGTTCCAACCCCACAGAACATCGACTTCTGAAGGACTGAGCTGGCTTCATCTCTTATTGACAGGAGCTGCAGAGTCATGCTGCTATTTGTGTACTTAGAGGGAGTAGAATCACTAGAGCCATTTTTGCAGCCAATCCACCTAATATTCTTATAACATTTTATTCTTCTTCATAAGATTTATCTAGATTTGCAATTACATATTGATGACTGTGTTTCATTGTAAATGGCTAACTCCTAACAGATGAAAATTTCAAGGAGGCCAAGAGTATGTAGATTTTTATCTAAGTTGGAAGACTGGTCCTAGTATATTTTTTGGCATATAACAGGCACTGAGTGGATGAATAATTAGTTACCCCTGGCTCATTCACCAGGTTGATGCAAGTACTAGAAATAAAGTGTTGGCAAGGTGATCCAGACAGAACTAGAAACTAACTGATATCCACTGAGAAAAGTTATGGCTGGTGACAGCTCAAATACCTACACCACCCATTACTGGAAAGGTCAGGACAGCTAAAGACAATTCTTAGACATAGTAAATCAGTTTAGAACATCTTTAAATGATTTGGGAAAGCAGATGAGGGCACAGTAGTCCCATTTTTGTTGACAACATCAATCAGTGGTTGAAAAGATTGCTAAAAAATACATATGCGTGGGCTGTGCACTTCTAAGATTTTGAGTCCGTGGGTCTGGCGTGGGGCCAAGGCATGCAAATGTAAGACAGCCAGTTAACTCCAGTTTTCATTTTTCTTGACTCACAGAAACAGCTCACCACAGCTCCTTCCAGTTTCCAGCACTAGCCAGTTGCTGTTCAGAGCATCGGCTCTACAGGATCACTTCTTGTGTTTCTGAGGTGTCAGCCTCAGGAGGAAGCATTCCCATCATAAGGGTCTGAGATATTTCACACTGGACATGGGTTAGGTCTTCAAGAGTTTGATGGACATTTTTTTTTTTTTTTTTTGCACGTCTTCTTCATCTTAATAAGGTCCATTTCTTTCCTTCCTTCCCCGAGCCTTAGGAGGAGGACTGCAAGCTCTTCCTGCAGTTACTCTGTCACATGGCTTTTCCTATTTTGCCTTTTCCTGCCCACTCAATTTCCTATGTACTTTATGTCAAAATAGCTGGCATGGCTTTGGTTTTTCCTGACCAGACCTTGACTCACGGAGCCTCCTGGCACACTTTCCTCCACGGAGTTCTCCTACTGAGGGAAGCACAAGGGAGAACAAACCCTTGCCAGCATCCCTCTCTCACCCACACTGATTATTCGGAGCACCCCACCCAGAATGATGTCTCTACACACCCTGGAGCCCAGAATATTCCCACCAACTCATGGAACATGTTGCACACACACACCAATTCCAAGAGCAAACATCTGTTTTGAGATATTAGAAGCTAATCTATTTGGCCTGCACAGATGGACCCAGATGCATAGAGGGGAGAAAAGCAATTTAGTTTCACTTGTTAGCAGGGGCTGTGCTGGAGAGTGAACAGCAATCCAAGCCTCACCCTGTTGGTTCCTGGAACAAAAGTAATTATATTGGCTAAAGTCAGGAAAATCTCACCCTGTACTTAGAGCATGTTTGATTCCACAGTGATAGATGGCGGGGCCTAATTCTGAGCATGTGTATTCATGATGATTTTAATGACCTTTTAAGATTCTACAATACTTTAATAGGCAAAAGTAGAATCTAATTACTGTTTGTGCCAACAGATACTGCTTTGGAGTCAACACTCAGTGAAAAAGTTGGGTCAGAAAACAGAATATGAGAGGACAACTGAGACTTGTTTTCTAATTTTTATGCTCTTTTTTTTTTTTTAAAGAAAAACATGAACAATTTATTGGCTTCCTAATATCTCCATTAACCCAATTACAGAGCATTTCTTTACTTACAAGTTGTTTAGTCGCTAAGTCAGATCCAACTCTTTACAACCCCGTGAACTGCAGCTTGCCAGGCTTCCCTGTCTTTTACTATCTCCTGGAGTTTGCTCAAACTCATGATCATTATGTTGGTGATGCCATCCAACTATCTCATCCTCTGTCACCCCCTTCTTCTCCTGCCCTCATTTGCTTTACTTGCAGATATTACTTTAAAGAACTCTTGAAAACCTAACCCATGTCCGATATGAAACATAATTCTGTGCCAAAAATGTCTATTAAAGTCTCCATATGCCTTAAATCCATCAAATCCATCTGTATTATAGGGCCCAACTTAAATTACATTTTCCCTCCAGACCCACAGTGAAGTCCTCCCATTCAAAAGTGAAATTTCTCAGTCGTGTCCGACTCTTTGTGACCCTATGGATGGTAGCCTACCAGGCTCTGCAATCCATGGGATTTTCCAGGCAAGAATACTGGAGTGGGCTGCCGTTTCCTTCTCCAGGGGATCTTCCCAACCCAGGGATCGAACCCGGGTCTTCTGCATTGCAGACAGACACTTTACCATCTGAGCCACTATTCAAAACAGTACTTCACTTGTTCTGTCCATAGGCATTCATTTCATCTTTCTTTATATATTTAATGTTAATGTCTTATATACCCTAACAGACTATAAGCTCCTTGAGATCAGAATAAATAGCAAGCATAAAATTAACAAGTGTTCTTTATGAGACTTGCTATGATTTTACAGAGATTGACATATTCTATATACAATTATTCCCATTTTAAACATGAGGATATCAAGGCTTGAGAAGTTAACTCACTTTTTCAAATTCAGGTATCTGTGAGAGGAAGAAAGATCAGAAGCCAAATCTTATTGTCTCTAAAGGCCACATACTTGCAAAACTAAATTATTTGTATAGATTCCACATCTCTAAGCACAATGCTTTGCACAGACTAAGTGCTCCATAAATATTAAATATGTAAATATTATATTAATTGAGTCTTATTTCTGTCTTTTACTATGACATAACTGCTACCACGTGATTTGGCAAGAGTATGGTTGGAGATAAAAAATGAGGGACTAGCACTCCAGTCTTAACTAGGACGTTAGTTTCCTGTGCTAAAATGAATCAATCACTTCTTTCTGCTCAACAGAAAGGGGCAATAGCCCATTCTGGACAAATGAGAAATTTAATATCTGCTGCATCTACATTACAAGGTGGGTAGTAATAATACAAGTAGTTTCTGTCTATTGGGATCTTTCTATGAGACAAGTCCTCTACTGGATACATTACACATAACCTTACTCCATGACCCATGGTAGTCATAGACAGTTTACACATAAAGAAACCAAGACTCAGAGAGGGTGAGAGTAGGGGTCACAATCAAGGTTACTTTACGTCTTATGACACCTACTTTAATATTTTATACTGAAAATGTTGAAAGCATTCCATATGCATATTTTAAAAGATATTTGTAAACCAGTTTGTTTGCTCAGAATTTGAAGCCCATTATATTTTAGGGCCCTCACAAAAGTACTTTCAACCTCTCTGAAAGTAAGGACTTTACCTTATTTTCCAACCATTCTCTCATCTATAAAAGTGGATTTCAATGCTGAGATCTTCAAATAATAGAGGACATCATAATATAAATTCTACATCCCATTCTCAATAAATAATTTACATGATTTGGCTTTAAAATGTAGAGAAAATAAAGGAATCACTTTGTAGACATTCACTGGAAAATATGAATGCATATGATTAAAAGTTGAATGAAGTATGTAACATGACTTAAGGTCTTCTTGTGATGGTTTGGGGTTGGCCTTCATACCTGTGTAGATCAACTTACTTCTGTTCTCTTTCAATTTCAGTAAAGACTCACCAAATAGGTTAATTGGACAGGCATGCAATAAATAGTGTGTTGAGGAAAATAACTTTTAAAATTTGGATTTCTCTCAACTTTATCAACCTTGCTATCTTGGGGAAGCCATAAGAGTTCCCTATGACTTAATTTTGTTTTCACTGCAAAGGAAGAAAGTGGAAGAGATGATTTTGCAGCGATATTGTTGGTATCGAATAGAACAATGCATGTAAATGATTTACAAACATGAAGCCCATTTTAAGAATAAGGAAAGAGAATTAAAAGCACTGAACTTTGTGTTGATGCCAACTTTGTAGACATAGAGATGCTTTAACTTGACTTAGATGCTTACCCATTGAAAACAGGCAAAAACCCCTAGGCAACTCAGTCACAAGCTTAACCATGCTCAGAAGGTTGAAGACTATGTAGGTGAATGTTTTGTCTCTTTTTTTTTTTCTGCCTGCATATTATTTATCTATTTCTGCATAACAGATCCTATCAAAATTTAGTGACTTAAAAAAAAACCATTTAATTCAGATTTTGTAGGTTGGAAATCAGGACTGGGTTCTTCAGGACAGTTCTGCTGGTCTCATCTGGAATCAGTCTTGCAGCTGCAGTTGCAGGGCAGGTCACCTGCGCTGCGGTCTAAGAAGACCCCACTCACGGTCTGGTGGGTGGATGATGCAGGCAGCTGGCTAGACTAGTCGGCAATCTGGGCTTCTTTACACAGCAGCAGCATCCTCAGATGGCAAGCCTAAGAGTAAGCCTACTACTGCATCATGATCACTGCAGCTGCATTGGTCAAAACAAGACACAGCCAATCCCAGAGTCAAAATAGAAAGGGCCCACACAAGGGCATGGATATAGAAGGACATTGGGGTTCCTACTGTAACAATCTACCAGTGGTGTGAATTTCAAAGCTCGGTTGTATTGTTTCTGAAACTAATTGTAACCACTTCTTCCTTCTGTACAAGTTATCCACGGGTGACTAATGCAAACTAGACACTGATAATATGTTTTTCAAAACTCTTTCATTACTTTCATTAAAAAATGGCATTATCATCTTTCATATATACATATATGTGTGTGTGTGTGTGTTTTATACATATATAGGTAAGATATAGGAAAATATATGTGTGCATGTATATATAACAATTGAATTGATCAATACTAGAATTAACACATTTGCCCAAGTTCTCACAACCAGTGAATATGAGCAGTCAAGTACAAAACTGAGATCTTCTGACTGAAAATGTCAAGGTCTTTATCCCGAAAGCTGAGAGTTAATACATACAGTAAAGGTAGTACTCCTTATAAGTTATGCACTATTATCTTTACATCGTACATGATATGAAATTGGGAATAAAAACATAATGAGATTAGTCAGGGTCACTATTTAGTGAATATCAAAGCTAAGACTGGAATAACAGGCAGGTTTGGCCTTGGAGTACAAAATGAAGCAGGGCAAAGGCTAACAGAATTTTGCCAGGAGACAACAGTAGTCATAGCAAACACTCTGTTCCAAACACATGAGACAGCTCTACACATGGACAACATCAGGTGCTCAAAACTGAAATTAGATTGATTATATTATTTGTAGCCAAAGATGGAGAAGCTCTATATGATCAGCAAAAATAAGAACAGAAGCACTCAGAACATAAACTTCTTATTGGAAATTCAGACTTAACTTCAAGAGAGTAGGGAAAACCACTAGCACATTCAAGTATGACCTAAATCAAATCCTTACATTTATACAGTGGAAATGACAAACAGATTCAAGAGATTAGATCTGAGAGAATGCCTGAAGAACTATGAATGGAGATTTATAACATCGTACAGGAGGCAGTGATCAAAACCATCCCCAAGAAAAGAAATGCAAAAAGGCAAAATGCTTGTCTGAGGAGGCTTTACAAATAGCTGAGAAAGAAGAGAAGCAAAGGCAAAGAAGAAAAGGAAAGATATACCTATCTGAATGCAGAGTTTCAAAGAATAGCAATAAGAGATAGGAACGTCTTCCAAAGAGAACAATGCAATGAAATAGAGGAAACAATAGAATTGGAAAGATTAGAGATCTCTTCAAGAAAATTAGAGACACCAAGGGAAAATTTCATGAAAAGATGGGTACAATAAAAAACAGAAGCTGTATGGACCAAACAGAAGCAGAAGATATTAAGAAGAGGTGGCAAGAATACACAGAAGAACTATACAAAAATGGTCTTAATGACTTGGATAACCATGATGGTGTGATCACTCACCTAGAGCCAGACATCCTGGAGAGTGAAGTCAAATGGGACTTAGGAAGCATCACTATGAACAAAGCTAGTGAAAGTGATGGAATTTCAGCTGAGCTATTTCAAATCCTGAAAGTTGATGTTGTTAAAGTGCTGCACTCTATATGCCAGCAAATTTGAAAAACTCAGCAGTGGGCCTAGGACTGGTGAAGATCAGTTTTCATTCCAATTCCAAAGAAAGGCAATGCCAAAGAATGTTCAAGTGAAAGTGAAAGTGAAGTCGCTCAGTTGTGTCCGACTCTTTGCGACCCCATGGACTGTAGCCTGCAGACTTCTCCGTCCATGGGATTTTCCAGGCAAGAGTACTGGAGTGGGTTGCCATTTCCTTCTCCAAAGATTATTCAAACCATCACACAATTGCACTCATTTCACATGCTAGCAAGGTCATGCTCAAAATCCTCCAAGCTAGGCTTCAACTGTATGCAAGTCAAGAAGCAACTGTTAGAACTGGACGTGGAACAACAGACTGGTTCCAAATGGGTAAAGGAGTATGTCAAGGCTGTATATTGTCACCCTGCTTATTTAACTTATATGCAGAGTACATCATGAGAAATGCTGGGCTGGAAGAAGCACAAGCTGGAATCAAGATTGCTGGGAGGAATATCAATAACCTCAGATATGCAGATGACACCACCCTTATGGCAGAAAGTGAAGGAGAACTAAAGAGCCTCTTGATGAAAGTGAAAGAAGAGAGTGAAAAAGTTGGCTTAAAACTCAACATTCAGAAAACGAAGATCATGGCATCTGGTTCCATTACTTCATGGCAAATAGATGGGGAAACAGTGGAAATAGTGACAGACTTTATTTTTGAGGGTTCCAAAATCACTGCAGATGGTGACTGCAGCCATGAAATTAAAAGACTCTTGCTCCTTGGAAGAAAAGTTATGACCAACCTAGACAGCATATTAAAAAGCAGAGAAGTTACTTTGCCAACAAAGGTCCATCTAGTCAAAGGTATGGTTTTTCCAGTGGTCATGTATGGATGTGAGAGTTGGACTATAAAGAAAGCTGGGCGCTGAAGAATTGATGTTTTTGAACTATAGTGTTAGAGAAGACTCTTGAGAGTCCCTTGAACTGCAAGGAGATCAAACCAATCAATCCTAAAGGAAATCAACCCTGAATATTCATTAGAAGGACTGATGCTGAAGCTGAAGCTCCAGTACTTTGTCCACCTGATGGGAAGAGCTGACTCATTGGAAGAGACCATTATGCTGGCAAAGATAGAAGTCAAGAGATGAAGAGGGTGACAAAGGATAAGATGGTTGGATGGCTTCACCTAGTCAATGGACATGAGTTTGATCAGGCTCCAGGAGTTGGTTAAGGACATGGAAGCCTGGTGTGCTTCAGTCCATGGGGTTGCAAAGAGTCAGACCCTACTGACTGACTGAACAACAAAAGCTAGGACTCAACCTAAAGCCCATACTTTAAATATCATTTATGTTATTTACATAATTTCTTGATTCTCATGCTGGTCTCACCTTCTATAAAAGCTAAATATCTGCAAAAAGTAAGTCTTCACACTTTTGCAATTAATCAACACTGCTATTTGTTAAGCTGACTACATTTTCTTCCATTAAGCAGAGTGGAGGAAAACATCCTCATCTTAACCATCATCATAATGTCTTTCATGCTGATGGGAAATCATGGATTTTTAGATAGTTAAAATGAGAAGGTCTTACGGAGAACCTGTACTTGTAGAGCTGTAGATTATTTTGTTCAAAGGAGATCTCAAACAGAAGCAAAATTGATAAAAACTGTCATAAAATAAAGAATTCTTGTAATGTAGTAGGTTTTTGCAAATAACAGAAGCTTTTCCTGGGCCCAGTTCAGGTCATGTGGTGTCAAGACCAGAATTCCTCTTTTCTAGATACCAAAACCATACTCTTCTTGGAAACTTCCCACCCTCAACTGAAAAAAAAGGAAGAGATGATGGGCCTCCAAAGCACCCAGTTGACTGCTGGTTTTCTGTGGGTTCCTTAGTGAGAGATGAAATATTGGAAACAGGTTTTTATAATATTTCTGACACTCTACAGGAACTTTTGGCCAACAAGACACAGTCTTTTCATTCAACAGTCCTTGCCAGTAGCCTTGTGTGTATTTTCAGAGAATTCCTCAAAGTTGTAAGTCTGGCCTTTACTCTTAACAATGACTTAGCTGTAGCAAAGGAACAGAACTCGTGGGTTGGCGATCCTGAATGTCCTATTTTTTTCTTTGTAGATCCTTAGTGTTAGAGCAGCAGTCACTTTGGAGTTGGTACATTGTTGCTGAAATAAATAGAAACCTAGCAACATTTATTTAGCAAAACCACCCTGGGCATACCCCAGAGATCTTGCAGAGCTTGGGGTGATAGATTTCTGTCTAGCCTACCCAGATGCCTTGTATCATTTATCTTTTGGTTATCCTAAGAAAAAAGAACATGCACAACATGTCCTAAACTTTAAATAAAGTGCTTAAAGTGAGTTTCTAAGTGAATCTGGGGATCCTTTTCTGCATCCCAGTCTTCCTATCAATTCATGACAAATATTAGAGAAGGAAGTAGGGCAAGACATTGGCAAAAGGAGAAGTCCTGATGTGTTCAGCTTGCAACAGTAGCAACTGAGTGGTGGTTTAGACTAGTATTTCTCTGATAAATATGAATCACTTGGGGATCTTGTTAAAAGGAAGGTTCTGATAGGCAGGTTTGGAGCAAGGTCTGACAAAATGCATTTCACATAAGGTCCTGGGTGATGTTGATCGACTGTCTATAGATCACACTTCAAAAACCAAGCTGTATTATTTTTCAAAATGTGTTACTCATCTTTGGGATGGATTATACATTTCCCACCTCATTGATGTCAGGTTTGGTCATGTATGTCACTTTTGCCATGAAATGGGCAGAAGTGATGTGTTTTTTCCTAGTAGAGGCATGAAGAGACAGAATTTGTCTTTCTTCAATCTCTTTTCCTTCTACAATAAAACTAGCAATGATGCAGATGGATGTGCCTCAATCACATCCCAATCTGGGTCTGGGAATAGAGACACAGAGTAAACCTGCAGTCTACTGTTTGAGTGAGATAGTGTGGGAAATAAATAGAAAGTGATCATTGATATAAACCACCGAGATTTGAGGCTGTTACTGCAGTATGACCTAACATATTCTGACTGATATAAGCCATGTTGTATTGTCTACATGTATTGTACTGGGTTAAAGAACCATGTTACATAACTTATTTTATTGGAGATACTGGCCAAGATATTTAACTTCTCTGGATCTCAGTTACCTCATATGCAAAATGGGAATAAAATCTACTTTCCTGAAGGTAGAATTCTGGCTTTCTTGGAATGCATTTCTTCCTTGATATTTGAAGTTGAATGCTTCTATGGTTTAAGATCTCTCCCAGGAAAACAATCATCTCCAGGCAAAGATGTTCATTCAGTCTTTAGCATAACAGGATCACTACCTAAGACACTTCAATGCTAATCTTGCCGGAAGAAGCAGAGAAGCCTTCAGCACCAATTGGCGCATCCCAAGAAGGAAAAAAAAAAAAAAAATCAGAATTAATGAGACACACGACCCAGAGTTACAGTCTTATAGGAAAACTAAATCATACAATAGCTGCTATAATCCCAGACACAGTTTTTTATTCCCCTTTCATAGGTACATGTGACTGACAAGAAAATGCTCATATTGGAAAATGTTTTTCCTCAGACTTTGGCTAAAGGCCCTAATTACCCTGGATGTAGGGTTGTTGAGCTCAGTAGCAGAGATGCGTGCATGCTTCTAGCAGACCAAACCCACAGGTTTTTATGGACACAGAATGAGTACTGAATCTCAAGGAATGTCTCCATATACCTCTTCTCCAAAAGTTTGTCTCTAGTCCCTAGTACCTCACTGGTTGCCACAAAACAGATCTGTCTGGATGCCAGTTTGATCGGTTGGAAATACTTTGGTTAAAGCACCAGACTAGTCTCTCCCCAGAGTTATACTTGATGGGAATTGGATCCACTGGCTACACGTTAGTCATTTAAGGTTATTTCAAGGAAGATTTCTCCTTTTGTAGCATCACAAAAGATTTTTAAACACAATTTCCTTACTTGTAAAATTAAGGCATTTGCCAAAATTATCTTGATAGACATTTCTGGCTTTGGTTTTGCATCACCCACACATTTTTTATGTTCAGCAGGAATACCATGGCTATGAATACTAATGGTATGAAAGGTTGTTGTTGAGTCACGCGAAGACACCGGGATTCTTGGCCCCCGGAGGAGAAGAATTCAATCTGGGGCCAGAGACGAGGCTTGATCGCTCAGAGCTTTTGTGTAATAAAGTTTTATTAAAGTATAAAGGAGATAGAGAAAGCTTCTGACATAGACATTAGAAGGGGGCAGAAAGAGTACCCGCTTGCTAGTGTTAGCAATGAAGTTATATACTCTCCAATGAATCCAAAGAATGTCTGGAGGTTGTAAAGACCTCATCAGACCTACTCCCATAATTTACATTTTAAGATAACAGAATTAGCCAGAAGGTTTAATCCAAAGACTGTCCTCAGGCAGGATACATCCTTGTAAAGACTCCAATAATTTACATTTAAGATAACAGAAGGTTTAATCCAGAGACTGTCCTTAATCCAGAGACTGTCCTCAGGCAGGATACATTATTGTTATATAATCCTAAGGAATATAGAGAAAGAAAAAAATGTTTGTCCTTTCTTCCTGCTTGAGAATTCCAGACCCCTCTCTCCTTGGGGACCCCTAGACTCCTTATCAACCTGCCTAGGAAATTACTGTCTCAGGCATATGGATAGTCCTTTCCATCACCTGTATCTGCTGGAGACTGTACTGACATGGTCAATTGGAAACTGACTCCTAGTTGGGACTGAGGATCTTGAGAATGTGGGGGGAAAGTACAGGCTTAGCAAGCTATCAAGGCAGCAGGGCAGAATGGATGTGATGTGGTGGGTCTACTGATGTGGCAAGAAGTACCTGGGGCTGGTGGGCTCAGCAGCACCGGGGCAAGTGAGCAGGGCAGCAGAGACTGGGGCAGAGGGACAGTAGCACAAGGTGGCATCCAGAGGCGGTGGTACAGGCGGCCTTTCCTGGAGCTGGGCCTTGGCTAGGCTAACTTTCCTTGATTCCTTAGTAAGTCTACTTCCCAAAGTTCCTGACTTTTCTGAGAATACATTATGGTATATATTCTTCCCACTTGAGTTAAAAAGAGTCACATTCTTTTACTTGTCACCAAATGCCTTTACTACTATAATGCTTTCTTTCTAAAATTCTCAGGTTTAACTTCTGAAAATTTTAATTCTTTAATTCTTCATGAACCGTTCCCCAGAATTTGCTTTTTTCTTAAAAGTCTTCTACTCATATCTGGAAGTTTAATCAGGTCTTCCATTTAAAACTGGGACATAGAATCATGATTATATTTTATTGGTATGCCAATCAAAGAAACAATTGTACTTTATAGGACTGTTAAAGAAGTTTATTTAAACCCTTAGAAATGATACAAAGCATCTGTTTCAAAATATTAACAGCATTTTCAGGAAATTATGCTAGAATAACTGGAAATCCCTCTATATTGAAAACAAACAACAAAATAAAAAACCTCAACCCATAACATCAATCGTATTCAGAATAAAATAGAGCTTGATCTAAATTTAGAATCTAAAATGATGAAATTCTAGAAGAAAGCATAGAAAAACTTTTCTGTCACTCTGGGTTAGGCAAAGTTTTTAGCTACTGTACAAAAGTACAATCCAGAAAAGAGTAAATAATAAATTGGATTTAATTCAAATTAAAAACTTCTGCTCTTCAAAAAACACTCTTAAGGAAATGGAAAAATATGCCACAGACTAGGAGGAAATATTTGCATAGAACATATCTGATAAAACAGTTACAGCCAAAAACAACGACAACAGCAAGATCTCAAAAGTGAGAAATTTAGATAAAAACACCCAATATTTTTTAATGGCCAAAATATCTGAGCATACAGTTTAGTAAAAGGATGTCTCTTAAGCCACTTAAACATTGCTCAGAAACATTAGCCACTAGAGAAATGCAAATTAAAGCCACAAAAAATACTAGTAATAGTTACTGTTATCATCACCATCATCATCAAACTGATAGTGTCAGATGCTGGTAAGAATCTACAGCAATTGGGATGCTCACACATTGAGGGTGGGAATGCAAAATGAAAAGCAGTTTCATAGTTTTTTCATACAACAAGCAATCTGACTCCCAGGCATTTACCCAAGAGAAATAAGTTTCTGTTCCCACAAACACCTATATATGAATGTGTATAGTGTTTTATTCATAATCACCAGAAACTGGAACAACCCAAATGTTATCCAACTTGTGAATATTTAAACAAATTGTATTATATCCTTGCAATAGAAGACTACACAAAAATAAAAAGGAAGACATTATTAATACACACAGCAAGGTGGAGAATCACTGATGGTGGGTGAAAAGTGAGAAAGCCAGGTCCAAAAAGCTATGTACTATATGCTTCTTTGTATATGACATTTTGGAAAGAGAAAATTATAGAAACTGAAAAAAAAAAATCAGTGATTTCCAGGAGCTGTGTATGTGTAAGGGAGTGGTTTGCGTTTATAAAGTGGAACTATGGACTATCTGGGGACAATGGACTGCTCAATGTCTTAACTGCGGTGGTGGTTAAACCAATATAAGCATTTGTCAAAACTCATAGAACTGTTTCCTAGAAAGATTAAATTTTACTCTATGTAAATTATACTCAAAGTCTGACTTTAAAAATATTATCAGCAAATTATTTGCTTTCAAGTTAAGTATAAGATAATTTGTTCATTTAACAGCTATGTATTGAGTGCCTACTATGTGCCAGATCTGTTCTAAATGCACAGGAAAATAGTGAATGAAATACACAGGGAACTGCCTTTATGGGCCCTTCATTTTATCAAGAGAGTCAGTGAATAACAAATGTGATCAGTAAGCTAGGAACATAAAACAATGCTTCTCAGACTTTACCATACATAAGAGTCTAGAAGGCTTATGAAAACACAGATCCCTGTGCTCCACCCTGGTAATTCTGATTCAGCAGGTCTAGGGTGGACCCTGAGAATTTGTATTTCTAACAAGTTCCCAGGTGATGCTGACGTTGCTGGTCTGAGGACCACACATTGTGTAGTTCTGGCATAGGATGTTATGAATAAAGGAAAAACCATGACTAAGGGTGTAATGGGAAAGAAGTCTGGGAAGGTGCAGTTTGCAGATTTTAAATAGTAGGTCTCATTGAGCAGCTAATTTGGGGCAAAAGCAAGAAGAAAGGGAGGGAGTTAGTTGTAAAGATATCTAGGGGAAAGCATTTTTATCTGAATGATCAGTCAGTACCAAGGCCCTAAATCAGGGGACATGCCCATTTATTCCAAGAAAAAAAAAAAGGAGCCCAATATGACAAGGGTAGAAAGGGTGAGAGTAAGTACAGTAAGACATGTGTTCAAAGGAGATAATTATTAAAGGAAAAGACTGGGCAGAACAAGTGCCTTTCAACTTTTGCTCCCTGTAAAGCATGAAGCCACCAGAGGGTTTTGAACAGAGAGTGACATTATCTGAATAATGTTTTTTAAAAACCCACTCTGGCCAAAGAACATATCAATTACTAGGAATTTTCTGAATAACCTAGATGAGAGATGATTGTGGCTTGGATCAGAGTGTTAGAAATGGCAGTGGGAAATAGTGACTTCATTTTGAAAATGTTTCTGAAATAAAAACTGTAGGGGTCCGTGACTGACTGGGTGTTCAGTATGAGAGAGAAAGAGGGGTCAAGAGTGGCTGAAGAACTTCATACCTGAGTAATATCTGTCAATATGATGAAGCTGATCATTGACTAGATGGATATTCGTCATAAAAAGCTCTTTTAATTTGGCCTATCAGTTTCTAGTACAGAGAAAAAATGAACCAGAGTGAAGAAAGCCTAGGTGCATTATGAGATATAAAGAGAAACAATCTATGATTCTTGGAGTCTCAGAAACAGAAGAGAAGGGGAAAGGGGCAGAAAGCTTATTTTAAGAAATGATGACTGATAACTCCTCAAATCTGGGGAAAGATTTGGAAATCCAAATTTAGAAAGTTCATAAGTTTCCCAAAAGATTCAACTCAAAAGGATCCTTTCCAGCATACATTATAATGACACTGTCTAAAATGAAAAATAAAGAAAAAATTTTAAAATAAGAAGAGTAAAGAAACCCCTCACATAAAAGGGGACTATAAGGGGCATAAATTGAATTACTATGATATTGACTTGTCAAACATTACAGAATGATCTCTGTTCATTTCCAAGGCAAACCATTAAATATCACAGTATTCCAAGTCTATGCCCCGACCACTAATGCCGAAGAAGCTGAAGTTCAATGATTCTACGAAGACCTACAAAACTTTCTAGAACTAACACCAAAAAAAGATGTCCTTTTCATCATTGGGGAATGGAATGCAAAAGTAGGAAGTCAAGAAACACCTGGAGTAACAGGCAAATTTGGCCTTGGAGTACAAAATGAAGCAGGGCAAAGGCTAACAGTTTTGTCAAGAGAATGCACTGGTCACAGCAAACACCAGCTTCCAACAACATAAGCGAGAACTCTACACATGGACATCACCAGACGGTCAATACCAAAATCAGATCGATTATGCCCTTTGCAGCTGAAGATGGAGTGGTTCCATACTATTAGGAAAAACAAGATCAGGAGCTGACTGTGGCTCAGATCATGAATTCCTTATTGCAAAAGGAATTTATTCAGACTTAAATTGAAGAAAGTAGAGGAAACCACTATGTCACTGAGGTATGACCTAAATAAAATCTCTTACAATTATAGAGTGGAAGTAACAAATAGATTCAAGGGACTAGATTTGATAGACAGACTGCCTGAAGAACTATGGATGGAGGTTCATGACATTGTACAGAGGCAGGGATCAAGTCCATCCCCAAGAAAAAGAAATACAAAAAGGCAAAACAGTTGTTTGAGAAGGCCTTACAAAGAGCTGAGAAAATAAAGGAAGCAAAAGGCAAATGAGAAAAGGAAAGCTATACCCATCTGAATGCAGAGTTCCAAAGAATAGCAAGGAGAGATAAGAAAGCCTTCCTAAGTGATTAATGTGAAAAAATAGAGGAAAACAATAGAATGGGAAAGACTAGAGATCTCGTCAAGAAAATTAAAGATACCGAGGGAACATTTCATGAAAATATGGGCATAATAAGGACAAAAACAGTATGGACCTAACAGAAGCAGAAGATATTTTAAAAAGGTGGTAAGAATGAACAGAAGAACTATACACAAAAGATCTTCTTGACCCAGACAACCACGATGGTGTGATCACTCATCTAGAGCCAGACATCCCAAAGTGCAAAGGCAAGTGGGCCTTAGGAAGCATCATTATGAACAAAGCTAGTGGAAATGATGGAATTCCAGGTAAATTATTTCAAATCCTAAAAGCTGATACTGTTAAACTACTGCACTCAATATGCCAGCAAATTTGGAAAACTCAGCAGTAACCACAGGACTGGCAAAGGTCAGTTTTCATTTAATCCCAAAGAAAGGCAATGCCAAAGAATATTCAATCTACTGCACAATTGCAGTCAACGCACAGGCTGGTAGAGTAATGCTCAAAATTCTCCAAGCCAGGCTTCAATAGTACATGAACTGAGAACTTCCAGATGTTCAAGCTGGACTTAGAGAGGCATAGGAACCAGAGATCAAATTGTCAACATCCACTGGATCAGAGAAAAAGCAAGAGAGTTCCAGAAAAACATCTACTTCTGGTTTATTCACTATTCCAAAGCCTTTGTGTGGATCACAACACAATGTGGGAAATTAGTTAAGAGATGGGGAAATCAGATCACCTCACCTGCCTCCTGAGAAATCTGAACACAGGTCAGGAAGCAACAGTTATAACCAGACATGGAACAACAGACTGCTTCCAAATTGGGAAAGGCGTGTCTCAAGGCTTTATATTCTCACCTTGCTTATTTAAATTATATGCAGAGTATATCATGCAAAATGCCATGTTGGATGAAGCACAAGCTGGAATCAAGATTGCCAGGAGAAATATCAATAACCTCAGATATACAGATGACACTACCCTCATGGCAGAAAGCAAAGAGGAACCTAAGAACCTCCTGATGAAAATGAAAGAGGAGAGTGAAAAAGCTGGCTTAAAACTCAACATTTAAAAAATAAAGATCCTGGCATCCAGTCCCATAATTTCATTGCAAATAGATGGGAAAACAATGGAAACAGTGATATACTTTATTTTCTTGGGCTACAAAATCACTGCAGATGGTGACTTCAGCTACGAAGTTAAAAGACGTCTGCCTTCTCCTTGGAAGAAAAGCTATGACAAACAGAATATTTAAAAACAGAGACATCACTTTGGCAACAAAGGTCCATATAGTCAAAACTATGATTTTTCCAGTGGTCATGTATGGATGTGAGAGTTGGACCATAAAGAAAGCTGAGCTCCGAAGAATGGATGCTTTCAAACTGTGGTGTTGGAGAAGACTCTTGAGAGTCCCTTGGACTGCAAGGAGATCAACCCAGTCAATCCTAAAGGAAATCAGTCTGAATATTCATTGGAAGGACTGATGCTGAAGCTAAAGCTCCAATACTTTGTCCACCTGATGTGACTCACTGGAAAAGACCTTGTTTCTGGGAAAGATTGAAGGCAGCAAGAGAAGAGGACATTGGAGGATGAGATCATTGGATGGCATCACTGACTCAATGGACATGAGTTTGAGCAAATTCCGGCAGTTGGTGATAGACAGAAAAGCCTGGCGTGCTGCAGTCCATGGGGTCACAAAGAGTCTAATGTGGCTGAGCAACTGAACTGAACTGATATCGAAACATGGGGAGGGGTAGTATAAAAACGCAGTTTTGGTATTTGATTAAAGTTGAGTTGCTATCAGCTAAAAATAATCTATTATAAAATGTGTTTTATGTAATCCACATGGTAACCACAAAACAAAAACCTGCAATATATATTTGAAAGATAAAGAGAAGAGAATCAAAGCATACTATCATAGAAAATCATCAGTTCATAAAGGAAGACAGTAAGAAAAGAAGCAAAAAAGGAAAGAAACTACAAAATAGCTAGGAAATACAAGATGGCATTAGCAAGTCTTTATCTCCCATAATTACTTTAAATGTGAATGATTAAATTCTCAAAACTAGAGGCATAGAATGGGTAAGTGGGTAAAACAAGATCCAACTATTTGTTGCCTACAAGAGATTTACTCAGTTTTAACAATACACATAGGCTAAAGGTGAAGGGATTGAAAATGATATTTTATGCATGCCAAAGGGAGCAGTAGACTATAATTATATCAGACAAAATAGAGTTTAAGTAAAAAACTGTAACAAGAAACTAAGTTATTATATAGTGATAAAGGAGTTAATTTATCAAGAGAATGTAACAATTGTAGCACCTAAAAATATTAAGCAAATGCTAACATATCTGAAGGAAAAAATAGACAATAATACAGTAATAGTAGGGGGAATTTACTCTCTCAGTTTCGACAATGGGTAGCTCATACAGATAGAAAATTAGTAAAGAAACGTTAAAATTGAAGTATACTTTAAACCAAATTGATCTAACAGACATATACAAAACATTCCACTCAGCAGTAGCAGAATACACATTCTTCTCAAATACACAAGGAGAATTCTCCAGGATAGATCATAAGTTAGGACACACAAAAAAACTTAACAAATTTAGGAAGATTGAAAACATATATGCAGGAAACATCATTGTTCCAAATTACATGAAGCTAACAGTGATAGAATTGAAGGGAAAAATAGACAGCTACAAAGTAATAACAGAAGACTTCAATATCCCACCTTCAAAAATGGATATAACAAGACAGAATATAAATAAGTAAATGGAGAACTTGTATGAGACTGTGAACTAACTGGATCAAACAGACATCTACAGAACATTCTTCCCAACAACAGAAGAATATATATTTTTCTCAAGTGTACATAACTTTCATCGTTACATTATATGTTAAGCTCCAAAAATTTTGAATAAAATTTTAAAAGATTCAAATTACACAGAACATCTTCTCCATTCACAATGGAATAAAACTAGAAATCAATAGCAGAAGAAACACAGAAATATCCATTAATATGTGGAAAATTAAATAACATACTCTTAAACAACCAATATAGTTAAAAAATAAGATCACAAGAGTATTTTAAGATATCTTAAGACAAATGAAAAATAATATACACTATTGAATGTAGCAAAAGCAGTGTTAAGAAGCAAATTTATCATTTCAAATACTTACATTAAAAACAAAGACCTTATCAACAACCTAAGATCAAAGATCAAATCATCAACCTAAAATTACATATTAAAAAATCAGAAAAAAGAACAGACTAAACCTAGAAGGTAGGAAATAATAAAGATTAAAACAGAGATAAACAAAATACAGAACACAAAAACAATAGAGGAAATCAATACAACCAAGTGCTGGTTATTCAAAAAGATCAACAAAGTTAATAAAATTGTAGCTAGACTGAATAAAAAAAAAGAGAGAGATGAAATGGGTAAATATTATCTATTTTATAGCAATAAAGATAAATGTTACAAGATAGTACAGTGAACAATTGTATGCAGGCAAAATGGATAACTTATCTTAAGTGGACAAATTCCTAGAAATACATAGCGTATCAAAACAAAATCATGAAAGAAAAAAAAAAAAAAAAATCTTAACAGCCTTATAACTAGTAAGGAGAATGAATCAAAATAAAAAAACCAATCAACAATAAAAAGTCAAGGAACAAATTAATTCTCTGGCTAATTATAACAATTTTTAAAAAGAATTAAGCCAATCCTCCTCAAGGGGCTTCCCTGGTGGCTCAGTGGTAGAGAATCCACCTGCCAGTACAGGAGATGCATGTTCAATCCCTGGGTCAGAAAGATCCCCTGCAGATGAAAATGGCAACCCACTAAAGTATTCTTGCCTGGGAGAGTCCATGGACAGAGGAGCTAGGTGGGCTCCAGTCCATGGAGTCAAAAAAGAGCAGACACAACTTAGCTACTAAAGAGCAACATATCTTTCTCAAATTCTTCTGAAAAATTAATGAGGGAACATTTTATTTATAACTCATTCTATGAGGCCAGCATTACCACAACACTAAAGACAGACAAGGATCCTACATGAAGAAACAATTGCAGACCAATGTATCTTAAGGTAACTGATGCAAAAATTAGCAAAATATCAGCAAACAGAATCATGACCAAATGAGATTTATTCTTGGAATAAAAGGATGGACTTCAATCAATATCATATACCACATGAACAAAGTAAAGGGGAAGAAATACCACAAAATCATCTCAATGCAAAAAAAAAAAAAAGCATTTGACAAAATTCTACACTTCCATGGGAAAAAAAAAACTCAACTAGAAGCAGAGGGAAACTATCTCAAATTATAAAGTCCATATATGAGAAGTCCACAGCAAACACCATAGTGATTTGTGAAAGGCTAAAATCATCTTTTCCTTTAAGATTAAGAACAAGACAAGAATGCCTGCTTTCATCCCTCCTATACAGCAGATTACTGAAAATCCTAGCCAGAGGAATTATGCAAAATAAATAAATAAATAAATAAGAGGCATACAAATTGAAAAGGAAAAATTAAAGTTATTTTTATTTACAGGTGACATGGTCTTATATGTAGAAAATCCTAAAGATTCTACAAAAAAAAAAAAAAAAAAAAACCAACAGCTAGAATTAATAAGTGAATTCAGCAAACTTGCAAGACACATAATCAACACACTACAATCAATTATGTTTCTACACAATTACCAGCCTCACTAAAGGAAGATGGTGGAGAAAATAGGATTAGATTGTTAAAGTAATGCATCTTATAGGAAACTGAAGACTGGTCTTCTGTTTCTATGATGATTATTTTGTAAAATATGCCCTACTGTATAAGACAAAACTGTGTCCAACTGTATGTAGCCACCAATTAATTTATCTTTGTTTTTATTTTGTCTTATGCTATCTGCATTATGATTTAATGTGTGTTTGTATTTATACATGTTTTACTTGTATGACTTCATGTTGAACCTCAAATAAAAGTTTCCTTATTTGAGTGTTTATGGGCTTCCCAGGTGGCTCTGTTGTAAAAAAAAAAAAAAACTGCCTGCCAATGCAGGAGATGTGGGTTCGATCCCAGGGTTGGGAAGACCACCTGGAGAAGGAAATGGGAACCCACTCCAATATTCTTGCCTGGAAAATCCCATGGACAGAGAAACTTGCCAGGCTACAGTCCCTGGGGTTGCAAAGAACTGAACAAGACTGAGCACGCATGCACATCAGTATGTGACTGTTTAAAAAGTGTTCATTTTTCACTAACAATGAGCAATCTGAAAAGGAAATTTAGGAGACAACTCCATTTGCAATGGCATAAACAAATTAAAGTTCTTAGGAATAAACTTAACAAAGGAGGCAGAGACTTATACATTAAAAATTACAAAACATTAGTTAAAAATTTTTTTAAGATGTCAATAAGTGGAAAGACATCATTTGTACATGACATGAAAAACTGTATTGTTTAGATGAAAATATTATGTGAAACAATCTATAGATTCAGTGGAATCTCTAGCAAAATCTCAATGATTTTTTGCAGAAATAGAAAAGTCTATCTTAAAATTCATATGGAATCTCATGGAACCAAGACTAGCCACAACTTTTGAAAATAAGCAACAAACCTAGAAATCTCAAAACTTTTGATTTCAAAACTTATTTCAAAGCTCTAGTAATCAAAAGGGTGTGGTATTGGCTTAAACAGATAGAATTAATGATACATTATAGAATGAAAATTCCAGAAAGAATCCCTCACATACATGGTCGAATGACATATTCTGCACAAAAGTTAAATAAGCAGGGTGACTTGACGTATTCCTTTCTCAATTTGGAACCAGTCTGCTGTTCCATGTCCAGTTCTAACTATTGTTTCTTGACCTGCATACAGATTTCTCAGGATGCAGGTCAAGTGGTCTGGTATTTCCATCTCTTTAAGAAGTTTCCAAGTTTGTTGTGAACCCCACAGTCAAAGGTCTTAGCATAGTTAATGAAGCAGAAGTAGATGTTTTTCACCCAAAATATCAGGATCATTCAATAAAAACAGTCTTTTCAACATAACATTCTGGATTCATATACAAAAAAAAAAATAATAACTCAGAAAGGATGAAAGATCTAAATATAACAACTAAAATGTAAGACACTTGGAAAGAAACATAGAGGGAGAGCTTGATGACACTGGATTTGACAATGATTTCCCTGGTGGCTCACATGGTAAAGAATCTGCCTGCAATGCAGGAGACTGGGGTTTGATCTGTGGACTGGGAAAATCCTCTGGAGAAGGGAATGGCTACCTACTCCAGTACTCTTGCCTGGAAAATTCCAAGGACAGAGGAGTCTGATAGGCATGGGGTCTCAAAGAGTGGGACACAACTAAGAGACTAACACACTCACACTCTTGGTATTACACCAAAAAAAAAGATAAATTAGACTGTACCAAACTTAAAGTTTTGTGCATCAAAAGAAATTATCAACAGAGTAAAAAGGCAACCCAACAGAATGAAAGAAAATATTTACAAATCATATATCTTATAAGGGTTTAATATTCAAAATACATAAAGAACTCCTACCACTCAACAGCAACAACAACAACAAAATAAATAACTCAGTTTAAAAAGGGAAGAATAGACATTTCTCCAAAGAAAACACACAAATGTCAAACAGTTGATGAGAATGTGCCTAATATCACTAATCACTAGGGAAATGAAAAGAAAAACCACAATGAGATAATACTTCACACCCATTAGGATGACTATTGTTTAAAAAAATAACAAGAGTTGGCAAGGATGTAGATAAATTTAAATACTTGAATACTTCTGATGGGAGTGTACAAGGATGTAGCTGCTATTAAAAACTGTATTGCAGTTCCTCAAAAAATTGAAAATAGAATTATCATATGATCCTGCAATTCCACTACTAAGTATGTACTTGGAGGAATTATAAGCAGGAAGTGAAACAGAGCCTCTTGATGAGGGTGAAAGAGGAGAGTAAAAAAGCTGGAATGAGCCTCAGCATTCGAAAAACAAAGATTATGGCATCCAGTCACATCACTTCATGGCAAATAGATGGGGAAACAATGGAAACAGCGAGAGACTGTATTTTCTTGGTTTCCTAAATCACTGCAGTTGGTGAATGCAGCCACAATTAAAAAGATGCTGACGTTGTTAAAGTGCTGCACTCAATATGTTAGCAAATTTGGAAAGCACAACAGTGGCCACAGAACTCATCCAATACAATATTGTAAAGTAAAAAAAATTAATAAGAATAAGAATGATTATCATCTAAAAAAAAAAAAGAACTAGAAAAAGGTAGTTTTCATTTAAATCCCCAAAAGAAGCAATGCCAAAGAATGCTCAAACTACAGCACAATTGCACTTATCTCACACGCTACCAAAGTAATGCTCAAAGTTCTCCAGGTCTCAACAGTATATGAAGATGGGTTTAGAAAAGGCAGAGGAATCAGCGATCAAATTGCCAACATCTGCTGGATCAGAGGAAAAGCAAGAGAATTCCAGAAAAGCATCTACTCCTATTTCATTTACTATGTTAAAGCCTTTGACTGAGTGGATCACAAAACCACTGTGGAAAATTCTTAAAGAGTTGGAAATACCAGATCACCTTACCTGCCCCCTGAGAAATCTGTACACAGGTCAAGAAGCAACAGTTAGAACTGGAAATGGAACAACAGACTTGTTCCAAATTTAGAAAGGAGTATATTGAGGCTATATATTGTCACTCTGCTTATTTAACTTATATGCAGAGTACATCATTTGAAATTTTGGGCTGGATGAAGCACAAGCTGGGATCAAGATTGCCAGGAGAAATATCAATAACCTCAGATACACAGATGCCACTACCCTTATGGCAGAAAGCAAAGAGGATCTAAAGAGCCTCTTGATGAAAGTGAAAGAGGAGAGGGAAAAGCTGGCTTAAAACTCAACATTTAAAAAACCAAGATCATGGCATCCAGTCCCATCACCTCCTGGCAAATAGATGGGAAAACAATGGAAACATGTACAGATTTTACTTTTTTGGGCTCCAAAAATCTCTGTGGATGGTGATTGCAGCCATGAAATTACAAGATGTTTGCTACTTGGAAGAAAAGCTATGACAAACCTAGACAGCCTATTAAAAAAACAGAGACATCACTCTGCCAACAAAGGTCCATATAGTCAAAGCTGTGGTTTTTCCAATAGTCATATGTGGATGTGAGTTGGATCATAAAGAAGGCCGAGTGCTGAAGAATTGATACTTTTGAACTGTCGTGTTTAAGGAGACTCTTGAGAGTCCCTTGGACTCCAAGGAGTTCAAACCTGTCAATCCTAAAGGATATCAGTCCTGATATTCATTAGAGGACTGATGCTGAAGGTGAAGCTCCAATACTTTGGCCACCTGATGCAAAGAGCCAACTCATTCAAAAGACCCTGACATTGGGAAAGACTGAAGGCAGGAGGAGAAAGGGATGACAGAGGATGAGATGATTGGATGGCATCACCAACTTGATGGACATGAGTTTGGACATGAGTTTGGTAACGGACAGGAAAGCCTACCGTGCTTCAGTCCATAGGGTCTCAAATAGTTGGGCATGACTAAGAGACTGAACTGAAATGAACTGATGAGATGGTGAATGACAGGGAAGCATGGCATGCTGCAGTCCATAGGGTCACAAAGAGTTGGACATAACTGATCAACTGAACAGCAAACAGATGTTAGCAGACCCCCGTGTTTATAGTAGCCTTATTCATACTAGCCAAAATGTAGAAAAAACTCGTGTCTTCAACAGATACATGGATAAATCAAATGTGATATATGCATACAATGGAAAGCTTTTTAGTCTTAAAAAGGAATGAGATTCTGACATATGTTGCAAGATGGCTGAACCTTGAAGACATTACGGTAAGTAAAATTATCTAATCACAGATACTGCGTGATTCCAGTTATGTGAGGTACCAAGAATAGTCAAATTCATAGAGACATAAAGTAGAATGGCAATTGCCAGCCACTTTATAGAGAGGCAAAAGAGAGGTTATTATTTACTAAGTACAGAGTTTCAGCTTTACAAGATGAAAAATTCCAGAGATAAATAGTGGTGATGGTTGCACAAAAATGCAATGTAATATCACTAACCTGAACACTTAACAATAGTTAAAATTGGTATTTCCCTGGTGGTCCAGTGGTTAAAAATGTGAAAAAGTAGTAGTGGTCAACTGTCCAATATAGAGAGTTCAGGTACAAAAATAGAACACATCTCTGTAGGGTTGGCAATTTGGGTGACATAATGTTTGCAGTTTAAGTGGAACAATGGAAGGATACATCCACAGAATAAATAGAAGATGAAAAGAAATGAGAATAGGCATCTCTAGTGAGAATTTGGCAAAGATGTTAAAAGACAGTTTCTCCATGGTAAATTTATTCCAGAAACTTGGGTGTACGTCTACAATGTACTTTCTTTCTTTAGCTGCAGAGTTAGCCAACTTGCAAAGTAACAGATTTCAAAGGGTGGCTTAGGCAATTTATATCTTTTTCATATTTTACTGTTAAAATAATCTCTTTATATTAACACTGGGTTTTCCATGTTGCTCTGATGGTAAAGAATCTGCCTGCAATGCAGAAGACCTGGGTTCGATCCCTGGGTAAGGAAGATCCCTTGGAGAATGGAATAACTACTCACTTCAGTATTCTTGCCTAGAGAATTCCATGGACAGAGGA
The DNA here is from genome assembly GCF_027580195.1 of Bos mutus. Lineage (NCBI taxonomy): Eukaryota > Metazoa > Chordata > Mammalia > Artiodactyla > Bovidae > Bos > Bos mutus. Next base: position 77,177,528 of record NC_091629.1, on the reverse strand, counting down.
GCCTGGTGGGCTACAGTCCATGGGGTCACAAAGAGTCGACATACTAACACCATTGCCCATAAAAACAATGACTTTTTATTAGGTTTACAAAATATATCTTTTTTAAATTTTCAAATAGTCTTGAAATGCAGGCATTATTACCTTCTTTGACAGATTTTTAAAAAATTAAGTTGAGTAATTGCATGGTCACAAAGCAAGTGCTTGAATGACTGCTTGTGTAATTTGAAGCTAGTATTCCTGAACTTGAGAGTGTAGCTACAGAGTGATGATCCTTAGATGTGCCTGCTCACGAGGGTGCAGAGACATGAGACAATGTCACTTATCATGTGATGGCCCACCCACTCACCTTGCACAAGTCGGTTCTAGGTAGGTAAACACTCCAGGGACAGGAGACGTGCCCTGCAAGTACTAAGGCACCCTAGAAAACAGAAAGGAAGATGGACGGGCAAAGAAACCCACTGAATCTGACACAAACATATTCCTCCCTGGCTTTAAAAAAATAAAAGAAGCTGTGAGAGACCAAAAATATGACCTTTATTCTCCAAGGAGCATGGTGGTAGAGTTACTTTGAGTCTCCCAGTTACCGTGAGAAAATCATGGCTGGCAGGACCCCCTGATAGAACAGAACTGACTCTTTGTGTGAGATTTAAAACATTTTTAATTTGAAAGCAAACCTAATTGCACATACTACTTATACACACACCATGTGGAAATAATAAATGCACTTATGATGGAAATGTTTGCTTCATTTATTATGCTAGGAGTTTTTCCAAGAAATGGAAACAATTGTTAGAAGTGACATTAAATATTCAACTGAGTTTCTTTTTCTTAGTATTTTTATGAATTCATACTTTAAAATATTACTACTACAAAATAAGGCACATGGCTCCTGACTTGTGGAAGCATTTGCTGAGTTCAAAAGGGAGAAATTCATCTCCAGAAGACACATGTACCATCAGAATTGGACACCAGTGAAAGCTTAGATTGGAAATTGTGTTCAAAACATAATTGTCTTTGAAATTGTGAAGGACAGGGAAGCCTGGCATCCTGCAGCCCACGTGGTCACAAAGAGTTGGACATGACTTAGCAACAGAACAACAACAACAATATCTAGGCATCCATGAAATACGTGAATTCTATTTTAGAAGACTAGGAAGTCTTGTTAGGACATGAGCATTGTATGAGTTAGCTAACGCTGCATCACAAACCATCCCCAAACTCTGAGACTGAAACCACCACAGTCGTTGCTCATAACTGGGTTGATTGCAACTTTGGGCCGATGTCACTCGTGCTTCCACATGCATGTGCATCAGCCACGAGCCCGGAGGACAGTTTGGCTCATATTTGTTGCGTTCTCTTACCGTTTGGCATTTGTTTTGTGGATGGGTGGTTATAGATAACCAGCTTTAAAAATTTTTTTATTGAAGTATATTTGATTTACAATATTGTGTTAATTTCTGCTGTACAGCAAAGTGACTTTTGCATATTCTTTTCCATTTATGGTTTATCACAGAATATTTAGTATAGTTCCCTGTGCTATATGGTGGGACCTTGTTATTTATCCATCTTGTATATACTAATTTGTATGTGTTAATCTCAAATTCTCAATCCTTCCTGCCTCCACCTCCCTCCCCCTTGGCAACCATGAGTCTATTCCCTATGAGTTTGTTTCTTTTTCATTGATATATTCATTTGTGTCACATTTTAGATTCTATATATAATTGATAACATGTCTTTCTCTTTCTGACTTACTTAGTATGATAATCTCTAGGTCTACCCATGTGGCTGAAAATGGCATTATGTCATTCTTTTTTATGTCTGAGTAATATTCCATTGTGTATATATATTTATAGTATGTATAAATATATATATGTATGTATATATATGCATGCATATATAATGTATATAATATACATTGTATATATAATATATATATATATATATATATACCACATTTGTATATATATCCAATGTATTGTATATCCATTTGTCTGTTGATGAACCTTTAAGATGGATAACCTGAGCTTTGTTCCACATGATTGCATCATTCATTTAGCTAAGTCATGCTTCTTCACATGGTGGGTAATAGTTTTAAGAAAATGAACAATTCTTCCTTCCACTACTACACTTCTTTATGTCCAAACATAGACACAAATACACATATACTCACATACAGACATATACAGAAACATACATATGCATATACAGAAACACACAAATATTGGCTGAAAATTATAGAGTTGAGTATGCAAATTTTTACCCAAAATAGGACAGATGAATACTGTATAATTAAAAGTCATGCATAGGCAATTTTAACACATCTTTCTCAGATAAAGCAGACAAATATCAATACAATTAACAGGGAAGACTTGAACAATTTGTTTAATGAACTTGAGCACAGCACGCAAAAACTGCTAAGTCCATCTTCCTTTTAATATACATGGAGTGTGCATAAAAATTGATCTTATTCCATACCACAAGGAAAATTTCAGTAATTTAGAATGGTGAGGTTAAGTTTGTGGCTTAAGGTAAGTGTTAGGTTTAGGACAGAAATTAGGAATAACTCTAAGCTTATCTTTAAGTTCAGGGTCGTCCCAGTGCACCATACAATATTGTAAAGTTAAAAAAAAAAAAAAAACATTGATAATATAAGTTCAGGGTTAGCCTTCAGATATAGGATTACTATTTGGATTAGGTCTAATTTGGATTAGTGTCAGATTTTATGTTTAGGGTTATTATTTTAATAGTCTTAGAGTTAGCACTAGTTTTAGTGTTGTAGTTAGGACTAGAACTAATATTAGGTTAATGGTAAGGATTAGTGTTGAGATTTGGATTACAGTCAAAGTTAGGACTAGGTTTAATATTTAGCTTAGGCTTGGGTCTGTAGTATAGTTAAGGGTAGTATATGGTTTAAGGTTAGTACAGATTAATAAAACAATGATGCAAAATTGAAAACACACTTGATTTATAAAACACACTATAGGGTAGTAAAGAAGTATCTTTGTAATGGACGTCATGGGACAACATAGGAAAAATTATTTGGAACCCTACCTCACATTATTCTTAAAAATCAACTGAATTTGGAGCATAGTCCTAGATGACAAAGCAAAAACAAACAAACAAACAAACAAACAAAACAAAAATAGATTTTAGAAAACAAGAAAATTATATTATTTACCATGAGGAAGGGAAAAATTTTTAAGATAAGAAAAAAAAGATAAATTGTTCTATGTTAACATGAACAACTGTGGTTAATTCAAAATCTCTATTAAGAGAGTGAAAAGGCAAATCACATGTGGGAGAAAATGTTTCAACATACAGAGCCAAAACAACTTGTCAAGAGAATATATAAAGAACATGTACAAACTAATAAGGAAAAGAAAGGCAATCCAAGAAGCCAAAAGATTTAAATAGATCTGCAATAACAGTATGCAGATTGGTGAGAGAATGAAGTAATAGAAGCTCTCAAATGCTGCTGTTAAGAGAATAAATTGTTGCCCTCATTTTGGAAAATAGATTGTCAGTAGAAAGTGTAGTTGAAGATATATAGGCCCTATGAGCGAGTAATGCCATAAATGTAAGTAGCAATATAGATAGAAAATTGTGTGCTTATGTGCACCAGGATAGAAGTTTATGAATATATGAATATTCAGGGTACCATTGTTTTGTTTTAAACAACTTGAAACTTGGAATTAATCCATATGGCATCATCAGTAAAATGGATAAACACAGTGAGTGAAAAGAAGCCAGACACAACAGAATACCTACAGACTGGAATCCATTTATTATAGCTCAGTAACAAGTACACTTAACCTACCTTGCTTAGGGTTGCATCCTTAGACAGCAAGGGGAGGCTCAGAAGGAGCAATGATCAGGAAAGTGGGGACCTTCACATTACTGACCATTTCATAATCTGCATATAAAGTATACATAGATGTTTTCTTAATAGTAATTTATTAAATTGAACGATTTCGTGGACTTTTCGGCAAGTATGCTATATATCACAGCCAGAAGTTTTGTTTTTGTTCAGTCGCTAAGTCATGTCCAATTCTTTGCTACTTCATACACGCCAGACTTCTCTGTCCTCCACTATCTCCTGGAGTTTGCTCAGATTCATGTCCATTGAGTCGATGATGCTATCTAAACATCTCATCCTCTGCTGCCTCCTTGTCCTTTTGCGTTCAATGCTTTCTAGCATCAGGATCTTTTCCAAGGGGTTGGCTCTTCTCATCAGGTGGCCAAAGTATTGGAGCTTCAGCATCAATCCTTCCAAAGAATATTCAGCCCAAAGTTTAAAACTATATTATTTTAATGAGCATAAGGCATTTCAAGATTTGGATTTACCATATTTTAATGATTTACTTCATTGTTAAACATTTGCATTACCTTTCCTTGTTTTTCCTGCTCAGAATAGTGTTTCAACAGACAGACCTTTATGGCTACTATTTTTTTTTTTTTTACTGATTTTTCAGAATAAATTCCTAAAAGAAAGACTGGGCCAAGCCATATGGAGTTTTATGTGTTCTTGAAATAATATAAAATTTTCCCAAAAATATGCAAGCTGTAAAATTTTGCAAAAATGTGCAAAGCTGCATTCTCCATAACTTAAGGATTTCTGAATCATTGCACAATTGCCAGTATCAAATACTGTACTTTAAATAATACCTGATAGTTTTAATTAATTTATTTATTTATAGATAATTTAATTATTTATACCTAGTGAAATGAAACCTTTTGTAAAGTATAATATAGTGCTCAGATTGAGGATCAAGAGACAGATTGCTGAGACTCAAATTTTGGCTTCAACATTTATGCACTAAATGGCTTTGGGCTTGTTACCTAATCTCTTTGAAGGTCAATTTCCAAACACATATTACACCAAAAGCTGTTGTGATAATTAAGTTTATCCGTGTGATCGAAAGAGCACACTTCCTAGAACATTTTAATTCCTCTGTAAATTAAATGTGCATTGGATGAAGAAATGGAGAGATGGAGCAGTGGAGGAGGGAAGGAAGGAGAGAAGATGGAAAGGAAGAAAGGAAAAAAGGGAGTGATGGAAGGAAGGTAGTTGGATGAAGGAAGGGAAGGATGTTTGTGGGGAGGGAGGAAAGAAAGGAGAAAGACTGGGAGATGGGAAAGTAGAGGTTGAGGGAGGAAGGTCTAGGGAGTGACAGATCAGAGGGAGAGCATGGCAGAGGTTACTAGTTATACATTCCTTCTTGACAACATCTGCTCCCTTAAAGAATTCTTTCTTCAAAGTTTAAAAAACGATGTGGAGATAGGCTATATTGCTATCAAATGCAAACGATCAAGGCTTTGGAAGCAGTCTTAGTCTACCAGTCTTACCTATGACTCTGGGACAAAAGCCTTTCTGAACTACCTGTACAAAATAGAGTCAGTGGCATGTAATGTTCAGGGCCGACACAGGAATTAAATAAGATAATGTATACGAAGCATTTATATCCAGGAGTGGTTCATAGCATCTGTCAAAAAATGATAATGTTATGTTCTCCTTAATGTGATTGCTGGACAACTCAGAAAGTATTAGACATGACTTAAAATGTTGTAGACCCTAAAATTAGCTAATAAACATCATAATGTGATAAAAAAAATTTCTTCAAATGTTGATGGGACATGTGCCTATAAGTGTACGTATGCAAGTATGTATTTGTCCAGGTAGAAAGGAAAAAAAGGGTAGATGACATAACAGAAATGGGGAAAGTGTTTCTTGTCTGAGGCTACATGCCAGGAAAGTAACTGACCGGCAGTCAGCAGAATAAGGAGGACACAGCAGTACAGCCTCTGGCCAAGAAGGAGAGTAGTCTCTGATCACCATCACCTAGCTCGAGAAAGAGTTTGATCACCGAAGCCAAGAAAGGCAAGTCACCGTGTTAGACGAAGGAGCCGTGGACCATGAAGTCTCTTACCTGAAACGTCATATCCAGCAAGCACAGATCACAGGTTAGCAGGGTAACCTCATGGGGAGATTATGTTTAGTATAGCCATTTGGTTCTGCAAGTTCAACCCCAAGGCCAAATTCCATGAAAGTCCTTTCAAAAGGATAGCATGTTCAAAGGCTAGATTAGTCTCTCTTTCCTTTCATGCCTGGCTTAAACAAGAGTCAGACATAGATACACCATGCTCTTTTTCTGTGGTATTCCAAATACGCTCAAGAATAACCAACTTAAAAATAAATGAGCACCAAATATATGAAAGAAAAATGTGGGACCTTTCTTCATGGTCTCAGTGATGCAGACTTCCTGGTGGCTCAGATGGCAAAGTGTCTGCCTACAATGCGAGAGACCCGGCTTCAAACCCTGGGTTGGGAAGATCTCCTGGAGAAGGAAATCGCAACCCACTCCAGTATTCTTGCATGGAAAATCCCATGGACGGAGGAGCCTCGTAGGCTACAGTCCACGGGGTCGCAAAGAGTCGGACATGACTGAGTGACATCACTTTCTTCACGGTGTCAGAGATGCTAGCAAAATTGTCAAATGACTTAGTCAAGCTTGTCATCCTACCTGCCATTCCTACAAGTTCTGTTAATAAGTCCTAAAGGCTCATCAAGACGAATGGAAGAGAAAAAGCACTGGGAATGAGGTTATATAAAAGTACAAGACAGTGTGCTCTCCAGGTAGCTACAACACAGTCCGTTTATGAACAATGGCAAAGTTATATGATGTAAAATATGGATTAAATATAGTAGAAGGTTATCAGGTAGGTCAATGGACCTGTTAGATGAACTTCTTTCCTGTAGTCCAAAACAAATGATGACTCTGAGCTCTACTGAAAATCCTTCTACGTTTTTGGCCTAAAAAAATATCAGACTGAAAAAATGTTTTCCTTCCTGAGACAAATTACTTCCCTTAATGATGGTGAGGACAAATTACCTCCCCTTCTGAATCTGGAAAGCTGGTTACTAAGTCAGCTTCCTTTGAATATGTTTCTGCAAAAGCTACTCATGAAGGAATTTAATTCAGTTGGGCTGATAACATAGCGTTTAAGATAAAAACACAATAACAAGAAAGTAAAATTGAGAGGATTCATCAGTCTCTAAAAATGACTTATCTGTGCTGTTAATAATTCATTTGGTCTTAGCTTGCAATGATGACACTTTCTTGAGATGTTAAGGGTTTTCATCTAATGATCCCCAATTGCTGGAAAAAAAATTTGAAGTGCTAGTATAGGGGTTGAAGGCATATACAGCAAAAGGAGCCCACACTATTTTTTTCAATTTGGTTGATACTGGAAATTTTTTTAAAAAACTTTATTGGAATATAGTTGATTTAAAATGTGTTAATTTCATGTGTATAGCAAAGGGATTCAGTGGTACATATACGTGTATCTGCTCTTTTTTAGATTCTATTCCCATATAGGTCACTATGGAGTATTGAGTAGAGGTCCCTGCACTATAAAGTAGGTCCTTATTAGTTATCTGTTTTCTACATGCTGCTGCTGCTGCTGCTAAGTTGCTTCAGTTGTGTCTGACTCTGTGCAACCCCAAAGACAGCAGCCCACTAGGCTCCCCCGTCCCTGGGATTCTCCAGGCAAGAACACTAGAGTGGGTTGCCATTTCCTTCTCCAATGCATGAACGTGAAAAGTGAAAGTGAAGTCACTCAATCATGTCTGACTCTTAGCAACCCCATAGACTGCAGCCCACCAGGCTCCTCCATCCATGGGATTTTCCAGGCAAGAGTACTGGAGTGGGGTGCCATTGCCTTCTCCGATACATATATGACAATCTCCCAAATTATCCCTTCTCCCCCTTTCTCTGTAGTAACCATAAGTTTGTTTTCTACATCTGTGACTCTATTTCTGCTTTGTAAATAATTTCACCTGTATCTTTTTTTTTTAGGTTCCACATATAAGTGATACCATATGATATTTGGTTTTACACTTTATTTTCTATAAATCATCTGACTCACATCAGAGCTGAATGAGATTTTTCTCTGATAGTGTTGATCCCTGAGTTCCATAGAGATCTAAGCTCTAACTTAAATATTCTGATATTCTAAGCATAAAATAGCATTTGATTCAGAAATGAAATGTGTAAAGTCTCTGTGTACATGGGTTTATTTTCATAAACAGAGCTGGCAAAGTGGATTTTGAGGCAGAAAGACATATTTGATGATAACAAGGTGATAGACAATCATGTGTTTATATGAACTGTGACAAAAACAGAACAAATTCACATACAGATAGAGAGAGAGAGAGAGAGAGAGAGAGAGAACAGAAAGGTATCAGCATGCAAAATTGATTTATCTGAATGGGAACACTTATTTGTCTGAATGGGGGAGGTTATAGTCTCCAACTCATGAATTTTATCACAAGTGTCCTTTTCCAAGACCAGGATAATTTGTATTCTGGTTTTCCTATGCAAAGGATTCTGTTTTCAATTTTATTGCTATTTTTCATAGAAGAAGAAGTAGAACTAGAGAAAATGACTGGCTGTCTTGGAGAAGGCAATGGCACCCCACTCCAGTACTCTTGCCTGGTAAATCCCATGGATGGAGGAGCCTGGTGGGCTGCAGTCCATGGGGTCGAACAGAGTCGGACACGACTGAGCGACTTCACTTTCACTTTTCACTTTCATGCATTGGAGAAGGAAATGGCAACCCACTCCAGTGTTCTTGCCTGGAGAATCCCAGGGACGGGAGAGCCTGGTGGGCTGCCATCTATGGGGTCGCACAGAGTCGGACACAACTGAAGCGACTTAGCAGCAGTCTTGTCCCAAACAGTATTTGAAGTGAAACCAAACTTAATTTTTCCTTTCAGTCTTTATGTTCCTTAGTGTCCTCTGCAACATCTATGCATGTGACCATTCTTACTTCTGCTTTAAAGTGAAAATAACCTATTGTTTATCTTTTATTACTCAGCTAACTTGTAGTGATTTTAGAAAATTCTTGCAATACAAGAAAAAAGAAAGTAAAAAGCATCCAAATTCCTCTATCCATGACTCTAATAATGAGTTAATCATTTTCAATATTTTGAAGATCTTCTGATGTACATTTTTAGGTTAAACAGACCATGTCTCTTATATAATTTACATACAGATCATACAAAAGTAGCTGTTTTGTCACTTGCTGTTACACTCATAGTTCAATAATACAGCCATACCATATCTTTTAATTACTACTGCATAGTACTCCATTGATGGTATGAAACATATTTTATTTCGCCAGCCCTTAATTGATAAACACTTGGGTTGTGTTCAATTTCTTATCATAGTCAACAGCCCTGCTATGAACACTTCCAAATGCCTTCATAGCCTTCTGCTTCACTGCCCAAGTTCTTGATTTTTTTTTTTGCCCATTTATCATGTGTCATCTTAAAATCTTGCCCCCACCTTCTGAGAGAATACATACTCTGGAGGCAGACTAGTGGGTCTGAATCCTAGGACAAGGACTCAGTGGGCCTACAATCCTGTACGTTATTTTGTATGTTTCTGTGTCACAATATCTAAGCTATAAAATCAAGATAATAATATGCAAATCCTAAAGTGCTAATTGTCAAATAGAATAAGCCATTTCTAACGCAGAGCATATATATTCTCTAAGTATTGCTACTGCTGTAATTATTATCTTCTCATTCACAGTCTCTGAAAATCAAATCTGAAAACTGTTTCCCGTGTCTTTACAACCTTCCCTACTTAAGATTTGCAACTTACATCTTTCACCCACTAGCTTCTTCCAGGTTTCATGTCAGGTTCTCAGATTCCTAGAAGTCATTTATGCTGGATGTTCTACAGTCACAGAAGTTCTGTACAGAAAATAGTCCCCAAAGGACCATGGCACAGATCTTTGGAGCCATATTTTATAGTTCCTCCCCTATAGATACATCCAGTCAGTCACAAATTCCTCCTAGGTGTTCATGTTTCCTCGATATCTTCCATCTATCTCTCTGCCCATCATTGGATTTCCAGCCCAGGTCAGAGCCTGTGGGTTTGCACTCAGATGATGAATTTAAAACCTTCTTCGGACACAATGCTTTCCTCAAATGACATGTCAAGTGGAAGTCCAGTACACTCAGCAAGTTGAACCATTGCTGTTGCTATTAAGTCAGAATTTAGGAGCCTGGAACCCCACCTCTTCCCTTCCCTCTTCTCTAGATGTCCCCCCAAATAAACAAGCCTCAATCACTCCTATGAAGAGAGGAATTCCCCTCCCAGATGCCACTTGCTTTTCCTCTAAGCTCTTCTGCATACAGAGAAAATATAATCAGTGAAAAAAAATTACCATGGTCATAGTACTTGCATAGTTCTTGCAAATTTCTTCACCTACATTCAAGTCCCTGTAACAAATTTCAAATTTAGCTCCAATAAATCTATAAACTGAAGCGTAGCCAAAGAAGAATCCATGACATCATTGTACGACTGCACATCTTGAGAGGGGCTTCCTTCCACCCACATGTTCTGACATCACGTGGGATTTCAAGAACTTGTTTAAACTCTGCCTCCTCCATGTTGTTGGCACAGTCATTATAACTCTATTAGATTCCCCCTCCCTTTTCTCTGACCGACAGAAGTATCATGTTTTTAGGCTATTATCCCAACCACCATTTTGTATGAGAATGTGTTATATTTTCTAAAACTGGGGCCTCATGCATGTTTGGAGTTCAACCATAGTAGCTGGTAATCCTGGAAGCAACTTGCTCCCATAAAAAAATTTTAAGAAATTATGAAGGATTTTAGTGCTAGAAGTATCACTACTGGGCAGATTATGTCCCATTTGTGACCAACAAGACTCTTTGAGGGTAACTGCATTCAGTTTCTAATCATACAGTATTGTCAATGTGGTTGTTGTTGTTCAGTCATTCAGTTGTGTCTGATTCTTTGTGACCCCATGGACTGCAGCACGCCAGTCTTCTCTGTCCTTCATCAGCTCCCGGAGCTTGCTCAAACTCATGTTTATCGAGTCGGTGATGCCATCCAATCATCTTATTCTCTGTTGTCCTCTTCTCCTGCCTTCAATCTTTCCCAGCCTCAGGATATTGTCTAATGAGTCAGTTCTTCCCAACAGGTGGCCAAAGTATTGGAGCTTCGGCTTCAGCATTAGTCCTTCCAATGAATATTCAGGACTGCTTTCCTTTAGGATTAACTGGTTTGAGCTCCTTGCAGTCCAAAGGACTCTCAAGAGTCTTCCCCGACACAACAGTTCAAAATCATAAATTCTTCAGCACTCAGCTTTCTTTATGGAAAACTCTCACATCCATACATGACTACTGGAAAAACCATAGCTTTGACTACACAGACCTTTGTTGGCATAGTGATGTCTCTGCTTTTCAATATGCCGTCTAGGTTGGTCATAGCTTTTCTTCTAAGGAGCAAGTGTCTTTTAGTCTCATGGCTGCAGTCACCATCTGCAGTGATTTGGGAGCCCAAGAAATAAAGTCAGCCACTGTTCCCATTGTTTCCCCATCTATTTGCCATGAAGTAATGGCACTGGATGCCAAGCTCTTCATTTTTTGAATGCTGAGTTTTCAGCCAGGTTTTTCACACTCCTCTTTAACTTTCGTCAAGAGGTTCCATAGTTCCTCTTCACTTTCTGCCAAAAGGGTGGTGCCATCTGCATATCTGAGGTTACTGATATTTCTCCTGGCAATCTTGATTCCAGTTTGTGCTTTATCCAGCCCAGCATTTCTTATGATGTACTCTGCTTATAAGTTAAATAAGCAAGGTGACAATATACAGCTTTGAAGTACTCCTTTTCCCAATTTGGAACCAGTCTATTGATCCATGTCTGGTGCTATATGTTGCTTCTTCACCTGCATACAGGTTTATCAGGAGGCAGGTAAGCTTGTCTGGTATTTCCATCTCTTGAAGAATTTTCCAGTTTGTTGTGATCCACAGAGTCAAAGGCATTGGTGTCATCAATGAAGCAGAAGTCGATGCTTTTCTGGAATTTGCTTGCTTTTTCTATGATCCAAAGGATGTTGGCAATTTGATCTCTGGTTCCTCTGCCTTTTCTAAATCCAGCTTGACCATCTGGGAATTTATGGTTCACATACAGTTGAAGCCTGGTTTGGAGAGTTCTGAGCATTACTTTGGTAGCATGTGCAATGATTGCAATTGTGCAGTAGTTTGAACATTCTTTGGCATTGCCTTTCTTAGGGATTGGAATGAGGCCACTGCTGAGTTTTCCAAATTTGCTTGCATATTGAGTGCAGCACTTTCATAGCATCATCTTTTAGGATTTGAAATAGCTCAGCTGTAATTCAACCACTTCCACTAGCTTTGTTTATAATGATGCTTCCTAAGGCCCACTTGAATTCACATTCCAGGATGTCCGGTGAGTGGTCACACCACCTTGGTTATCTGGGTCATGAAGATCATTTTGTACAGTTCTTCTGTGTATTCTTGCAACTTCCTCTTAATATCTTCTGCTTCTGTTAGGTCCATACCGTTTCTGTCCTTTATTGTGCCCATCTTTGCATGAAAATTTCCCTTGATATCTCTAATTTTCTTGAAGAGATCTCTAGTCTTTCCCATTCTATTTTTTTTCCTCTATTTTTTTTTGCATGGATCACTGAGGAAGGCTTTCTTATCTCTTTTTACTATTCTTTGGAACTCTGCATTCAGATGGATATATCTTTCCTTTTCACCTTTGCCGTTTGTTTCTCTTCTTTTCTCAGCTATTTGTAAGACCTCCTCAGACAACCATTTTGCCTTTTTACATTTGTTCTTCTTGGGGATGATTTTGATCACTGCCTCTTGTACAATGTTATGAACCTCCATCTACCATTCTTCAGGCACTCTGTATATCAGGTCCAATCCCTTGTCACTTTCACTGTATAATCATAGGAATTTTATTTAAGTCATACCTGAATGGTCTAGTGGTTTTCTCTACTTTCTTCAATTCAGGTCTGAATTTGGAAATAAGTAGTTCATGATCTGAGCCACAGTCAGCTCCCATTCTTTTTTGTTGTTGACCATATAGAGCTTCCCCATCTTTGACTGCAAAGAATATAATCAATCTGATTTCAGTGTTGACCATCTGGTAATGCCATGTGTAATGTCGTCTCTTGTGTTGTTGGAAGATGGTGCTTGCTATGCCCAGTGTGTTCTCTTGGTAAAATTCTGTTAGCCTTTGTCTTGCTTTGTTTTATACTCCGAGGCCAAACTTGACTGTTACTCAAGGTCTCTCTTGACTTTCTGCTTTTGCATTTCAGTCTCCTGTGATGAAAAGGACATCTTTTTCTGGTGTTAGTTCTAGCTACAAGGTCTTATAGGTCTTCATAGAACCATTCAACTTCAGCTTCTTCAGCATTAATGATTGGGGATACTATGATACTGAATGGTTTGCCTTGTAAACAAACAGAGGTCATTCTATTGTTTTTGAGATTATAGCCAAGTACTGCATTTTGGACTCTTTTGTTGACTGTGAGGACTACTCCATTTCTTCTAAGGGATTCTTGCCCACAGTAGTAGTTATAATGGTCATCTGAGTTAAATTCACCCATTCCAGTCCATTTTAGTTCGCTGATTCCTAAAATGTCAATGTTCACTCTTGCCATCTCCTGTTTGACCACTTCCAATTTACCTTGATTCATGGACCTTATATTCCAGACTCCTATGCAATATTGTTCTTTACAGCATCAGACTTTACTTTCACCACCAGATACATCCACATCTGGGTATTGTTTCCACTTTGGCTCAGCCTCTTCATTCTTTCTGGAACTATCTCTCTGCTCTTCTCTAGTAGCATATTGGGTATGTACTGACCTGGGGAGTCCATCTTTCAGTGTCATATCTTTTTTCTTTTCATACTGTTCATGTGGTTCTCAAGGCAAAAATGCTGAAGTGGTTTGCCATTGCCTTCTCCATTGGACCACATTTTGTCAGTGATCAGTTTTCAATGTGGTTACACTGCTCTTGAAATAAATATTTAGTTTCCTTTCCTTCAGAAAAAGTAATGGATATATATAGTGAAATGTAGGTTATACAGTAAAAATGTGTTCTGGTTACCCCCAAAGCCCTGCCCCTTAGTTCTGTTTGAAGGCTTCCTTCCACTGTTACAAATTTCTTAATGATTATCTTACAATCATAGCTTGATACTGGATGAAAAGCTTTCATTCCACCATAAAATTGTTTCATTTTTCTATTTGTCCATATCATCTACACAATCTCCTTCTCATCCATGAGGATCACTACAATCAAAAAATATCTTCAAAGACACAACCCATCTATACCGCACAGTATGCATCTCCTCAGTTATAGACATTTGTTTATGAGCCTCATTAACTCTTTAACTAGACTTGATCTCCTTCCACTCCCAGTTTAATAAATTAGATCAGCCCTAACATAGCCTCCACTCCCCAAACACTTAGTAGAGAACTTTTGACATCAGAATATGCATCTAACAATACAGCTGCTGCTGCTGCTAAATCGCTTCAGTCGTGTGTGACTCTGTGCGACCCCATAGACGGCAGCCCACCAGGCTCCTCTGTCCCTGGGATTCTCCAGGCAAGAACACTGGAGTGGGTTGCCATTTCCTTCTCCAATGCATGAAGGTGAAAAGTGAAAGTCAAGTCCTGTCCGACTCTGTGCGACCCCATGGGCTGCAGCCCACCAGGCTCCTCCGTCCATGGGATTTTCCAGGCAAGAGGACTGGAGTGGGGTGCCATTGCCTTCTCCAAACAAGACAGCAAATCACATTAAAATGAGCTCATCCATGAAAAAAGTTTCTAACTCTGTATTTAGAAATAAAAGTATACAAATGATTTTCTTGATCTTATTGTTGTTGTTTAACTGCTAAGTCGTATCCAGTTCTTTACAACCCCATGGACTGCAGCACGCCAGGCTCCCCTGTCCTTTACTATTTCCCAGAGTTTGCTCAAACTCATGTCCACTGAGTCAATGAAGCTATCTAAGCATTTCATCTTCTGCAACCCTCTTCTCCTCCTGGCCTCAATCTTTCCCAGCATCAGAGTCTTTCCCAATGAGTCGGCTCTTCACATCACAATTTGGCCTGATGCAAACAGTATTTCTTGACTTGCTTGAATGTAATTTAGAAGTTCTAGGTAAGATAAAGCACAGAGGAGCTAGAGGCAAGTGAAAGACTAGGGCAGGATTACTTTAAAGCAACCAGGGATGGGAAATTCTGAGTCAGGATCTCTGGATCAGGTTCAGGAAAAACACAATAAAATGCCCCATATGGAGCCACCTACCTCTTTCACACACCAATCAGAGAGATTCCATGACCAGTTTCTGAAAAAAACTGCCATCCCAAGATATATATATATATATTCCCTGCTTGGTCTATGAACAAAAAAGCTGTATTCACAAATTTTCCATTTGCTGAAACTATAGGAAGGTGGCCTCTAATCACACACTTGCCCAAACTTCTCTTGTTTTGAAATAATTCAGTTGGCCAGAAATGGATGAGTTGAATAACCATCAACTGTGGTCCTTAAAACTTTCAGTTCAGTTCAGTTCAGTTGCTCAGTTGTGTTTGACTCTTTGTGACCCCATGAACTGCAGCATGCCAGGCCTCCCTATCCATCACCAACTCCCAAAGTCAACCCAAACCCACGTCCATTGCGTCAGTGATTCCATCCAACCATCTCATCCTCTGTCGTCCCCTTCTCCTACTGACCTCAATCTTTCCCAGCATCAGAGTCTTTTCAAATGAGTCAGCTCTTCACATGAGGTAGCCAAAGTATTGGAGTTTCAGCTTCAACATCAGTCCTTTCAATGAATATTCAGAACTGATTTCCTTTAGGATGTACTGGTTAGATCTCCTTGCAGTCCAAGGGACTCTCAAGAGTATTCTCCAATACCACAGTTCAAAAGCATCAATTCTTCTACACTCAGCTTTCTTTATAGTCCAAATCTCACATCCATACTTGACCACTGGAAAAACCATAGCCTTGACTAGACAGACCTTTGTTGACAAAGTAATGTCTCTGCTTTTTAATATGCTGTATAGGTTGGTCATAACTTTCCTTCCAAGGACTAAGCGTCTTTTAACTTCATGGTTGCAATCACTATCTTCAGTGATTTTGGAGCACAGAAAAATAAAGTCACCCACTGTTTCCACTGTCTCCCCATCTATTTGCCATGAAGTGATGGGACCCGATGCTATGATCTTAGTTTTCTGAATGATGAGCTTTAAGCCAACTTTTTCAGTCTCCTGTTTCACTTTTATCAAGAGGCTCTTTAGTTCTTCTTCACTTTCTGCCATAAGGTGTCATCTGCATATCTGAGGTTATTGATATTTCTCCCGCAATCTTGATTCAAGCTTGTGCTTCCTCCAGCTCAGCGTTTCTCATGATGTACTCTGAATATAAGTTAAATAAGCAAGGTGACAATATACAGCCTTGACGTACTCCTTTTCCTATTTGGAACCAGTCTGTTGTTCCATGTCCAGTTCTAACTGTTGCTTCCTGATCTGCATCCAGGTTTCTCAAGAGGCAGGTCAGGTTGTCTGGTATTCCCATCCCTTTCAGACTTTTCCACAGCTTATTGTGATCCACACAGCCAAAGGCTTTGGCATAGTGAATATAGCAGAAATAGATGTTTTTCTGGAACTCTTTAGCTTTTTCTATGATCCAGTGAATGTAGGTGATTTGATCTCTGGTTCCTCTGCCTTTTTAAATCCAGCTTGAACATCTGGAAGTTCCCGGTTCATGTATTGCTGAAGCCTGGCTTGGAGAATTTTGAGCATTACTTTACTAGTGTGTGAGATGAGTGCAATTGTGCGGTAGTTTGAGCATTCTTTGGCATTGCCTTTCTTTGGGATTGGAATGAAAACTGACCTTTTCCAGTCCTGTGGCCACTGCTGAGTTTTCCAAATTTGCTGGGATATTGAAAGCAGCACTTTCACAGCATCATCTTTTAGGATTTGAAATAGCTCAACTGGAATTCCATCACCTCCACTAGCTTTATTTGTAGCTTTATTCTTTTTTTTTCTCATTTTTTTAAATTTTATTTTATTTTTAAACTTTACATAATTGTATTAGTTTTGCCAAATATCAAAATGAATCCGCCCCAGGTATACATGTGTTCCCCATCCTGAACCCTCCTCCCTCCTCCCTCCCCATACCATCCTTCTGGGTCATCCCAGTGCACTAGCCCCAAGCATCCAGTATGGTGCATCGAACCTGGACTGGCATCTCATTTCATACATGATATTTTACATGTTTCAATGCCATTCTCCCAAATCTTCCCACTCTCTCCCTTTCCCACAGAGTCCATAACATGAGACAGCAAAAGAGACACTAATGTGTCTTAAGCTTTATTCTTAAGGCCCAGCTGACTTCACATTCTAGGATATCCAGCTCTAGGTGAGTGTGAGTGATCACACCTTTGTGATTATCTGGGTTGTGAAGATCTTTTTTGTATAGTTCTTCTGTGTATTCCTGCCACCTCTTCTTAATATCTTCTGCTTCTGTTAGGTCCATACCATTTCTGTCCTTTATTAAGCCCATCTTTGCATTAAATATTCTCTTGGTATCTCTAATTTTCTTTAAGAGATCTCTAGTCTTTCCCATTCTATTGTTTTCCTCTATTTCTTTGCACTGATCACTGAGGAAGGCTTTCTTATCTCTCCTTGCTATTCTTTGGAACTCTGCATTCAGTTGGGTATATTTTTCCTTTTCTCCATTGCCTTTCACTTCTCTTCTTTTCACACTTTACTGAACCAAAAATTACATTTCTCTAATAAAGTTGAGCAAGTCACACTTGCTCTTGATAAGATGAAGAAGTCAAATAAGACAATCTTCAAGCTTCCTTTAGCTCTAAAATACTGCTATCATCATTATGTCAAGTGACTGGACAACATTCTTCCCTCTTAATAGACGTTTACTCTATGTGTGCATGTGTGCTCAGTCACTTCAGGTTCCTCTGTCCATGGGATTCTCCAGGCAAAAATACTGGAGGGGGTTACTATGTCCTCCTCCAGGGGATCTTTCTGATCCAGGGATTGAACCCACATCTCCTGCACTGAGCCTGGAAGGCTGCAAACCACCAGGGAAGTCCCTGCAGGTGACTGTTATACTAAAATTTGCTCAGCAATGCCTTACAATGTAGTAAAAACATGGGCTATGGGCTTTGGCCTTGATTTTAACAACAGCTCACCTTCTATGATCCCGAATACAGAGTAAGTTCCTTAACTCCACTGAGTTTCTGTTTCTTCACCTACAAGGTGGAGATAATGACATCTTACAAAGTTGTATGGGGGTAAAATGAGATAATTTATGCTAAACAACCGGCACATTAATATACACATATTTATATGTATATATACATATTTATATATACCTCCTTTCTGATTGAGAAGTAATCTCAAGAAGGAATTCACAACTATTCTTCCTGGAATGGATTTTACAAACCTTAGGGATACAAGAGTTGAGAGCCTTTGGAGGATGAAACCAACCACCCAGTAAGGATATGTATTCCAGGTGTTCTGGGTAGTTTCACTTCTCAGAGGGGCTTTGAGGCACAGTCCAGGAAGGAAACTCTGAGACTGCTGGTTTCCTACTGAGTGATGCAGAGACCATGCCCCAGAGTGGGTTACAAACTAGATGATGCATTTGACAGAAAAGTTGAAATGGACCCAGGAAACAAATAGCTGCCTATGAGATTAGTGTCATACTTCTGTGACACAGAATGTAGACATAAGAAGTCCTTTCAGAAACTGAAAAAATCAACAAAATATACAAGAAAATGGCACAGAAAGAAGAGGTTTCTAAGAGACTTTCCCATGTCAGAAAAGACTACAAGTGAGCATGTGCTAAGATCTGTGGGTGATCTGAAAGCATTTTTATTCTGCAGGTCCCTTGGGAACAACAAATCTCATGCGTGTACATTTGTTAATGGAGAACATAAGAATTCAATACATGGAAGGAAGGCAAGAAAGGGACAGTCTTCATGAGCCATTGTAACACTTCACTCCACCAGGAACACAGATATAGAAGTGACCACTTTAAGCATCAAAACGTTAAGTCAATCATAATAACTTAGAATGAACAGAATGAGAATGCTACAGTCTAAGAGAACTTCCTGGTAGAATAGAAGAAACTGCTGGGACTTCCCTGGTGGTTCAGTAGCTAAGACTCCATGCTCCCAATGCAATGGACCTGGGTTCAATCCCTGGTAAGGGAACTAGATCCCCAAAACTCCTGTGTGCTACAACAAAGATCGAAGATCCCATGTGCTGCAACTAAGACCCAAAGCAACCAAATAAATAAAAACAAATATTTAAACATTATAATTACAGTAGGAGAAACTACTGAGTGCACCTAAGTCCTCTCTTTAAGTGTATTTTAGACCTTCTACTAAACTTCTCTCTGCTCTTCCAGTCGACTAGACTAAACCACGATCGTGCAAACTTATACACATGTTAGGGCCCAATTAAAGGGGAGGGAAGAGTCTATGGCAGTTTCACTTACTTAGCATCTACTAAATGATGAGCAATTTGAACATGTTGTTCAATTTCTCACAAGTTTGCAACGTAAGGGATATAGCTCTGATTTTACATAATCGGACAATTATACCTCATTGATGCTGGGAAAGATTGAAGGCGGGAGGAGAAGGAAATGGCAGAGGATGAGATGGTTGGATGGCATCACTAACTCAATGGACATGGGTTTGAGTAAACTCTGGGAGTTGGTGATGGACAGGGAGGCCTGGCGTGCTGTAGTCCATGGGTTGCAAAGAGTTGGACACGACTGAGCAACTGAACTGATACTAATGCTGATGCCAGTCAAAGGTAGATGAAAGAAGAGCCTTTGACTATGAGAATGTTCACCCCAAACTATTGCTTACCAAACTCTTCCCATTGTTCAATGACAAGAGCCACCTTCTGGCAAAAAGCTTTTTCCAAAAGTTTTATGTAATTTCATCCAGGTGAACCCTGGAGACTGGAAGGATTGTAGATCCTGGTAATGGTAAATTAAATAACAGCAAAAAGAGCTGAGCCATTTACTTTGTCTTCCAAATTGAGTTTTGCTTGTTGAGGCTTGAAAGGAAACCTGCTTAGTTTTTTTCACCACCATTGAATGAAGCTGTTTGTTAAAATGTGTTTATTAGACCTACATAAGAGCTCTTGCCCAAAGAATCAGACTGGAGTGAAGGGGAAACAATCTTGATGATCTCCTGCTCTACCATCTTAACATCACAGTGAAAGGAGTTATCAACACATCTAATTTTTAATTTCCATGGATGAGGAGGCAGCAGAATGAAAATGGATTTTAAAATCAGACATCTTTTTTTTCTAAATCATAGGCCTGCCTGTGTAAAAGCATAATTTTCACAAACTTAAGAACATTAATTTGATAAAATATATAGTGAGCAGGTGTCGAAATTTTCTTTAACTTACTAATGAGGAAACCAGCAAGGTGGCAAAGATGGTTCAGAGAGACTTTGAGAGGCTGAGGATATATAGATACTGAAGGAACACTGAAATAGAATTGTTAGCTTAGATGCAAAACTGGCTCCTGGCCCACAGGTAAAAGACTAAAATCTTTGGAGGTTTTTTTTTTTTTTTTTTCCAACACACAAAGCATTTGCTTCTCTATCAGACAAAGCCCTCTGAATTAACAAGTAGTTTCAAGTCTGGTCCCTAATTAGTAATGAACAGTAATGAAAACAGAGGTCAACAGGCTTTTTCTGTAAAGTGCCAGATAGTAAATATTTGAGACTTGTGGGCCAAATGGATACCTGTGGCAACTATTCAACTCTGCCATTGCAGCAATAAAACGGTCATAAACAATAGGTAAGTGAATGAATAGGGTTGTGTTCCAATAAAACTTTATTTACACAAACATGCTATGGGTCAGGTTCAGCTGGTAAGGCAGAATTTGCCAATCTGCCTTTAGAGAATTAAATAATCCTGGGTGGTCCTATTAGACAATGTTGCCATAGGATTTTGAAAGAATATGCAGTGATCTTTTGTTTTATGTCCAAGGTTTGGGTAATTTTTCTTAGACCATAGTGTCTAGTTCATAGCCAAAATACTCATTTTCTCAACTTTCATTTCTTTCTTTGTTGAATGGAGATAATTTTCAGGAGTCCTTGGGCTATTGTAAGCATTAAGTGCATTAGTGTTCGAAAGATATTTATTCCTTCCAACCTCCGTTTTATTCTTATTCTCAGTAGAAAAAATGAGAGACAATTTTCACATTGTCTCTTACAAAGTTTATTTGGCAAAATAAAGCTCTTTGCTTAAGCTGGAGGCAGAGACCAACTGGCTGAAATAGTAGGCGTCTCAGGGAGCAAAGAACAACTTGTCCACAACTTTTCTCTTTCTTAGCCCAACGTAGTTCTGCCTGTGATATTCAATTTGGTGGAGAATTATTTGGCTCAGCCAATACAAACATGGCCTCAGTTACCACTTGGTCTCCTTGTCCAGATAGGACTAGAGCTATAAGAGCAGCCCTGGAGAATGAAAGAGCAGCCAGTGGCTCAGGGGTTCTTACAAAACAGAAAGCTGCCAAGTCCACTCACTGACTTATTTCCCTAACTCTGAGTGAGGTTAACCAGTACCAGTGATAAGCATGAGTGACTAGCACATGGATCAGGGTGAGGGTCATGCAGACACTGATAAAGAAGGTTGAACTGGGTTTTATCCTAGAAAGATAATAAACCCATGGAGCTTTTAGAGAGAAATATATCTATTACTTAGGAAGATTTTATCACACAATTGCCTGGACAATGAATTCAACCATGATGGGAGATAGATCTATGAGGAATTGAGAAAGGAGGATTGGGAAAGAGAAAATTTGACCCATGGTACAGTTGTAACAGGGGTCTCAGCTGACCCAGTGGGTAACTCTTGCGCTGGGACGGTCTTCTAAGTTGTCCCAAAAGAGGCAAGGAGGCCAGACCCCTGTGTCCCTGTATGAATCAGTCATAATCTTTGGAGAGGCAATTCCCCACAGCTGGAGGAAATTCCAGTGAAGGAGGAAAGCTATGAATCATCAGCATCTATTGTTCCCAGTGCCTAGGGGGTGGGTACATTGCTCCTGGGGAGTAGCCACTGTGCCCATTCCTTGTTGATGGGCCATCACATTTAATCCATTACATTTCAACTGTGGAGCTAAAGAGAAAGTACATTGATTCATGCTCATTGTTGATGATGACTACAGCTTAACCTGGCTGTGCTTATAGCTCTTAGTTACCCTGGGCTTCCCCAGTGGCTCAGATGGTAAAGAATCCACGTGCAATGTGGGAGACCTGGGTTCTATCTCTGGGTTGGGAAGATCCCCTCGAGGAGGGTATGACAACCCACTCCAACCCACTCTTGAGGGATCCTTCCCTCGAGAATCCCTATGGACAGAGGAGTCTGATGAGCTACAGTCCACGGGGTCACAAGGAGTTGGACACGACTGAGAGATTAAGCACAGCATTACTTACCCATCACTGTACAACAAATTACCTGAAAACAGTGGCATAAAACAACAAACATGTATTATAGTTTCGCTGAGTCAGAAATCTGACTTAATCTGGGTGCTTTTGACTTAGAGTCTCTCATGAAGCTACTGTCAAGGTGTTGGCAGGGGATGCTGTCATCTCAGAGCTTGGTGGCTGTGGGGCTGCTTCCAGGCTCACTCATATGTGCAGGTAAAATGTCCTAGCTGGCTGTTGGCTGGATTCATCAGCTGCTTCCTCTGTAAGTCTATATCTAGGACTACTGGCAGTGTGCTGTCCTGAGAGCAAAGATCTGAGGAAGAGAGGGAAAGAGAGAGAGAGAAAGACAGATAGAAAGATTGAGAAAGTTGACAGAGACAAAGGGAAAGACAGAGGGGACCCACAGCCAAGATCAAAGCCGTTTTATAATCTAGTCCTGTAAATGATATCCTATAAAATACATCCGGCCCACATTTTAGGACAGGAGATCTGTACAGGGCTTGAATGTCAGGAGGTGAGGGTCATCTGGAACTATTTTAGGTGCTGCCTACCATATATGGGATTAAAAACATTGTCAAAGAGAAATTCTTCGGACTATCCCCAAAACAATTAATCAGATATACCTATAGAAATTTAAAGGCAAAAACCACCACAGAAACCACATTGTGCTTGTATCAGAATGATATCCAACTTACAGACATTCAATAACCTAAAAATGCACACACATAAGTGCCACTGAATGCATGAGATAAGTAAGGAAATTGAACACAACTCTTAAGAAATTTGATAGTGCTTAACATCCAAATGCATCCAGACAGCACTCATGGAGTAGATATAGAGCAAAAATATTGCAACAAATATATTTAAAATAAAAATAATTAGGCCAAAAATGATTTCAAAATCGATGAGAGGTACGGGAGAAAATGTTGTCCTTCACCATAGGACTTAAGAAGCCCTGGTAGAGCTGATTTCACATCCTTGCCAGATGGATGATTACTGGGCAAAGGAGTCTGCTTAGAATGTGAGGAGAAAAATAATAGGCTATGAGTCAGGATCTGTATCTTAGCTGTGCCTCTTACTGTTCCTAAGAGGAACTGGAGTTCCCTTCCTGCCTGAATTTGTGCCCTGATCTGCAAAAAAAAAAGTGCATGAACTGGAAGGTCCCTTTGAAGCCTAAAGAACTTTAATTGTAGTCTTGTGCTTTTAGACAAATTAAATTATTAGGAATTTTTTGTGTGATTTCTACACTTCTATCCAGAATCTGCCATCTGCAACTATGAAGAGTCCACCCAAGTTCACTTACTTATATAAAAATAGTCCATCTAATTGGACTGTCTGAGAAAACCCAGGCCCCTCAGCTTGGATACATGTTACAATATCTCTGTCTTAATGACCCTCACTCCCTTGTCATGGCTTCTTAAATGACTCCAGAGAATATGGGAGAGTCTGTACAGACCAAGAGAGAGCATAGAGTGGTCTCTCCATAATAATAATAACATGAGTGATTTTCTCTAAGAAATGCAAGTTTAATAAAATTACTATAAGTTTTAAAAATTCTTTATTCAAAACTATTTTTATGCTTAATATTGCTTCACAAATTTACTATTGCAGCTTTTCAGTTAGTTTGGTCACTAAACTTCAGGAATAAATTAACTTCAACATAGTGAATTTTTCATGCATTTTTGCCCATACCAACTTCTCTGCAAGACTGCAAATTTCTTAAGGGCATTGTCTACACTACTTCCAATCTGCATGCTCCATAACTCCATCGCTAACTCCATAGCTAGACTTCTTTTTCCACTTTGTTTTCCTCACATAGTAAATAAAGATTGCTCCTGGAAACATACTAAATTAACATGGTACTGAGGCTATGTCCTTCAAGTTAAATGCTGTCATCTACTTTAAGTTCCAGTGGTTTAAATAGATTTGCCTGCTGATTCTGTGGCACTGGCTTTGAATACTGCAAAATATCATAGGGGGCCTAAACATCTGCCAGCAAGACTCCTGGGTGGTTGGTACAGATGCCATCTTACAGGTTCCTTAGACGTGGATATTTTTTTAGGTCGACAGGAGTCTTCTGTGTATATGCAACATAATCCAGGGATGCCTAATGCTAATTATTGTAATAATAACAGTCAGTCATGCATGACTGTTCTACACCAATACCAGACATAGACCTTTATGCTGACTTCTCTTAAACATATCTATCTGGTTTCAATCAGTTTTTCTAATCTATGAAAGACATTTTGACTCATAATTCTACTAACAGCTTAACTCTCTCTCCAAGTCTTTATAATTTACAAATCTCATAAATGTACTTGCTAAATCTGAATTTTATTTATTTATTTATGACTGCATCAGGTCTCAGTTGTGGTACTTGGGCTCAGTTACCCCACAGCAAGTGGGATCTTAGTTCCCCCACGGGGGATCAAACTTGTGTCCCCTGCATTGGAAAGTGGATTTTTAACCACTGGACCACCAGGGAAGTCTCTTGAATATATATTATTTATTGATGGTGTAAGAGGTCTCATCTTAGAGCCACATGTAGTCAACCCCAGCCTTTCTTTGGGATTGTAATGAAAACTGAGCTTTCCAGTTCTGTGGCCACTGCTGAGTTTTCCAAATTTGCTGGTATATCGAGTGCAGCAATTTCACAGCATCAGTATTTAGGATTTGAAATAGCTCAGCTGGAATTCAATGACCACCACTAGCATTGTTCATAGTGATGCTTCCTAAGGCCCGCTTGACTTCACTCTCCAGGATGTATGGCTCTAGGTGAGTGATCACACCTTCATGGTTATTTGGGTCATTAAAATATTTTTTGTATGGTTCTTGTGTGTATTCTTGCCATCTCTTCTTAATATCTTCTGCTTCTGTCAGGTCCATAACATTTCTGTCCTTTATTGTGCCCATCTTTGCATAAAATGTTTCCTTGGTATCTCTAATTTTCTTGAAGAAATCTCTAGTTTTTCCCATTTTATTGCTTTCCTCTATTTTTTGCAGTGTTCACTTAGGAAGGCTTCCTTATCTTTCCTTCTTACTTTTTTGAACTCTGCATTCAGATGGATATATCTTTCCTTTTCTCCTTTGCCTTTAGCTTCTCTTTTGTCAACTATTTGTAAGGCCTCCTCAGACAACCATTTTGCCTTTTTCCATTTCTTTTTCTTGGGGAAGATACTGATCACCACTTCCTGTACGAACCTCCATCCATAGTTCATAGTTTGCTAATATCAGCAAACTCCAATAAAATAGAAAGTAAATATTTTTCCTACAAAATATTCTGATAGGCAATGACCAGTGTCAGAGACCAGAAACATCCTCAAGCATTTCATTCAGGTTAGCACTGAATGAGTACTAACATGTACTCATTCAGTACTAAGAAGTACATACATCAGTGTACTCCTCAACTAACTCTATATTCATACAACTGAAAGCTCACCTGTCCTGCTGCTGCTGCTAAGTCACTTCAGTCGTGTCCGACTCTCTGCAACCCTATAGACGGCAGCCCACCAGGCTCCCCGGTCCCTGGGATTCTCCAGGAAAGAACACTGGAGTGGGTTGCCATTTCCTTCTCCAATGCATGAAAGTGAAAAGTGAAAGTGAAGTCGCTCAGTCGTGTCTGACTCTTAGTGACCCCATGGACTGCAGCCTACTAGGCTCCTCCATCCATGGGATTTTCCAGGCAAGAGTACTGGAGTGGGGTGCCATTGCCTTCTCCACTCACCTGTCCAGATTTAGCTAAATCTCCCATAGACACATATTGTGTAATCTTGTCAAATGTCTTTAAAGAAATCAAGATGCACTGTCTTATAAAGACTCCTCTATAAATAATAAATTTGAAATGACTCCTTCTTTGTTGACTGAGTTTCAATGGAAGCATGGATAGAGTTTATATTTCAAAATCAAGTTATTACCTAATTTTTCTTTGTCCATATTGAGGCTGATTATGGGGCATACATATTGGGAATAGTATATATATAAAATGCCCTTTAGGAATTTTCAGTCTTGCAGAGAGTTGGTATGGGCAAAAATGCATGAAATGTCAGATAGAAAAATACAAACCCTAATGCTGCTGCTGCCTCTAAGTCGCTTCAGTCGTGTCCGACTCTGTGCGACCCCATAGATGGCAGCCCACTAGGCTCCTCTGTCCCTGGGATTCTCCAGGCAAGAACACTGGAGTGGGTTGCCATTTCCTTCTCCAATGCATGAAAGTGAAAGTGAAAGTGAAATCGCTCAGTTGTGCCCCGCTCTTAGCGACCCCATGGACTACAGCCTACCAGGCTCCTCCCTCTGTGGGATTTTCCAGGCAAGAGTAGTGGAGTGGGTTGCCATTGCCTTCTCTGATACAAACCCTAGACTATGGGAATTAAGATAGTGAAGAGATTTTTTTCTACATTAATCATCAGAGGAAGCTTCCTCATAGAGATTGTAATTAGACTGTGTGTGTGTGTGTTCTGTGTGTGTGTTAGTTTGAGGTTCCCCAAAAGTAGTGCCTGATACGGATGATTCAAATGCAAGTAGCTTATTTCGAAGGTGGGGGAGACACCAGTAAGAAGGTAGAGAAGTGAGGCAGGAAAGGAGGAGTCAACAAAGAGTAGATGATAAGATGCTTGGCCCAGTGGGCAGCTGACATCCCATGGGAAGCCCTGAGAAGCCGTGTTGAACAAATGCCTTGGACTGACTTTCTCCAAAGGATGAGGAAGCTGTGGTTTTTGTACACCATTCCTGACACCCATAGGTTGAGGCTGCTCCTGAAAAGGAGGTATTAATTCTCTGACACTTTCTGCCTGCCTGTGCAAGGTCGGGACAGGCTTCATGACCACAGAGAGCCCTCAGGCAAGGAGAAGCAAGTACCAACAACTGGAAGAGGAGCCAGTAAGCATGAAATAGCAAAGGCAACGAGGGGGAACGCCATGCACTGTATGTGCTGCGTGCATGAGTGTGTGTGTGCATACGCACGTCCACACACAAACAAAGGAGTACAGATAGAGAAGACCTTTTAGGCCAGAGAAGAACAGTTTAGCAGAAGCAAAGTCTACATAAAAGGATGGGAGAGAAATTAGGTGATAAGAGTGCATTAAAATCGTCTTTCCAACCAGTGAGACTGCTCCAACCCTTTGCTATTTCCACAATGAGATTAAGAATTACAGATTTCCTCATCGAAGTGGCAAATTTCTGGTTGTTCCTGCTTAAAATGAAATAAAGAAGCTAGAACAGATAAGGCAGTCAGGATTTCCCATCCATTTCCCCATCCTGTATGGAATTTTGGCTGTCAAGGGAAAATGTCTTCACTGGAAGTCACTCTGCTTCTCTCTTGGACTCAGCTGGAAAGGTAAAATACTGTCAGTAAGGAAGGAAATCTGGTTATGTCCGCTCAAATATGGATCCCTAATGCCCTCTGGTGCCTTCCCTGGTGGCTCAGATGGAAAAGCGTCGTCTACAATGCGGGAGACCCGGGTTTGATCCCTGGGTCGGGAAGATCCCCTGGAGAAGGAAATGGCAACCCACTCCAGGATATTGCCTGGAAAATCCCATGGACAGAGGAGCCTGGTAGGCTACAGTCCATGGGGTCGCAAAGAGTCGGACTCGACTGAGCGACTTCACTCACTCACTCAATGCCCTCTGGTACTCACACTCTTTTTCACTTAAACCCCAGTGTGCTTTAAAATCTAGAGTTTAAAACCCCAGAGTCGATATCCAATAAGCTCTTTGCTCTTTGAGAACAGAAAGTGCTACTCTCCTAAGACGTTAAAATAATAAATCCTTTTCTACTTGGAGAATATTCATTTTAATTTATCAAAAAAAAAAAGCCTCTGCAGTTAAAACTCTATGTATTCATGTGTATATTTTGAAAATATTTTTTTAAAACTAGATTGCCTGCATATGAAAACCAGAATTTATAAACCACTGATAAAACATAGACTCTAAGTATATTTTTATTAGAGTGCTTTCATATCAAGCTTTTGGTTTAGAATGATCCATAATATACAGCAAATTAGGTAGTTCTTTGAGAGGGTTGGAGCTTAAGATAAGAGAGGGCCTGATGAATGCAGTGATCCAGGAAGGTGACCAGTGGGAACATGTGGTAGGTAGGTAGCACCCCCAACTAACAATTTTTAAAAATCCAGCACCTTTTGAAAATAATATTTCTTAAAATTATCCTCACGATGCCAGGACTACAGACTTAGAGGTGATCCTTTCCAGTAGTAAGCCACGTTTTCTCTTTCTACCCTCAATGTTCATCTCATCTGTGGTTTTTCTGAGAAATCTCATCTTTCACATCATGTTTTCTCATTGGTATCTTCTGCTCACCTTCAATGGGCAGTACATTCTAAATATAAACTTAATATGGTACAATCATCTCACACCTTAAGCCCTTCAGAGCCTTCTTGTCAACAAAATTATCTATAAGCTATTTTAATTTTAATGAATAATGTTGGTCTTAAGTTAGTTTTTTGAATCCATAATCAAATGAGGAAAATATGAGCTATAGGGATGTCTTTATTATATTAAACCTACTGAATTCTCAGAACTGTACATATTCTGGCATTATATTCTTTCTTTCCAGTTTGCAAGTATATTTTTAATGAAATGATTGTGTATTAGTCAGAGAGGCTTGTTAAAGCCCAGTAACAAACAAACCCCTTCTCTCAGAAGCTTAACATGAAAGTTGTTCTCTTACTCATACAGAGCTCACTGCTGATCTAGCAGCACTCCCAGAAATCACTTTTCCAAGCAGTGATGCAAGGTTTCAGACCATTTGTTTACAGCTTGTTGTTATGCAGCCTGAAAGATGTTATCCTCTTGAATCACTGGGGAGACAGCTGGAAGACGCCCCAGAACTATCCACGTTTCCTTCATCTCTGTACTACCAGAATCCACTAGGATTTAGTACTTAATAAGCACTGAAGGAAAGCTTGGATCTGTTGATCTAGACAGTCCTCATTTATATTTTAATCAGATTTTTGGAAAGATTCTAAAAGAATGGCTTAATTGTATCAAATATATTGTCCTTTGACTTAAGTAACTTCAGCTCAGTCACTCAGTTGTGTCCAACACTGCGATCCCACGGACTGCAGTCCCATGTCAGTCTTTCCCATCCTTCACCAACTCGTGGAACTTGCTCAAACTCACGTCCATTGAGTCGGTGATGCCATCCAACCATCTCATCCTCTGTTGTCCCCTTCTCCTCCTGCCTTCAATCTTTCCCAGCATCAGGGATCAGGGTCTCTTAAAAGGAGTCAGTTCTTCACACCAAGTGGCCAAAGTATTAGAGTTTCAGTTTCAGCATCAGTCCCTCCAATGAATATTCAGGACTGATTTCCTTCAGGATTGACTGGTTGAAACTCCTTGCAGTCCAAGGGACTCTCAAGAGTTTTCTTCAATACCACAGTTAAAAAGCATCAATTCTTCAGTGCTCAGCTTTCTTTATAGTCCAACTCTCACATCCATACATGACTACTGGAAAAACCAGAGCTTCAAGTAGATGGACATTAGTCAGCAAAGTAATGTCTCTGCTTTTTAATATGCTGTCTAGGTTGGCCATAGCTTTTATTCCAAGGAGCAAGTGTCTTTTAATTTCATAGCTGCAGTCACCATCTGCAGTGATTTTGGAGCTCCACAAAATAAAGTCTGTCACTGTTTCCACTGTTTCCCCATCTATTTGCCATGAAGTGATGGGACTGGATGCCAAGATCATCATTTCTTGAATGTTGAGTTTTAAGCCAGCTTTTTCACTCTCCTCTTTCACTTTCATCAAGAGGCTCTTTAGTTCTTCTTTGCTTTCTGCCATAAGGTTCGTGTCATCTGTGTATCTGAGGTTATTGATATTTCTCCCAGCAATCTTGATTCCAGCTTGTGCTTCAATCAGCCTGGCATTTCTCATGATGTACTCTGCATATAAGTTAAATTAGCAGGGTGACAATATACAGCCTTGACGTACTCCTTTCCCAATTTGGAACCAGTCCATTATTCCATGTCTGGTGCTAAATGTTGCTTCTTGACCTGCATACAGGTTTCTCAAAAGTCACCAATCTTAACTTAAAAGTCACCAATCTTTCAGCTCTTACCTCCCTACTACGCTTGTTTCCCTACTACTGCCAACCCAGTCTATGTGACTGCTGAAGCTCCAGACACCCCTAACATGCATCTCTGTTCCTGTATTTCTGTAACACGTATCCAGGACATGGATTTAGGGAATCACTCCAATTTACACAACAAATCACTCTGCACTTTGTGGTTTGTGCTGATTCTGTGATATTCCACTGAGAAGACTAACAGGATCTCATTAAGCAAAATGTGCAGAGTTCTGGTGAGGTTGACTATGTCTATGACCCAAGAGCTCAATCCTGCAGCAGTTTGTAATTTCCTACCTGTAAAGTGAGAATAGAAGCTACCTGAAAACAGGGACCATATTTGCTTCCTCCTGTAAGTTTTCACCAAGAATCTCTGTACAGATGCAGGAGAGCAAAGACTGAAAATAGTAAGAAGACCTCTTCTGAGGAATATTTGCAGAACTCCATTCACTTGATTACATTGCAAAGCTGTTCTTTACAAACTGTAACATGAATAAGGTGGGACTTCCTTGGTGGCCCCGTAGCTAACAGTCCACCTTCCAGCACATGGGACATCGGTTTGACCCCTGGTTGGGGAACTGGGAACCCACGTGCTGTGAGGCAGCTGGGCTGGAGGGCCACAACTAGAGATTCTGTGAGCTGCAACTCCTGAGCCTCGGCGCTGCAGTAAGAGCCCCCGTGCCACCACGGGGACCTGGTGCAGCCCAAACTAAATGAATAAATACATAGTTTTTAAAAAAGAAAAGAAATGGATAAGGCAAGATCCTCCCATCTCTGGACTCACAATCAGACAGTGTGAGGTTACAAAGGAGAGGAACAGACCAGCGACATACACGGAGCTACAAGATAAACGTCCTCTAAGAGACCGATACGGAGGTGTGAGCATGCAAGGGAAAAGGAAAGTACTGACTCATCCTCTCATGTTCCATAACAGCTACTGGCAAGTTGGTTTTTAAGTGAACCTTGATAAATCTGGAAAGATAGTCAAGTACTGAGCAAGACACAATTTGTAATTCTTGGCGCATTTTGTGTTATTGGCTCCTTGGGTCTGGGACGGTATTGAGAAGGGAAGTATCTGTAAACAGAATGAATAATGAGCAACCATAATATATTCTCTGTTAGTTTTACATCAGATGTTTGGAATGTTGGCACTAATAAAAGCTAATTTAATTTTGATTCTCTTCTGAACCTATGGTGTTATAGTGCAGACCTCTCTCAAACTAGCCATATTCCTAACGATGAAAATTGGGTATTGGTGTAATAATTAACCTAGTGTTGTGCTTTTGATACCTCTCTTTTAATTAACAAAATCTTTGAAGTTTGCTGGCAATTTTTTATTTTATGAAAAGGCCAATAATGGTAATAAAAAGGTACCCATGTGAAATGGCCACCCAGTCTTAAAGCTTTTCATCTTTGAATTGATTTGCACATCTCAACCTATTATAGAGGTGGACAGATATTATTATACCCATTTCGCAGATGAGGAAATTGAAACTGAGCGCTTTGGAGACTTGCCCAAGCTGGCAAGAATGACTCCCACACGAAGACTCTAAAGGCACTTCCAGTCATAATAATCACAGTGGTTCAGTTCTCATGACACAACTTCTTTCAAGCTGGGATTACTGGTACTTGGGGCCAGATAATTCTTGATTGTGGCGGCCCTGTCCTGAGTATTGGAGGATGTTTAGCAGCTTCCTAGACCTCTATCCTTATTGGAGAAGGAAATGGCACCCCACTCCAGTGTTCTTGCCTGAAGAATCCCAGGGACAGGGGAGCCTGGTAGGCTGTTGTCTATGGGGTGGCCCAGAGTCGGACACGACTGAAGTGACTTAGCTCAGCTTAGCTAGGCCTCTATCCTTAGGTGCCAGTACTGGTCCCCCAGTTGTGACAACCAAAAATACCCCCTGAAGGACAAAATTGCCCCTGCTTGAGAACCATGGGCCACCTGAGAATCAGGATTCATGACAAATGAGTTTTGCTACACAGCTTCCTCTCTACTGAATCCAGACTGAATCCTCAATTTCTTTAAAAAAATTATAAAAATCTACAGTGAATTTTGGGTTTTGCTGGTGGCTCAGATAGTAAAGAATCTGCCTGCAATTCAGGAGACCCAGGTTTGATCACTGGGTCAGGAAGATCCCCTGGAGAAGGGAATGACTACCCACTCCAGTATTCTTGCCTGGAGAATCCCATGGACAGAGGAGCCTGGTGGGCTACAGTCCTTGGGGTCACAAAGAGTCAGACATGACTGAAAGACTAACACTTTCACAGTTTCATGGTGAATTTACCTCACTATGAGCTGATGTCAGCAGCTTGCAGCTTACTGACTGCACAGTGAGAAGGCAAGCTGCCTGAGAACAGGAATCAAGTCCATTTTCTTCAAGAACTCTTTATTCAGCAAATGAAAAAGTGGAACGCTGGTGCCAACAGGGACCATCACACTACACAATTTCATTCTGCAGTCACCTATATTTTAGGAATTAAAAGCCTCTTCTTACAGGTGAGGCCAAGTTTAGAGAAATTAAATAACTACTATAACAATTACCGGAGAAGGCAGTGGCACCCTACTCCAGTACTCTTGCCTGGAAAATTCCATGGATGGAGGAGCCTGGTAGGCTGCAGTCCATGGGTTCGCTAAGAGTCAGGCACGACTGAGGACTTCACTTTGACTTTTCACTTTCCTGCATTGGAGAAGGAAATGGCAACCCACTCCAGTGCTCTTGCCTGGAGAATCCCAGGGATGGGGGAGCCTGGTGGGCTGCCGTCTATGGGGTCACACAGATTCGGACACGACTGAAGCGACTTAGCAGCTTAGCAGCAGCAGCATAACAATTACAGGGGGTTCCCTGGTGGCTCAGTGGTAAAGAATCACCTGCCAATGTAGCAGACCCAGGTTCAATCCCTGGGTTGGAAAGATCCCCTAGAGAAGGAAGTAGCAAGCCAGTCCAGTATTCTTGCCTAGGAAATCCCACGTACAGAGGAGCCTGGTGGGCCACAGTCCATGTGGTCACGAAAGAGTCAGACAGGAGAGCAGCTAAACAACAATAACGAGTTGTCAGCCTGGATTGAGTACCCAGATCAGTCTGATTCGAGAGCCCTTATGGATTCTTTCACACCAGTGTCTGTTCACATGTAGTTTCATATAACTGTTAGGTTGCGAAATAAAGTTAAGTGGTCAAGATTAGCATTTTCTTTCTAATGACACAGAATGGAATGGGATAAGAAAAGGATAGAAAATATCGAGTTATGTGTAATTGGGTTAATGTATTATTTGATTAAACTTTTCTTTCAGTTTGTGAGTGTGTTAATAGTTCATAATGCAAGATACACATCTTCCCTTGTACATCAGAAACATTAGTAAAACACTGCCATACTACCTATTCTGTCTTCTAATGGCTAGAAAATTTCTTACTGGCATTCTCAAATTAATTCATTTTCTTAAATTGGAAGTTTTATCTACTAGTCAAGCCTACTTATTACTGTCTAGCTGGTATACCTGTGCTGATATTAAATATGGGGGAAGTTGAAGAATGACATCCTGTTTTTAGGGCTATTCTGCATTCTTCCAGAATAGGAGGGTATTGCCTTTCCTTTTTTTTTTTTACTGTTTAATATGGCTTTTTACAACTGTTCCTATTTCACCTTTTTCTGTTGTTTTGGAGATCTGTCTATAACAACAAATCCAAATGCATTGCCTTTCTTGGACTGTAGTGCATCATTGTCCTTGCCTGGAGAATCCCAGGGACGGCTGAGCCTGGTGGGCTGCCGTCTATGGCGTCGCACAGAGTCGGACACGACGGAAGTGACTTAGCAGCAGCAGCAGCGCATCATTCCACTATACAGATGCTCTCCGTATATGACCATTTCGCAGCTTCTCTTTTTTTTCCCCTTTGTCTCTTTTCCTCTCCATCCTCCTCCTCCCCTCTTCTCTTTGCCTCCTCCTGGTCCTCTCACCCCTTCCCCCACCCCCTCCACCTCTCCTCCTCTGTCTTGGTTTCACCTCAGTAATTTCACCTGTTTCACCTCCCTCTTCTTCATTCTCTCTCTCTCACCATCATTGTGCTCCTGTAGGTACAGAAGTATACCTAAGACAGTATTCAGAGCAATTTGGTGGGGCTAAGGACAACTGTTTTAATTTTCACGGATGTTGCTAAGTTACTTTTCAAAGAGATCATAGCAATTCATTTTTACACTTAATTTTTGAAAGTGTATTCTTCCCATAGCCTCACTAACACTGTATAAATAAAACTTTAAGGGTCGTTTTCCATTTTTAAGATAGGAACTCATATCTTGTTGTTAATTTATTTTGCATTTTTAAATTACATATAAAATTGAATATCATTTCATTTATTGCAAACCCTTGTTTTTTTTTTTTTTTCCTGCTTATGTCCTCACTTCACCTTTTCTATTTATTTGATATTTTTCTTATTGATTAATAAAACATCCTTACATATTGAGGGCACTAGTTCCTACAAAATGCATTACAAATATTTCCCCTGCTTGTGATCTCTCTTTTGCCTTTGTTCTTCACATAGTGAAATCTTGATTAGAAAAATTATATAAATTTCTCACTATAAATTATATTACATATTACCAATATTCTCTTCCAGAACTCTATTATTAATTACATTAAAGAATCAAGTAAGGTGCAATTTATAAAGGGATAAAGAGAAAAGCAAATCCAAATTTGTTTTAAGAAAAACAAACTGGTGTTCCTAGAAATTTTTATTAAGTAATCTGACACTTTTTTTTTTTTTTACTGTTTTCAAATGTCTCCTTTGATACATTTTCAAATACCATGTGTATTTTGCATAATTCCTAGACTCTATCATTTTCTATTGATCAGAACATGTTATTGTCAGAATGTCATTTTGAAAAAAGAATTAATTATTGCTTTCACTGTGATTTGAATTTACTCACACAGATTTGAATCCATAAACAGATGAAAGTTCATTAAAAGTTGGGGAGTGTCGTCTATGATGCTCTTCAGAAGTGAACTTTTAAAAGTTTAACTTCTATAGAAATTGAGTTTTCTTCAGGATCTTCCACTTATTGCTTTATGGTTTTCTCTCTGTGTATTAAGACTCTTG
Organism: Bos mutus; assembly: GCF_027580195.1. Classification (NCBI taxonomy): domain Eukaryota; kingdom Metazoa; phylum Chordata; class Mammalia; order Artiodactyla; family Bovidae; genus Bos; species Bos mutus. The sequence goes on along the minus strand of NC_091629.1, from coordinate 77,142,014 downwards.
AGAGTCCCTTGGACTGCAAGGAGATCCAACCAGTCCATTCTGAAGGAGATCAGTCCTGGGTGTTCTTTGGAAGGAATGATGCTAAAGCTGAAACTCCAATATTTTGGCCACCTCATGCGAAGAGTTGACTCATTGGAAAAGACTCTGATGCTGTGAGGTATTGGGGGCAGGAGGAGAAGGGGACGACAGAGGATGAGATAGCTGGATGGCATCACCGACTTGATGGACATGAGTTTGGGTGAACTCCGGGAGTTGGTGATGAACAGGGAGGCCTGGCGTGCTGCAGTTCACGGGGTCGCAAAGAGTCGGACATGACTGAGCGACTGAACTGAACTGATTATGCATCTGAACAGAAAGGTTGTTGGCTGGCTTGCACCATCTTCATTTGCTTCCTTAATAAACATACTCTAAGACCCTACCATATATAGACACTGTTGTACATCCTGGGCCTACAACACTGAACAATTAAAATGGATCTTCACAATAATATTGTAGTGGGTGGAGATAGAGCTCTGTTGTAGAAAATAACAGAATTCAGGTGTACCAAAACATATGACGGAAAGGTCAATGTTTAGATAAAGAACAACTGAGATGAAGCCAGGTGAGACAGTGTCAGCCAGAAAGGAGGTGACGTCTGAGTTGGTGTCTCAGAGCCATGAGAGGCATTAGTCTTCCTTGTCAGCGCTGTGCTGGGCTCCGCTCGAAGCCTATCATGTCCGGGCAGGTATTTACTGATGAATAAATCAATCAAAGATGGCCAGAGGTTCTGGCCTTGGCTATGGGAAGCACTTTTAGTTTATGTTGCCTTTAAAGTTCTGTTACTGAAGAGCTGTTTAGACAAGTCAGATGGTAGTTTTTTACTTTGGGGAGGAAAGAGATTTTCCTTCAGGTTTTATTCATTACTTATTGCAAAAGCGATTTTGCAATAACTGATTTCAACATTTCTCCCTGGGTTTCTAAACCACCCTGCTCCCAAACAAGCCTGAGCAAGTTTCCAAAACAGGGTTCTTCCTTCAGGCCTGCCATCCCAATCTGCCACCAGGAAGCTTTGCACATCCCACCTTTGTGGGGCACAGAGTGGAAGTGAGAAGGAAGTGAAAACAAGCCCAGCGGGCCCAGGCAATGCATTTGCAAAATCCTGCTGCTCAGAAAACATTTCCTGTGAATCACAAAAGCGCATGCTTAGATGTTGTTTTTGAAGCTTGATTTGCAGTGGATTATACATGAGCCCCATCTTGTGCTTCTCCAAACATATTTTCACTGGATAATTTTTAAGGCAAAGAAATTCAAACACAATTATGAAACTTTCTTTTCATTAGTTAGTTGAATAGCAAGATACACAGTAAAAAAAATCAGAATGCACGAAATGGCAAGTGTTTGAGTCTTGGGCCAGTTTCTTCTTTCATTTTTATTTATGATTGAAAGCTAGTTTTTAAAATTTTTCTGCTATAGTTTCTTTTTATGATTATTGATTTGTATTAGCATTATAATTGTAAATACTTGATATGAATTTCTCTCTTTGATCTGTCCTACTTGTCAATCAACAGTCTTTTCAGCTCTAGATTCTTTCTTTCCTTCTTGACATTTGCCATTGTTTTCAGCCCTGAATGCCTTGCCTGCTGTTCTCAAAAGCTGCCCAGAAACACTGAGACAGTACATTGCAGTATCAAGTACCATGGCTTCGGGCTTTGCCGCAGCTGCCCACTTTCTGAAAGCTCCCTTTATCCTTTGCAACTACACTTATCCAATTCAGACTGACAAATATCAGTTCTTTCACCCTACCTTTTATGCAGGAAAAAAAAAAAATCCCCAAACAAAATTGAAAACCCTGGAAATGTAATAAATCCCTCCCTCTGCATAGCGTACATGAATATACCTTGTAATTGCCTTTCCCTGTGGGTTTCAGTCCTTTGCCCTTTTATCCTTTTCTTTTGTACTCTGGCTTCCTCAGCATTACTATTCCCAGCCTCGGAGTCCAAGTTGCAAATGCAGAAAATGTACCCATCCATTTCAGACAAACTGAACGGCTCACATTAAAGGGGCCACAGCACATCACCCAGTGGTGCTGCTCCCTTAAAGCACCCATTGCTGGGTTCATGAGAAAGCAGCAGGTTTTGGATTCAAGACCAATGACTTAGGAGCTCAAGAGCATACTGTGGAAGCAAACTGTAGAGTAGTACAGCATAATGTAGTATATGAATATAGTATATAGGTTATTTTTCTACCAGTCATCATACTGGTTCACATGGAGAAATCTAGATTTTGCCAATCACTACTTCTGGAGCAATCTCACTTGCTGTATGAATCTGTGCTGCCTCTCTGCTATCTCACTTGCCAATTTTAAGTAAGAATATCTATGCTATTAGGAATAGCCATATTTTACTGTATACAATTAACACGTGAGGAGAGTGGCCTTAGGTAGATCATTTAAAGCTGTGGCCCCCGAGCTTTTGTGCACCAGAAACTGGATTCATGGGAGACACTTTTCGCATGGACAGTGGAGGGGGATGGTTTCAGGATGGTTCAAGCACATTACATCTATAGTGCACTTTGTCTCCATTATTATTATATCAGCTCCACCTCAGATCATCGGATACTAGATCCTAGAGTAAATGTAATGATCTAAAGCAAATGTAAAGATTATCCAGTCTGTACTAAGTGGAAGGCATGAGCTATAAGATAAGAGCCCATTAGTTCATGTAAACCATTAGACGAAAATCAAGTCTCTCCTTACTTACATAGTTACAAGGAAACTATGGTGTTATTCTGAGGTCATTTTTATCACTTTATTGAACAATTCAAATGACCATTAAATTCTTAAAGAGCCACAGGCACCAAGGCACCTTCAGGTTCTCGGACCTCAAGGACTCTAGGGCTGGATAGGACCATAGAGACAGCATTGGAATAGGGGATCCTTTCCGAGGCAATGTTCAATGGCTCTATGATTTAATCCTTTGCTACTCAAAGAGTGATCCATGCACCAGGAACATCGGTATCACTGGCACCACTTGAAAGCTGATTTCAAACAAAGCATGTCAGTGCCTCAACCGCCTCTGAATTTACATTTTTTACAAGATCTCCAGATAATTCATGTGTACGGATACATGCAAGTTTGAGAAGCCCTGATTGACCCTAACCTCTTGTTTTCCTGAAGAATAAACTAATGATTTAAGAAATTTAATGCATTTCCCAAGGTTACTTAGTGAGTTTGTAGTTAAAAGACCTAGGACTACATTATATGAGTCATGATGCCCACTCTGGATAGCCACCATCTTTTCTTCTAGGTGTCTGGTTCCTTCATGGATATCTCAGGGTTGGCCAAGGCCCCACATGGGCCAGCCTTCTCCAGATAGCTTTAGTCATTCCCCAAATCACCTCTTCCATCAGAAATTTCTCCAGTGGCAAAGGTGTTCTGTATCTGAACTGTCCAATAGCCATATGTGCCTACCAAGCATTTGAAATGGCCTCACTGCTCTTGGGGAGCTGGAGGAAGGCAATGGGAGAAAGTGAGGTCTCCACTTCCAGGGTACACTTCCCACTTGACTTCAACAGGAAAGAGGGACTTTGGGACTTTTGTTTGGATAGCTAGTATGGGGACAGCTTCTTAGCTTCTGTTCTGCTAATTTGTATCTGTTGCAGTTTTCACGAAGACTGCAGTGAAAAAAATCTCTGGACAGTACTTATGGGGTACTGATAAAAAGGGCTGAGAGCCTCTGAGGTCATCTGGGACACACTAACCATTCTTTTGTAAGGACATAAACCAGCCATTAGCCTACTGTTCCTTAGGCAAAAGCCATGTCCTTGTTCTTGTGTTTGTTTTGAGGATTTTCCAGAAAGAGATGAACAGAGTGCTACTCCTTGTGGTTCCCCTTGCTGTGTAGGAGTGGAGATTTAACCTGTCTGGCTTAGGAAAATATTGTGAAGTGTTTCAGAAAGAACCATATAGATCAGTCTAGCTACCGTTTGGTTGATTAGTGCCCAAAATTTCTCCAGTTTGTCATTGCTGCCTCCTTCCATGCACTTCTGCAATATGATCTTGTAGCTTTCCTTCTATCAAGAGATGACGTCTACTTCATTACTGATAAACCTGAGCTGACCTTACGATTTTCTTTGGTCAGTAAAATGCAATGGAAATGACTAAGTGCCAGTTCTTGCATCCTTCCATTCTCTTTCATGGAAACTTCCACTGGCACATCAATAAGCTTGGACTAGTCTCCTGGAAGATGACAGACCCATCCACTAGAGGCAGAGGCCCTGTGTCACCAGCTTATGTCAACACAGACTAGCTACCCACAAGAACTCACCTGCTGACTACAACATGTGAGTGAGCCCAGTCAAGATCTGCTGCTGCTGCTGCTAAGTTGCTTCAGTCGTGTCCAACTCTGTGTGACCCCATAGACAGCAGCCCACCAGGCTCTGCCATTCCTGGGATTCTCCAGGCAAGAACACTGGAGTGGGTTGCCATTTCCTTCTCCATTGCATGAAAGTGAAAAGTGAAAGTGAAGTCGCTCAGTCGTGACCAACTTGTAGTGACCCCATGGAATGCAGCCCACCAGGCTCTTCCATCCATAGGATTTTCTAGGCAAGAGTACTGGAGTGGCTTGCCATTGCCTTCTGCACAGTCAAGATCAACCAAGCCCAAGTAAGAGCAATCAAGGAGCCCCGTCCATTTGCACTTGTGAAAAATAAAAGGTGGTTGCTTTAAGCAATGAAATTTGGGGAGGTAATTTGTTACAATATTGTGGCTATACCAACATAATCCTTTTTGACTTTTTAATGTCATCTAATATCTCTAATTAGAAAAAAAAATAGTTTTTTAGGTCATGATCAGATGAAGTTCCTTGGAATCAGAATCCATCAGAGATGGTAGGGACATTAGTATTTGTCATCAATTATAGACGTCTTATCGCTGAGGAAATGGAGGCCTAGAGAAGGACAATAAATAACCTTGAAACAAACAACCAGTCAGGAGCAGCACAGGACACAGGTCTCCTGTCTCCAAGGTCTTTGCAAGTCCTCAGTTTGTTCTTTCACGAATATGCTGAGTTTTGCTAGTCTGCCAACCAGCAAGCCTTTGAAAACACAGCCTTTAAAAAAGAGATTACATTTGCAGAGACCGGTGCTTCCGACTCTACAATCTGATTCTTTGATTTCTAAAGACCCTCTCAATTCTTTGTTAAAAGAAATCCCAACTTTGACATTTATCTTTTATGAAAAGATGTACGGATAGCCTTTGCCATCACCATGGCACTGCTTACTTAATCAACCATTGTGTCTGTTGGTAATCTGTCAAAAATTGTGCATGTTATAATAAAAAACAAAGTATGTTTTCTACTCACAATTGAGTGAATTTCTTCACTGGTGTGTATTCACTTCCCTGGCAAGTTAGTAACTCAGCTTGCTTGCTTCCATTCTTTCTTTAGCTCTGATGGTCATTATTTGCATCTCAGAGTTTACAACACATTTTCATGCAAATTATATGATTTGAATTTCCCCATAACACATTTTTATTCCCAGCAAGAAAATTGAAGCTTAGAGCAGTTACGTGATTTGTTCCAGGTCATGTGGACTGGAAGGAGAATAAGTCATACTTCTAGATTTTTATTCAATAGTCTGGTTTCTATGGATGATGTCACCTTGCCAATTTATAATCTGTACCTGTTGGATATGTCTAGGTGCCAGACATGCCCAGTTTCTCATTTCTTACTGAAATATCCTGGTCCAAACTGCTTCCCAAGGAAATAGCCCTGGGTTCCTCTTGGCAGCAGGGGCTTCTATGATGGGTGACCTCAGATTCAGGGTCTTTCTTCTTAGCTACATGATGGACCAAGGATTGAACTCCAAACTATGGGGAAAAAAGGAATCTGTGCATCTGAAGAAATTGAGAGGTAAACCCGGAAGAGAAATAATAGACAACCCCTGGTTCTATTCTGTTTCTTTGGGACTTCTGTTTCCAGTTCCAATCCCATTTGTGTCCTTAAAATAAACCCTATTCTGCTTAACTGGACATGAGTCCAATTCACACAGTCACTTTTCTTTTGTACAGCATTTCAAATTTTTCAGTGTGATGTCATTCATCATGGAAAACCAGTCTATCAAGTGAATTTCAATCAAGTGCCATGATGTCAATTTCACAAGGGAGAAAATCCTTGCTGCCAATCTTCTGTTGATGTTTCAAGGCAGTATACATATCACTTCACACTCACCTCACCACACTGGTTTCCTGGCTTCTCGAAGGTGATCAACAATGGTCAATGCCTTAGTTAAGCATCAATACTTTATAGTCCAAGTTTGACATGACAACTCCAAACTTCTTATTGCTGTTTCTCCAAAGAAAACTTATAGAGCCTGATCATTTGCTCAGATAGCAGTGGAAGGTCTAAGGTGAGTGTACAGATTGGATGCATTTCATATTTATGAAATCTTCCCTCCAGGAGATGCCAAACAGACTGATACATGGCTCTTTAAATACTAGCCAACACTGAATGCTTTTGATGAGGAGGAAAGTTTCGATTTTGAGAATGTGTCTTGCACTTCTCCAACTATAGGAAGAGATGTTGACAGAGGATACTCATTGCTATAGACACCATCGCTGCTGACTTAGTGACTGAGCATTTAGGAGTCCATTTCTGGGGGGTCACAGTACTCCTCTGGCAGACTACCCTGGCTCAGGAGCTCCCTGACAACCTTGCTGAAACTTTCTCAGGCTGCACAGTGATGTCTGTGCCCCTAGAACCTTCCTTCCTGTACTCTCTCCTTTATAGGAGTTAGACGTCATTGTGGTTTCACAGTTCTCCCAGTCTTCCTTGGCTCCCTCCCCATTTTCTCTCAAGGCATTTCCCCTAATAACCCCCTTGCATGGTTAATCACATCTTCACATCTGATGCTTGGAGTACCTGGACAAGAAGGTAGATGAGTTTTATATGCTTAAGTCAGCGGTTGCTATATGTTACAGGTATGTATATAACTTTGAAAATAAACTTTAAAATTATTACATACTCTGACGTTGGTTCCAATACCATATCCTGGTCAGATACCAGCAAAGGTCCAGTTTCCCCATTTTTATTCCCTGATCATCAAAAATCCAAGATGAGCCAAAGCACAGATGTTGACCTGGATGGACAAGTCAGCCCCACACAGGACAAAAAGCATGGTGGATGTGTCCACTGAAGCACCTTGTCCAGAAGGCTTTTTTCTTTCCAGTCACAGAAGTGTCTTTCTATACTTAGAGCCTCAAAGAAGTTAGAACTGTCAGAAGCAGTCAGTTTTAAATCCAGGGCCCTGAGTAAAAATTTGGGAAGGAATGCCTCAACTGCATCCAAAGAACAAAGCCTCCTCCCCCTTTCTGCTGGCCTCCGATTCAAATTGAATGGGGATGGATCAAAGATACCATAACTGTTTTCTCCCTCACTGTTCTGTCAAATTGAAAACTGCTTCTAGTGGTCATCCAGTAAGAACACTGTCTGTAACTCCACTCCACTTAAGCCTAGTGCATCCCAAACGTAGGTTAAGCAGACTTGTAAGCATGAATAGTAATGCCTGAAGCTTTCATTCCTTCTTATTTGCTTCAATGCAACGGGCTTCCCTGGTGGCACAGTGGTAAAGAATCTGCTTGCAATGCAGGAGACACAGGTTCAATCTCTGGGTCAGGAAGATCCCACAGAGAAGGAAGTAGCTAACCCACTTCAGTATTCTTATCTGGGAAATCCCATGGACAGAGGAGCATGGTGGGCTAATCCAGGGGATTGCAAGAGAGTCAGACATGACTTAGCAACTAAACAATAACAATGCAACAAGGCAGCTCTATCTGAATTCTTCTCTTATTCCACTAATTTACGTATGTTTTTCCTGGTTCCATAATCCATCTAGTCAGTATCCCAGAAGGTAGATTGAGCCCAAAGTATGTTCTACCCTTGAGCATTATTTTTAAAACTATAGTGAGCATACTAATGCCCTAAGGATCTTGCTAAAATACAGATTCTAGTTTGGTAGACAGTTGGTTAGGGTCTGGGCTCCTACATTCCTAAAAAGAGAAGGGACCATATTGATACAGTTGGTTTGAGGCTGTAAAGTTAAGCTTCTCAAACTTGAACATGCCTCAGAATCACCTGGAGAGGTTGTTAAAATACAGATCCCTGGGTCCCATCCCAAAGAAGTTGATTGAGTAGGTCTAATGGGGGGAACCTGAGATTCTGCACTTATAATAAACTTTCAGATGATGTCAATGCTTTTGCTCCCTGGTCCACTTGTTGAGTCATAAGTGTTTAATGAACATATCTAATGGAAAAGTCCCATAAAACCTGATTCTTCCTTCTGTCTGATTATTTGATTTGCCTGGGAAAGTGGATTTGGGAAACATCTGAATATTTTTGCTTGGGACAGATGCACTCTTATTTCAACTTAACCTTATAAGCTATGGGCAAATGCATAGGACTAAAAGCTTCACAGGTTTTGGACATGAGTGGAAATCATGGGAAAGGTTCAATAGCATAGGTTTCAAATCAGGGGACCCTGACTCACCACAACCTCTCTAGGACCCCTGTTTCTAAGCTTTCTTATCCTAAGTAAGACTCCCTCAGAATTACCTAAATTCCACAACTTGTATTTTACATTGGCTTTAGGACTGCTTCTAAGGTTGCCAGGACAAGATCTTGGGACTTAGAAAACATTGAAAGCTGCCTGGCACTGGGCCCATGGAAATCCTGATAAGAATCAAGACCTATTTCTGGAGAGTGAGATTATACATTAAACATTGAGCAACTCTACATCTCTGCATAATATTAATACAATAACTCTATATCACCCACATATCCTGTGTACTAGGGATTGTGATTAGTTTTCTACATGCACAGTCTCACATAAATCTGATACCAATCCAACTATCAGACAAGAAAGTTGAAGCTGTGAGCCACTGAGTTACAGGTCTGTTTGTCTAAAATCTGGACCTTAGAACTTTGCTAGTGAAAGTGTGGCCCATGCACCAGAGGCATCAGCATCACTCAGGAGGTTCTGAAAATATTGAAACCCAGGCCCCACGCCTACTTGACCAGAGTCTTTATTTGAACAAATTGCAAGCGATTCCTGGGCATTTTAGGACAACACTTGGGCCCAATCTGCTGTATCACCTCTCTACCAAGGAAGGATTTTTGCAGACTCATCTTTTTTGGAAATGTTCTAGCACAGATCCGGTGAGACATCAAAGGCAGTCATTTTCATCCCTGGCAGAGGGATGGTTTGATTGCTTTGGGAGGAGAACTGCTTGGCAGCACATCAGAGTTCAGGGAGCTGTGTGTGCTGACACAGGCAACTCCTGGCTTCTTGGGGCTGGACTTGGGGACTGATGTGCAACGGTGATCCAGGAGCAAATTAGAGTCTATTAAAAGCAGGACTTTCCCTTGTGGAACTTGCTTCTGCTAAGGGAGTGGCCCCCAAATCTTCAGTTAATACAAAGTTCTTTAAGAGTGGAGACTAAGAAAAAGAAGACCCGCCCCCCCCCATCTCACTTGGCTTTTAGGGAACATCACAGAGATAAGAGTAATATCAGGGACTTCCCTAATCTTCTGGTGGTTAAGACTCCATGTTCCCAAGGCAGGAGGTGCAAGTTTGATCACTATCAGGGAACTAAGATCCCACAAGCCACACAGTGTGGCCACAAAAAAAGAGAGAGAGAGAAATATTTTTCCTGGGAAGAGGAGACAATACTGGGCAGAGAAAATCAGTATCAGACAGTATCAGTATCAGCAGGGGATACACTTTGGGGAAAATGTGTGAAACAGGAGAGTTTGCCATCCTCCTTGGTTTTGGTGGATTGAAACAACAGTCATTTAGAAATTCACAAATCTGTAATTGACCAGTACTCTGCTGACCTGGTCCTGGTTTGGCCGAGGACAAAACTCTCTCCTGGTTTCAGCTGGGACAACTCTACTCTAGTTCATGTGTCTCTCACTTTCTTACAGTCTAGCCTGGTGGCTCAGTGGGATTCCAAAAAATGAGTAGAACCATTCAGGATATCTTGAAGTCTAAACCAAACAGGCATACTGTTAATTGTGCTATATTCTACGGACTAAGGTGAATTGAAAGGCCAGTTCATATATAAAAGCTCTCCCTCTTGATGGGAGGAGCCGCAAAGTCACATTGCCGAAAGGGCATGGATACAGGGTGGAGAACTGGGACTTATTTTGTAATGTGCTCTACTTCTACTAACTGCTTCTCATCTGTCCTTTTTTGATATAGTTATTAGTACACTGGTTCTTGCCTAAAGATTCCACCTTGTTGTTCATGGGCTTATTGCTTCTCCTGGCTTGATGCATTTGAAGACCTCTGTGTGCATTTAGTGGTTGGCCCTAAATTTGGTTACAAGCCATCAAATACAAAGGAAGCAGGAGGAAGAAGCAAGTCAAGAGAGCCCAGAATTTTCATAGAAATTAAAATCTCAGTGAGATACCAATCCACTCCTAAAATGTGCTGAATGAAAAAAACAGGCAGTTGCACATGTTGGCAAGGATGTAGAATAATTAGAACTCTCATATTCTACAGATGGAAAGGTAGATACTTTGAGTAATTTGTTGGCATTATTCAATAAAGTTGGTGCTATGCATATTCCATGACACAGTGATTCTACCCCTAGATATAGATCCAGCAGAAATGTCAAATAAGGTCAACCAAGACCGTTCATAGCAGGATTATTTGTAATACCACCAAACAGGAAATGCTTCACTTGTTTATTTACCATAGAGTAGGTAAATGTATCATTGTGTATTCTTACAGTGGAATATTTATATAGCAATGAGAAGCAATGGTTTGTAACTGCTTATAAGGATATAATGAATTTCACAAAATTGGGTAGAAGTCAAGATAGGACTTGTTACACATCTACTTACTCACATTCAAAAACAGGCAAAACTGATCTCTGGTATTGGAATCAAGTATAGTGGTTTTCCATGAAGGCGTTTGGGGTTCTGGTTCCTTAATCCTGGGGCTTCTCAGTTCCTTAATCCAGGGGTTGCTTACATGAAGTGTTTACAAAGTAAAGATTTCAGCACCTTCCACTTAGGACCAGCATGCATTTTTGTTTGAATATTATACTTCAATAAGAAGGTTTTAGAGAAGAGATATGAAATGAGATAAATCTGAGTTCAAACCCAGTTCTATAGTCTGGACTTCAACAAGATTTCTGACCTCTCTGAGGTCAGAAAGCCCCAGTTTCTTAATATTCAATATGATCATGGTCTTTATGATGATTAAATTTTAAGATGTGTGAAGCTCTCTGTGGGCTTCCCTGGTGTCTCAGATGGTAAGGAATCCTCCTGCAATGCAGGAGACCTGGGTTTGATGCCTGGGTTGGGAAGATACCCTGGAGAAGGGAAAGGCTACCCACTCCAGTATTCTGACCTGGAGAATTCCAAGGACAGAGGAGCCTGGCAGGCTGCAGTCCATGGTGTTGCAAAGAATGGGACATGACCGAGACTTTCACTTTCACAAAGCTATCTGTGCCCAATAAATGTTAATCCCTCCTCCTGCTTGCTGTGGAAAATAGCTAAAATTGCATTGACTGTCCCAGATGCACAAAGCACAATGTCTTCATTATACCATTACACAAAATCATATTCTCAGTTTTGCTTCCGAAAAAGAAAGACAGCAGGGGTTAAGGGACACGTCTGAACTTTTCCCATTTCATTACTTATGAGTGTGAATATTCTGAGTGTTATGTATTCAGTGGGTTAATACTTTATATGTCCTTCTATTACCATTTATGATACTTACTTTTCCCCTTTGGTTTTGCAGATCATTTTGTTGCTACCCACCATGCCGTGCTAAGTCGCTTCAGTCATGTCTGACTCTGCGCAACACTATGGATGGTAGCCCACCAGGCTCCTCCGTCCATGGGATTCTCCAGGCAAGAACGCTGGAGTGGGTTGTTGCTGCAGCCTATCTAAATTATTAACAGCATTTAGAATATTGGGTTAATCAAGGGATTTTATAGCAGTGAAGTTATTACTGTAACGGATAGATAGTATAAAACTTTACTCAATTCAACCTAAGGACTTAGAGCCATTTGGTTTTCAGCCTCCAGCTTAAAAATGACCCTGAGGTATTAATGGGTGAATCAGGCACGAATAGCCTGTCTGGGCTTCTCACTGTTTGTTCCAGAAGAGGGGGAATAGTACTTGTGGGTGGCTGGGCCAGGAGGAAATCCTGACTCCAGTTTTCTCTGTTCTTGATGGCAAACTCTCTGGGGGGTATCTCCTGAGAAAGTGGAGGACAGAAAAAAGCCTGGGGGAGATTTCAACGATGCTAGGAAAACTTGGCTGCTCACCAAAGCTATTCTCCACGGTGATACTCACACACACAAGCACACACACACACACAAGTACACACACATGAAATCCATGCTTAAATCCTATGCTGCTAAGACAGGTTGTTGTCAGCCAGCCAATGTTTAGACCTTCGTGAAACCACAGCTTTGACAGGAAGAAAAATCACCCTAAAGACTTGATGAGCTGGGGAAGCTGACTTCATCTATTTCATAATTTTACTTAGACCTCAAGCCCGATTTGTCACCTCCTGATCTAAAGGAGAATCAAGAGTCATTTAATAATAATAATAACATATAATTATTCTTAACAACTATAACCTTAAAGTGTTATGTGAAATCTATATTCTCCCCAACAGCCCTATAAAATAAGCTGTTCTCAAACTATCATTTTACAGGAAAAGAAACTGAGCCTCTGAGAGGTAGACTGAATAGAACTCAAGCCACCAGATCCTAACCTGGGACTTTGTTTATACATTTTTCAAGTCTACTGAAATAGTTTTCTCGTTACTACATATTTAATATTTTGATGGGTGTAATGGGACTTGGGCAAGAACCGCAGAGGCAAGCTAGGAAAAAATATGCATGCATAGTAGACCTAGGGCTTGGAACATCATGAGATATGATAGAAGTGGCTGAAGTTACATGCGGTTTAAGGCTTGCCTTGTGGAAGCCTGTCTATAGATAAAAGGAAATTAGAAGGGACCTGGCTGGGAGAGACTGAGGATTTGGAGAAAATGCGTGGACATCAGGGGACAGGAGAATGTCTAACTGGAAACTGTCCTCTTGGTCAGTTGACATGTCATACACCTAGATATCCTGACCCTTCACTGGAGGGGGTAACTGCTGAAGTGGAAACATTGGATGTTATCTCTACTGGAGGGAGAATGGAAAAATTAAGAGCAAATGTTGAAGGTTGAGTCTGGGAAAAAGCACTTGTTTCCTGGGGGCAGGAAGAAGCCTGAGAAATAGGAAATGAGAAGTTAAATGGTATTAGATTGCTATATTAAGAAGTCCAAAGAGTTAAATTTCAATGCTGCTGCTGGCAGTCAAGAGCACAGGTGGAGAATGAGACTCACTGATGAGCAGGTCATCTGGTGATTTTAGCATAGTGGTGTCTCTTGTCACACTGGTAAGTCTCTGGAGCAATATTCTGTAGAAGGTGGATGTCGGGTGCTTAAATAGTGGTATTTTGTGAGACCTGGAGAGTACAGTTATAGGTCATATGTAAAATTTGAAACACTAAAGATAAAAGGAAGAACTGTAAGGTAGAAAACAACAGTAATTTTTTTTCCCCCAATTTGGTTGATATGCATGTTTTTCTTCCTTGCTTTCTTATGTTGTTAAGAACAGGGAAAATTCTGTGCTATAGGCAGAAAGCAAGGGGGAAGTTGAAGTTTCAAGGTGCTAATTGTGGAAGCAGGATACACACTGAAGAGAAAGCTTGAGAGGCTATATTGCAGACCAGTGTTTCTTAAATTTGAGTGTGCAAGAATATCTGGGAGAATGGATTAAAACTCCCAGGCCCCAGGATTTGACAGTCAATCCAGTTAGCTTGTCAGTCTAGCGAGTCGGTCTAGTCTATCAAGCATCTGCCTTTCTAATTAGTGTGATGACTCAGGCGGCCCTAGGGCAGCTCTGTGGCAGCACTTCCAGTCCTCATTTCTCTGTTGCATTCAAAACAGTTTCAAGACACCCAGCAACTGTGCTGTCTCTTGGCTTTCTAGAACTATTATGTTGTAATTTTCAGCCTCATTTCTGACACCTTTTCGTTTCCAACCAGGAAACATCCAGGAACTGGCTTTATGACCATTTTCTCTATACAGCACGCAAGTGGTGCTTAGTCACTCAGTCGTGTCCGACTCTTTGTGACCCCATGAACAGTAGCCCGCCAGGCTCCTCTGTCCATGGAATTCTCCAGGCAAGAATACTGGAGTGGGTTGCCATTTCCTTTTCCAAACCTTGGCCTTTAGTTTCTTTGGTCATTTTCAAATGCAATTGCACAGAGGTGCTGTGATTTATAACAAGGAGGCGAAAAAGAAAATGGAAAGTAAAGTAAGCAGGGGGTATGGAGAGCTTTCGGGTGATGCCATCTGAACTAACAGTTCTTTTTCATTGTTTATAAAAGGAGATGCCTTTTCTTAAAGCCCTCTGAAATGATGAAGTGATCATTGATAAACACTGATTCCATTTAAATCATAAAGTTTGCCAGTTTGTCTTCCTCTATCTCACCCTTTACGTTTTCCCCAGAAAGTGACTGCCACAAAGTAAATCATGTATATCACTATTTCCAGACATGGACGGACCACCTTCTCCTTGCTCATGTATTACTCTTTTGCTGTCTCTACCTGGAATTTTCTACCCCGTTGTAGGGGTCCTTGGACTCTTTGATCAACAGAAATTGATAAGAGGCCAGATGAGAAATGCAGGCAAGGTTCTACTGGGGCTTGTGATGAAGCACGAGGGAGCAAAACAAATAACTGATCCCTTGCTCGCTCCCTTAAAGCTGGTCCCTTAAATGAGGTGTGAGTCACAGCAGGTCCAGAGGGTGGCTAGGGTGGTCTGCCCACCCCCTGGTTGGAGCTGTGTGCAGGGATCATGCGCAGTACCCTGTTTTTCTCTGGATACCTCAGAAGTGGCAGTTGGGTTTCTGGTCTTTCATATCTTGTTCCCACTTTGCCCCAGCAGCTGCATTCATGCACTTATTTCCATCTCTTATAGTTTCTTTGTATCTTGTTGTTCCTGGAGATGTTTGTCCAGATACAAGCACTGCAGCAAAGGATCCCAGCCTGTCTCACTACCTCTCCTGAAAACTTTCCATCCCCAGTCTCACCATCTTCTACAGTCTTCCCTGACTAATGTGAGGCCACACAGTCTCTTCCTCTCACAGACCAACCAGGGACAGATACTTGTCCCTTCATAAGCAATATGTGCTCATCTTGATTAAATCTGGACCCCCAAATATAGTAACAACTGGAGACACTGAACTGAATTGTGAGATGATGCTAAGAAATTAATAATTTTGTTGAGCAATATAATAATACTGTGGTCATATAGAAAAATGTACTTATTTTTTAGAGATTTATACTGAGTTTGGGTGTTGCATGGGTAAATTTCTCTTACCAAAGTGAAAAAAGAGATCGAACAAATGTGATAAAACATTTTAAAGTATTAAATCAAGATGGTGAGTATATGAGTTTACATTATCCTCTCTACTTTTCTGTATAGTTAAAAACTTTGAAGTTTACATAGTAAACAAGAAAAGCCATCATCTACTGAATCATGGATTTGGTGATCTGTTCCTATCTTCTGGAATACTCATTAAAATAACTGTGTTAAATCAGTTATTTATCTTAGGTTATAAGATTATTGACTAATGTGGTTTTGGTCCACACTTCAGAATTCGGCTGTTCCCTGTCTCTTGGTTGTGGTGTATATCTTTGATTAGAATCTGGATGGGCTTGCCTTACACTCAATTTTTCTCCAAGTCTAGAATGGGCAGCATTCATTCACAGCATGAAAATGGCAAGTGAGTGAGTGAGTGAAGTCGCTTAGTCATGTCCGACTCTTTGCGACCCCATGGACTGTAGCCTAACCAGGTTCCTCCATCCATGGGATTTTCCAGGCAAGAATACTGGAGTGGGTTGCCATTTCTTCTCCAGGAGATCTTCCCGACCCAGGGATTGAACCCAGGTCTCCTGCATTGTAGGCAGATGCTTTACCGTCTGAGTCACCAGGGAAGATCAAAAATGGCAAAAGCAACAACAAACTCTCAGAGTTCCTTCGTGAAAGGCATGCTTTGCAGCTAGGATTCCAGCAGCAGGAGGAATGGGGAGGTTCCAGCCCAGACTGGCTGGCTCCACACTTCAGGTGGCTGTCAAAGCTAAGGGCAGACTTTTTTCCCAGGCGCAGAATCAGCTTTGGGAGAGCTGTTTGGCCAGACAGTCTTTCAGCTGGTTCCCTAGTTACTGATATCTTTACTTGAAGGGCTTTACAGAAAAATCATGGAAGAGAGAAAAGACTTGACTGGAGAGGCATTAAGAAAGAGCTGGCCTTGTCCAGCAGTGGGGCTCCCCGCTCCATAAGAAACTGTGTCATGCACTCTCCTCTGGGTTAGTCCAGGTGACGCCTGTGAGGAAGCCCCAGAGAAGGGAAGGGTCTGGAGTGGCTGTATTCCAAGACAAACTGAGGGGCAAGAATTAGCTTGGCATAGAGACAGCTGTGGGATGACGTTGGCAAACTAGAATCCCTTGAGGATGGATTTGAGGAGATGACTGAAGTGAGCCACTTCTGAAGAGCAGCTACTGTTTTTCAGAAACACAGGCCCTGGAGTGAGTGCAGCAGAAAGAAAGAGCTGAGAGAACAGGACAGAGAACATGATTAGTGCTCCTTGAAAACTGTTTCCTGAAAGAAGCATCTTGCTATTCTCACCTGCATGTGTTTTCCTAAGTTGGAAAAACAACTCAACTTTTGAGCTGTTAGTTTGTTAATGAAATGGGAGAAGACAGGGAACAAGATGATCTCCAAATTTCTTTTTAGCTTAAATTTCCACCTATTACCAGAATGAAGTAATGGGACAGTAACTGACCCAATAGAGTCCTTAAAGCTAGTTGCCATGCTGCTTTGAGCAATTTACAGGAAAATTAATAAAATACTGAGTTCAGTTAGTGGCATGTTCAGAGGACACTTAAGTAGAAGATTATTTTAACTGTTAAAAGTTGAATATATTCTTTGTGAAGTCTGTCTTCAGAAAATTCTGGCTATTCATGTTTCAGTTCAGTTCAGTTCAGTCACTCAGTCCTATCTGACTCTTTGTGACCCCATGAACCGCAGCATACCAGGCCTCCCTGTCCATCACCAACTGCCAGAGTTCACCCAAACTCATGTCCATCGAGTCAGTGATGCCATCCAGCCATCTCATCCTCTGTCGTGCCCTTCTCCTCCTGCCCTCAACCCCTCCCAGCATCAGAGTCTTTTCCAATGAGTCAACTCTTTGCATAAGGTGGCCAAAGTACTGGAGTTACATCTTTAGCATCAGTCCTTCCAAAGAACACCCAGGACTGATCTCCTTTAGAATGGACTGGTTGGATCTCCTTGAAGTCCAATGGACTCTCAAGAGTCTTCTCCAACACCACAGTTCAAAAGCATCAATTCTTTGGCGCTCAGCCTTCTTCACAGTCCAACTCTCACATCCATACATGACCACTGGAAAAACCATAGCCTTGACTAGACAGACCTTTGTTGGCAAAGTAATGTCTCTGCTTTTGAATATGCTATCTAGGTTGGTCATAACTTTCCTTCCAAGGAGTAAGCGTCTTTTAATTTCATGGCTGCAGTCACCATCCGCAGTGATTTTGGAGCCCAAGAAAATTAAGTCTGACACTGTTTCCACTGTTTCCCCATCTATTTGCCATGAAGTGATGGGACCAGATGCCATGATCTTAGTTTTCTGAATGTTGAGCTTTAAGCTAACTTTTCCACTCTCCTCTTTCACTCTCATCAAGAGGCTTTTTAGTTCCTCTTCACTTTCGCCATAAGGGTGGTGTCATCTGCATATCTGAGGTTATTGATATTTCTCCCGGCAATCTTGATTCCAGCTTGTGCTTCTTCCAGCCCAGTGTTTCTCATGATGTACTCTGCATATAAGTTAAATAAGCAGGGTGACAATATACAGCCTTGACGTACTCCTTCTATTTGGAACCAGTCTGTTGTCCCATGTCCAATTCTAACTGTTGCTTCCTGACCTGCATATAGGTTTCTCAAGAGGCAGGTCAGGTGGTCTGGTATTCTAAGCAAAAGGAATATTTCTGTTGAAAAAGTTATGGTCTTTCAAAATAGATTACTCTGAGATTATAAACTTATAGATGAATGCTGAAAAGAAAAGTGAGATTTTGAAAAGCAAAATGAACTTTCAAGTTGACAAATATTGAAGCTCAGGGCCCTGGGGCTGCATCAGAATTCAGAGAGATTAGTTGGTTGGATGACATCACCGACTCAATGGATAAGTTTGAGCAAACTCGTGGAGGCACTGAAGGACAGTGAAGCCTGGCGTGCTGCAGTCCATGGGGTCGCAAAGAGTCAGACACGACTGACTGACTGAACAACAAAAGCCCTGTCATTACGTATTATTGAGTTCCCAAGAAGAATACTCCTGGAGCTAATGAGTTCTCAGAAGGGGCATCCTGGTGAGTGGAGGACAAGCAAGCATGGGATGGTCCAGACTGCAGACAGTCTCTAAAGGGTGCAGAGAAAATCTAACTCTCAAACTTGGCTGCATGTTGGACTTCTACTGGGAGGTTTAAAAATGCTTATGACTGGCTCCCTCTTGCAGTGGGTCTGAGTTAACTGCCCTGGCATGTAGCCTGGACATGAGGATTTTGCAAAGCTCTCCAGGTGACTTTAACATGCACTTAAGTGTGAGAGCAAGTCTGTGGTCCCTGGGACCACTTCCAGCTAGAGAATCTGGCTTCCTGAACAGAGTCCCATCCCTACCCTGGAGGAACCCTCTAAGTGCTTTGCTATTTCCCATCTTCTTCCTCTTAGAAATCTTTGTCTTTCTTCCTTGAAAGAGAACTAACTACAACAAACAAAAAGAAACAAGCAATTATCATATTCAGGCAGCAAACAAACACTACCAATGACAGACATCTTAATTTATGTGAGTAGGTCTGTAAACAAACACTGTATTAAAAGCCTAAATGGGGATTCCCTGGTGGTCCAGTGGTTAAGACTGTCAATGCAGGGGGCCCAGGTTCAATCCCTTGTTAGGGAACTAGATTACACATGCCGCAACTAAAGAGCCCTCAAGCTATAACAAAGACTCAGAACAGCCAAATACATAAATAAATACATTTTCTTAATTAAACTTAAAAGCTTTTGCACAACGAAGGAAACTATAAGCAAGGCAAAAAGACAGCCTTCAGAATGGGAGAAAATAATAGCAAACGAAGCAACTGACAACGAACTAATCTCAAAAATATAGAACCAGCTCATGCAGCTCAATACCAGAAAAATAAATGACCCAATCAAAAAATGGAGCAAACAACTAAACAGACATTTCTCCAAAGAATACATACAGATGGCTAACAAACACATGAAAATGTGTTTAACATCACTAATCATCAGAGAAATGCAAATCAAAACCACAGTGAGGTACCATCTTACCCCGGTCAGAATGGCTTCTATCAAAAAGTCTACAAACAATAAATGCTGGAGAGGGTGTGGAGAAAACGGAAACCTCTTACACTGTTGGTGGGAATGCAAACTAGTACAGCCACTATGGAGAACAGTGTGGAGGTTCCTTAAAAAACTGGAAATAGAATGGTCATATGACCCAGCAATCCCACTGCTGGGCATACACACCGAGGAAACCAGAATTGAAAGAGACACATATACACCAATGTTTGTCGCAGCACTGTTTATAATAGCCAGGACATGGAAGCAACCTAGATGTCCACTGTAGACAAATAGATAAGAAAGCTGTGGTACATATACACAATGGAATATTACTCAGCTATTAAAAGGAATGCATTTGAATCAGTTCTAATGAGGTGGATGAAACTGGAACCTATTATACAGAGTGAAGTAAGCCAGAAAGAAAAACACCAATACAGTATATTAACGCATATATATGGAATTTAGAAATATGATTATAACGACCCTATATGCGAGACAGCAAAAAAGACACAGGGATAAGGAACAGACTGTTGGACTCTGTGGGAGAAGGCGAGGGTGGGATGATTTGAGAGAATAGCACTGAAACATGTATATTACCATATGTGAAATAGATCGCCAGTTCAGGTTCGATGCATGAGACAGGGTGATCAGGACTGGTGCACTGGGATGACCCTGAGGGATGGGATAGGAAGGGAGGTGGGAGTGGGGTTCAGGATGGGGAACACATGTACACCCATGGCTGATTCATGTCAGTGTATGGCAAAAACCACTACAATATTGTAATTAGCCCCAAATTAAAATAAATTAATTAATTAAAAAATAAAAGCCCAAGGAATGCCCTTCCCCTGACAGAACAAAAGCTCATCCATATATTGGCCTGTGGTCTGATATTTGAGTCAACTTTGGTCCTCCCAGAGTTTGTTAGTGTCTGATGGAAGTCACACTATTTGTTTGAAAGCTAAGGCCTTTTTAGCAAAATGATCTCACCTTGATAACAGATAAAGATAAGCAAACTATAGCACCATGGATCAAATCCAGCCTGCCACTTGTTTTGTTGATAAAGTTTTATTGAAATGTACCCATGTCCATTTATTCACTGATTGTCTAGGGCTGCTTTGGCACTACAACAAAGTTGAGTAGTTGTGACAGAGGCTTCTGACCTGTAGAGACAAAAATGTCTACTATGTGGTCCCTTATAAATAATGTTTGCCAGTCCTGTAAACACGGACATTTCTAGGCTGCAGTGTTAGTGTTTGTCTGCTGTGGTAAATTGATTTTAAAAATATGGCCAGTTCTTAACCCCTCCCTAAATTCTTTCCAATGTGACCTAAAATGGAACCCATTTCACCAGCCATTGAAACTGGGCTGGTCTGGTGTGTTATTTTGAATGGTTTGAATTCTGAGAGTGTGACACTGGATCTGTCCTGAGTCTAGGCTTCAGAAGCCCTTGCAAACTTTCTCTTGCTCTCTTGCAATCCTTTCTCTGAGAATAAACCTATTGGATGGTGAGAGACACAGAGTCCAGTTACCCCACTGGCTCAGCTCAGCCAACCTCAAGACACAATTGTCCTGCTGAGTGTGGCTGACCACAGGTGTGGTCACATGTGCCTGATCATAACCAGAAGAAGTATCTAGCCAGATATAGCACAGAGAGCTCATCTGCAGATTAATGGGTTAGATAAATATTTGATGTTTTAATTCACTACCTTTTAGAGTAGATTGTTACACAACAGTTCATGTAGTAGGAGCTTCTTCTCTTTTCTCTTTGTTTCCAAAGTCAGAATACCTCAATCTTTCCCACAGACCCAAGTCTGAAACAAGAGAAGGGAACTACTTACAGAAAGAAAAACATTAAGCATTCTTTTACCAAAAGCTAAGAAAACTGGTATCTATTATACAGAGTGAAGTAAACCAGAAAGAGAAACGCCAATTGAGTACATTAATGCATATACATGGAATTTAGAAAGATGGTAATGATGACCGTATATGGAAGACAGCAAAAGAGACACAGATGTAAAGAATAGACTTTTGGACTATGTGGGAAAAGGCGAGGGTGGGACAATATGAGAGAATAACATTGAAACACGTATATTACCATATGTGAAACAGATGATCAGTGCAAATTTGATGCATTAAGCAGGGCACCCAAAGCTGGTGCTCGCGAACAACTCAGAGGGATGGGGTGGGGAGGGAGGGAGGGGAGACGGGTTAAGAACTGGCCATATTTTTAAAATCAATCAGAATGGTGGGACACATGTACACCCATGGCTGATTCATGTCAATGTATGGGAAAAACCACCACAACATTGTAAAGTAATTAGCAATTAAAATAAATAATTTAATTTTTAACGTTTTTTTTTAAAAAGCTAAGAAAACAAACATAAAAATAACAACTTGGATTTAAATAGGAATAAAAATATGAAGGGGCCTACATATAAATACATTTTGATAGCTTCTTTAAAGAGACTAGGCCAAAGCCATGTGGGGCCACCCAAGATGGACAGGTCATGGTGGAGAGGTCTGACAGAATGCAGTCTACTGGAGAAGGGAATGGCAAACCACTTCAGTATTCTTGCCTTGAGAATCCCATAAACAGTATGAAAAGAAAAAAACAAAAATTATGACACTGAAAGATGAACTCCCCAGGTCGGTAGGTGCCCAACATGTTACTGGAGATCAGTGGAGAAATAACTTCAGAAAGAATGAAGGGATGGAACCAAAGCAAAAACAACACCCAGTTATGGATGTGACTGGTGACAGAAGCAAGGTCTGATGCTGTAAAGAGCAATATTGCATAGGAACCTGGAATGTTAGGTCCATGAATCAAGGCAAATTGGAAGTGGTCAAATAGGAGATGGCAAGAGTGAATGTTGGCATTCTAGACATCAATGAACTAAAATGGACTGGAATGGGTGAATTTAACTCAGATGACGATTATATCTACTACTATGGGCAGGAATCCCTTAGAAGAAATGGAGTAGTCATCATGGCCAACAAGAAAGTCTGAAATGCCGTACTTGGATGCAATCTCAAAAATGACAGAATGATCTCTGTTTGTTTCCAAGGCAAACCATTCAATATCACAGTAATCCAAGTCTATGTCCTGATCAGTAATACTGAAGAAGCTGAAGTTGAACGGTTCTATGAAGACCTACAAGAACTTTTAGAACTAACACCCAAAAAAGATGTCCTTTTTATTATAGGGGACTGGAATACAAAAGTAAGAAGTCAAGAAACACCTGGAGTAACAGGCAAATTTGGCCTTGGAGTACAGAATGAAGCAGGACACAGGCTAATAGAGTTTTGCCAAGAGAATGAACTGGTCATAGCAAACACCCTCTTCCAACAACATAAGAGAAGACTCTACACATGAACATCACAGATGGCCAACACCAAAATCAGATTGATTATATTCTTTGCAGCCAAAGATGGAAAAGCTCTATACAGTCAGCAAAAGCAAGACCGGGAGCTAACTGTGGCTCAGATCATGAACTCCTTATTGCCAAATTCAGGCTTAAATTGAAGAAAATGGGGAAAACCACTAAACCATTCAGGTACAACCTAAATCATATCCCTTATGACTATAAATGGAAGTGAGAAATAGATTTAAGGGACTAGATGAACTGACAGACAGAGTGCCTGATGAACTATGATGGAAGTTTGTGACATTGTACAGGAGACAGGGATCAAGACCATCCCCAAGAAAAAGAAATGCAAAGAAGCAAAAAGGCTGCCTGAGGAGGCCTTACAAATAGCTGTGAAAACAAGAGAAGCAAAAAGCAAAGGAGGAAAGGGAAGATATACCCATTTGAATGCAGAGTTCCAAAGAATAGCAAGGAGAGATAAGAAAGACTTCCTCAGTGATCAGTGCAAAGAAATAGAAGAAAACAATAGCATGGGAAAGACTAGAGATGTCTTCAAGAAAATTAGAGATACCAAGGGAACATTTCATGCAAAGATGGGCTCAATAAAGGAAAGAAATGGTATGGACCTGACAGAAGCAGAAGATATTAAGAAGAGGTGGCAAGAATACACTGAAGAACTGTACAAAAAAGATCTTCACAACCCAGACAATCATGATGTTGTGATCACTCACCTAGAGCCAGACATTCTGAAATGTGAAGTCAAGTGGGCCTTAGGAAGCATCAGTACGAGCAATGCTAGTGGATGTGACGGAATTCCAGTTAAGCTATTTCAAATCCTGAAAGATGAGGCTGTGAAAGTGCTGCACTCAATATGCCAGCAAATTTGGAAAACTTAGCAGTGGCCACAGGATTGCAAAAGGTCCATTTGCATTCCAATCCCAAAGAAAGGCAATGCCAAAGAATGCTCAAACTACTGCACAATTGCACTCATCTCACACGCTAGGAAAGTAATGCTCGAAATTCTCCAAGCCAGGCTTCAGCAATACATGAACTGGGAACTTCCAGATGTTCAAGCTGGATTTAGAAAAGGCAGCGGAACCAGAGACCAAATTGCCAACATCCGCTGGATCATGGAAAAAGCAAGAGAGTTCCAGAAAAACATCTATTTCTTCTTTATTGACTAGGCCAAAGCCTTTGACTATGTGGATCACAATAAATTGTGGAAAATTCTGAAAGAGATGGGAATACCAGACCACCTGATGTGCCTCTTGAGAAACCTATATGCAGGTCAGGAAGCAACAGTTGGTACTGGACATGGAATAACAGACTGGTTCCAAATAGGAAAAGAAGTACATCAAGGCTGTATATTGTCACCCTGCTTATTTAACTTATATGCAGAGTACATCATGGGAAATGCTGGGCTGGAGGACGTACAAACTGGAATCAATATTGCGGGAGAAATATCAATAACCTCAGATATGCAGATGACACCACCCTTATGGCAGAAAGTGAAGAACTAAAGAGCCTCTTGATAAAAGTGAAAGAGGAGAGTGAAAAAGTTGGCTTAAAGCTCAACATTCAGAAAACTAAGATCATGGCATCCTGTCCCATCACTTCATGGCAAATAGATGGGGAAACAGTGTCAGACTTTATTTTGGGAGGCTCTAAAATCACTGCAGATGGTGATTGAAGCCATGAAATTAAATACACTTCCTCCTTGGAAGGAAAGTTATGACCAACCTATGTCTATGACCAATAGACAGCATATTAAAAAGCAGAGACATTACTTTGCCAACAAAGGTCCGCCTAGTCAAGGCTATGGTTTTTCCAGTGGTCATGTATGGATGTGGGAGTCGGACTATAAAGAAAGCTGAGCACCGAAGAATTGATATTTTTGAACTGTGGTGTTGGAAAAGACTCTTGAGAGTCCCTTGGACTGCAAGGAGTTCCAACCAGTCCATCTTAAAGGAGATCAGTCCTGGGTGTTCATTGGATGGACTGATGCTGAAGCTGAAACTCTAATACTTGGGTCACCTGATGTGAAAAGCTGACTCATTTGAAAAGACCCTGATGCTGGGAAAGATTGAGGGCAGGAGAAGAGGATGACAGAGGATGAGATGGCTGTATGGCATCACCGACTCAATGGACATGAGTTTGAGTAAACTCTGGAGTTGGTGATACAGGGAGGCCTTGAGTGCTGTGGTTCATGGTATCGCAAAGAGTCTGACGTGACTGAGCTACTGAACTGAACTGAACTGAACTGAATTTATACTTATTTCCTAGTTTTGTCTGGGTAGTGCCAAACCAGTAAAGAAAGCTTCACCTTTACTAAATATTCCCTCTGCCTAAAAGTCTCTATTTTTAGTTTTTTAAGGAACCTCCATACTCTTCCCCATATTGGCTGTACCAATTTACATTCCCACCAACAGTATAGGAAGGTTCCCTTCTCTCCCCACTCTCTCCACCATTTATTGTTTATAGTTTGTTGTTGTTTACTTGCTAACTCCAGTGTGACTCTGTGACCCCATGGACTGTAGCCCACCAGGCTCCTCTGTTCATTGGGTTTCCCAGGCAAGAATACTGGAGTGAGTGAGTGAGTCTTTTCCTTTTCCAGGGGATCTTCCCTACCTAGGGATCGAACAGGGATTGGCAGGTGGATTCTTTACCACTGAGTCACCAGGGAGGCCCATTGTTTGTGGATTTTTTTTTTTTTTTATTTTTACAATGGTTAACCAACAAGGACTTATTGTATAGCACAAGGAAGTCTGCTCAATGTTACGTGCAGCCTGGATGAGAGGGGAGTTTAGGGAAGAATGGATACATGTATACATATGGTTGGGTCACTTTGCTTTGCACCTAAAGCTATCACAATTGGTTACACTCCAATATAAAATAAAAAGTTTTTAACATTTTTAAAATAAAAGTTTCAACAGCTAGATACATTATGGAAGATTTAGGTCTTAGTTAAGTGTCAACTCTTCATCAAAGGTCCTACTTTATGAGCCAGTTTACAATAGCCCCTAAGAGTTTTCATATTATTGTGTTTTATTTTCTTCTGGGTAATTTGGTTATATTGTGTGTGTGTATATATATATGTATATATATATATATATATATATATATATATATTTTTATGGATATACCTATTTGTAGTCTGTTTCTCCCCAAGGAATATGCTCCATGAGTGATGAGGAGCCTCATGCTTCTTATTTGGGGCTGTATTCCCAGCACTTAGAATAGCACCTTAGTTCAGTTCAGTTACTCAGTCATGTCTGACTTTTTGTGAACCCATGGTCTGCAGCACACCAGGTTTCCCTGTCCATCGGCAACTCCCAGAGTTTACTCAAACTCATGTCCATTGAGTTGATGATGTCATCCAACCATCTCATCCTCTGTCATCCCCTTCTCCTCCTGCCTTCAATCTTTCCCATCATCAGGGTGTTTTTCTAATGAGTCAGCTCTTCACATCAGGTGGCCAAAGTATTAGAGCTTCAGCATCAGTCCTTCCAATGAATATTCAGGACTCATTTCCTTTAGGATTGATTGGCATGATCTCCTTTGTAGCCCAGGGACTCTCAAGAGTTTTCTCCGTCACAATTCAAAAACATTAATTCTTTTGGCACCTGGCCTCCTTTATGGTCCAACTCTCACATCCATACATGACTACTGGAAAAACCATAGCTTTGACTATATGACCATTTGTCAGCAAAGCAATGGCTCTGCTTTTTAATACGCTGTCTTGGTTTGTCATAGCTTTTCTTTCAAGGAGCAAGTGTCTTAATTTCATGGCTGCATTCACCATCTGCAGTGATTTTGGAGCCCAAGAAAATAAAGTCTGTCACTGGTTCCATTGTTTCTCCATCTATTTGCAATGAAATGATGGGACCAGGTGCCATGAGAATACTGCTTAGCCCATAGCAAATCTTGATTAGTATTAGGAGAAAATAATTCATAATATTACTATTACACTAAGGGAACATGTCTTCCTGTCAGCAATGCTGGCCACATTTTCACAATAAAATAAGGCAGGTCACTCTCTCTATTGGGGAACTAGACGCAGATGAAGTTTCATTCTGTAGGACCCACAAAAAACCACAGCCCAATATGTCACCAGAACCCAAGGATTCGGAAGGCTTAAAATTCACAAGCCTGGGAAGACACCCAATTAACAGAGATTAAAGTCCAAATGTGACTCACACACCTATTGGAAATGTTAGACAACGTCAAACAGTATCCAATCTGGTTTCGCAACCAGGTTAATATTCTGTGCATCCTGGGGGAGGCAGGTGGAGGGGAGAGGTTGAATTCCATTTTAAAAAGAAACATATGAGATACTTTGCTTCTCATTAAGAATTGTACTTCATAGGTTTCATCTATGCTCTCCAGCCCCAAATGATTGAACCAGCATTAATGCCAAAAAATTGGAAGTGTCTTAACATGCATTAATTGCTTAATGGCCATGTTGTCTACTTGAAAAGGGCGGAGAGGTATTTAAGTTGCTTAATGACTTTACATTTTCCCATGGCAAAATACCTGTGATTTGGTTATGCTATAATTAAAGAGTTACATAAACAAGGCTTTGGAAACAACTGAACTGGCTCTCTTGGTAAAGGGATTTTGGTCTCTTCAGCTGGCTTGCTCAGGCCCTTCCAATGAATAAAACTACCACCACCAGCCCTCACTCTGCCTTTTAGAAGTCGACCTTGCGTTTATCTCTGCCTTTCTGTGTGCATTGCCAAGTGTAGGCTATGGGACTATGGGAGTATGTAGAGGGAAGATTTGAAAAATACTTAAAAAACAAAACAAAACCAAAAAAAAACAACAGTATTGTTTAGAAACAATTTCAAAACAAGTTTAAATATAAGTCATTAGGACAAGCAGGGTAAACAGAAGAGCCTGGTTACCTTGAAGAAAGAGCCTAGGGATGAGAAGCCCTCAGGGCAGTGTGGGATTTGTCTTGTAAAACCAGGTGATCAAATGTTTATTACTGTATAAGGAAGAGCTTTGAACCCATGTGATTTGCTTTCCTGTATCCCAGAAATGCGGTTCTTCAGGAACGAAGGTGGCAAATTTCTTACCCAGAGTTCTCTTGGAGTGGCGAAAAATACTCTGGGCGTCAAGAGAGGTCCTGAGCAAGGGAAGATGGCAGTCTGCCTCCCAGAGAGAGCACGCCAGTCAGGACAGCTGAGAAACAAACCCAGGGTCTGGCCTCGGGTAGAATCAGGAGCCTGGAGGTCCTTTTTAAGATCCCCTTTAAAGCAATCCTCTCTTGCTTACAGACATTTACAAAGAAGATCAGAGCCAACTGGACTGCATGTTAGCATACTTAACCAAAGGTAACTTTCAGAGCACATTTTCTTTTAGTTTCCTAGATTTCAGCTTTTTGTATGTTATAATCCTTGTGAAGTTTGGTGGTGAACCATTTGTCATTTGTTGGTCCAAGGTTCCCACTGAGAATTCTTATATATATTCTTAATTAAAAATAAATATCAATTGAAATATATGTTTCTTAGATATTTGCAATTCTTTATCTCTTAAACATTTGGAATTAAATCCAATGAGCCTTTCATTTACTAAATAGCTAAACCAACAAACATATTGAGCTCAAATCAGCTCATTTTGTCATTAGACTTATTGGGAATTCTTCTAAAGCTGGAATGTAAGGAGATCAGTTGGGTGTCTTTGCCTTAGATGCTGGGGTGGATTGATGGTTTTCTTGGTTCAATCCATGACTTTGCCACATCCATGCCCTTTGCACTAAGACACTGAAGCTTTTCCCGCCAAGAGATAGAATTTATTTCCTCTCCCCTTGACTCTAGATTTCTGGTAACTTGTTTCTGGAAATAGAACTGTGGCACAGAGAGGTCTTGCCTGCTCCCCACCTCTCCCTAGAAACTTTGGCAACCTCTGTGTGAGCCAGCCCAGGTTAGCCTTTTGGAGGATGAGAGGCAGTAGTCTCTCCAATACAAACCAGCCTAGAGTCAGCCAACTCCCAAATATCAGACAGAGCCCTGCCAAGATTAACAGAGCTGTCTCCAACCTCTGACTGACCACAGATGCAAGAGTAACCTCATCTAGGCCAGCAGAACCACCTGCTGGCATGTTGTAATATTGTAATTTATAATTAATAGTTAAGAAGTACATATTTTGTCTTTGTCTTCTTTTCCAGCATAGAGCTGCTAAAACCTTTAGAATTCCTAAGTGTTGAAAGCAAAAACAAAAAATTAAAAGGGTGTCTTTTGTTATGTGAATGAAGTTACTTTTGGACTTCACCTAAAGATGGGGACTGGTTGCCAAGGGAACCAGCCATGTGATTGCTTGTAGCAGTCTCTGATTTATAACCAGTCAGCTCGAAGCATAGACAACAACCTGGACTTGTGATTAGAATCTGTAAGGGAGAGCAAGTTTTTAGAACTGAGCCCTTAATCTGTGGAATCTGATGGTATTTCCACACAAATGGTGTCAGAATTGAGTTGAGGGCTTTCCTGGTGACTCAATGGTAAAGAATCTGCCTGCCAATGCAGGAGACCCAGGCTCGAGCCTGGTTCAGGATCACCACCATGGGGCAAGTAAGCCCATGCCCCCCAACTATTGAGCCTGTGCTCTAGTGCCCAGGAGCCACAAGTGTTGAGCCCATGTGTCAGAACTACTGAAGCCCACACACCCCAGAGCCCATGCTCTGCAAATAGAGATGCCTCCACAAGGAGATGCCTGCACACCCCAACTAGAGAAGAGCCCCCGCCCACCACAACTGAGAAAGGCCAGAGTGGCAATGGAGACCCAGCCCAGCCAAAAATAAATGTAGTTTAAAAAAAAAAAAAAAAGAGAGAGAGAGAATTACATTGAATTGTAGGACACCTATTTGGTGTGTAAGAATTGCTTGGTGGTATGGGGGAAAAAACCACACTGAAATTGGTAACCAGAACTTTTACATATAAACTCATGAACAATAAAAGATGCTTATTGCTCGAGGCCCTGAGTTCCGAGGTGGTTTGTCATACGTTAACACTAACAGATAAAATTTTTAAAAAATATATTTTTAGCATCACTGTAACACCAGTGGAGGTAAGGAAGTGAAGACATCAACATCCTTACTATGTATATAAAGATACCAAGTGGAACATTGGTCAGTAATGACCAAATGTGTAATGGAAACCAGTGAGGTTCCAGACAGTTATTCTAGGATCCGGGGACAAAGTAGGAAATCCAGTAGACAGGGTGCCTGTCCCTGGGGTTCTTAAAATATATTAAAATTGGCAGACATTTCAAATTATTGAAATTAAAAGGACAGTGAAAAAGAAAAAACAGTGGTTTTCAATCTTTGCAACACAATAGAATTATCTGGAGAGATGTAACAGTATCACCAACAGTGGGTATGATCACAAACTAATTAAATCAGAATCTGTGCACAGTGCTTATATATGAGGATTGTGAATTACTGCTCTGCAGAGCAGTAATTCAATTAACTATTGAAAAGTGCTGCAGTGCTTTTCAAAGAGCAGCCTGTAGACCAGTAGTGTCAGCATCACCAGGAGCTCATTAAAAATGAGAATCTCAGGTTCTGCCCCTGATCTGCTGAATCAGAATCTGAGGATGAGACATGGGGGAAGATACCTGTCTTCTAAAAAATTCTCTGTGTGATTCTTTCTTTTATAACTCCCTGTGCTTTTATTTGTTTATTTGTTTTTATTTTTTGGCCATGCAGTGCAGTGTGTGGGGTCTTAGTTCCCTGACCAAGGACTGAACCTGCATCCCCTACATTGGAAATGCAGTCTTAACCAGTGGACCACCAGGCAAGTCTTCTCTGTGTGATTCTTTTTTCTTTTTATTTGGAGGCTAATTGCTTTACAATGTTGTGTTGTGTTCTGCCATACAACAATGCAAATCAGTTGTAATTATATATATATATATATATATAATAAAAACATATACATACATATATATATATATATATATATATATATCTGTATATGTGCTATTGTGCTCAGTTGCTTCAATCACGTCAGACTCTTTGCAACACCATGGACCTTAGCCCACCAGGATCCTCTGTCCATGGGATTATCTAGGCAAGGATACTGGAGTGGGTTGCTATGCCCTCCTCCAGGATCTTCTCGACCCAGAGACTGAACCGGTATCTCCTGCTTCTCCTGTGTTGCAGGCAGATTCTATACCTGTAACTATATATATATATATATATATATATATATATATACACACACACACACACACACACATATATATATCCCCTCCTTTTTATAGCATTGACATACACACACTCTCATATGTAAAATAGATAGCTAGTGGGAAGCTGCTCTGTAACACAGGGAGCTCAGTCTGGTGTTCTGTGATGACCCAGAAGGTGGGATGAGGGGAGGGGATGGAGGGTCTCTGTGATTCTGATCCAAGCTAGGTGTTGAAAGGCAGTAGCTGAGAATTGTAGGGCAGTAAAATCTGACATTACCCACTGATAACTTGAAGCAATTACATACACGAACACACACACAAATATTTAAAAGAAAGTATATCTTTGGGGTTGTTTTCCTAGACCTAAAGGTGAGACTTTCACTTATGGAGATTTCAGCTTTTGATGTGGGTGATCTACATTACAAAAGTTCATATAGTAGTTATTTAAACTTTGTTCATGATGTAAACATTCTATGACCTACTCTGCTTAAATTCCCAGAAATGTTATTCCCCAATACCAGGCCATATAACTTTATTCAGTACAGTACACTAAAGCCATGAAATTAAAAGATGCATGCTCCTTGGAAGAAAATCTATGACAAACCTGGATATTAAATAAAAAGTAGAGACATTACTTTGCTGACAAAGGTCCATATAGTCAAAGCTAGTTTTTTTTTTTTTTTTTTTCCAATAGTAATATAAGGATGTGAGAGTTGGACTGTAAAGAAGGCTGAGCGTTGAAGAATTAAGGCTTTTGAACTGTGGTGCTGGAGAAGATTCTTGAGAGTCCCTTGGACAGCAAGGAGATCCAGACTGTCCATCCTAAAGGAAATCAACCCTGAATTAGAAGGACTGATGATGAAGTTGAAGCTCCAATACTTTGGCCACCTGATATGAAGAGCTGACTCATTGGAAAAGATCCTGATGCTGGGAAAGATTGAAGGCAGAGGAGAAGGGGATAACGGAGGATAAGATGGTTGGATGGCATCACTGATACAATAGACATGAGTTTGAGCAAACTCTGGGTGATAGTGATGGACAGGGAAGCCTGGCATGCTTCAGTCCATGTGGTCACAAAGAGTAGCACATGACTGAGCAACTGAACAACAACAGAAACCTAAAGATACTAGGTCTATAGTTTTCAATTTAATTTGTTATAAAATATTTTAAGATTCACCTTGTTTCTGAAAAAACTTAGAGGCAAACTCAGATTTAGTTTTCCTTGCAAGGTCTCTTGCCCTCAAAGAGATCATATGTCAATGAGATCATAGGTCAATGAGATCATAGGTCCTGATTTCCCCGCAATAGTCCTAATTTATGCCTTGTTCTAGCATCCCCTTTCACTCTTAAAAGGGTCTCAATTTAGACAATAAATTATACAATCACTCTAGCTAAGAGCTGTAACAGTATTTTCTTTTGGAAGAAAGTAAAGATGCCACCTGTAAGCCAGGTCTCTCAGTGCTTTGTCAAAGATGCATTTTCTTTCTGGTGCAGTTGTAAATCTATTACCATATTTACAGTATCTAAGATACCTCTAATAATAAAAGTCATATGTACCCCAGTGTTCTAGTAGCATTATTTACAATTGCCAAGATATGGAAACAACCTGTATCTATCAACAGGTGAATGGGGAAAGATGATGTGGTATACAATGAAATACTCCCCAGTCATAAAAAAGAATAAATTTTGCCATTTGCAACAATATGGATGAACTTGGAGTGTGTTATGCTAAGTGAAATAAAACAGTGAAAGACAAATACTGTATCATATCATTTATATGTGGGATCTAAAAATAAAACAAATTAGTGAATATAATAGAAAAGAAGCCGCTCACAGGTAAGAGAACAAAGTAATGGTTACCAATGGGAAGAGGAAATGGAGGAGAGTTTTAGGGGTAGTAGATTAAGAGATATAAACTATTATGAATAAAATAAGCTACAAGGATATATAATGTATACAGAGAACATACCAATATTTTCTAACTATAAATGGAATACATCCTTTAAAAATAGTGAATCACTATATTGTACACCTGTAACATATAATATTGTACACCACCTATACTTCAATTAAAGAAACAATAAATCTCTATTATTTTATGCATTACTAAAGAAAAACTGCTGCTAATTAATCTATAACACAATGATTTCTTATCTTTGATCCTGGCATATAATAGGTAATTCCTTTGCAGTAATAAAACTAAACTTTCTCTCTTGGGTTCTAAGATGAACCTGGTTATCGCTTTGCAACTATATAAGAAATTATGGTAATCCCTCCAACAATGAGTATTTACTATCAAATTTTATATCCTTGTCTTCTATTTCCATGGGAGTATATAATAACATTTTCAATGCTGAATCTAGTTTCGTATTTTTGAAGATATTTTAAAGAGTAATTAAAGACAACAACATTTGAAATCCAACAATACAAAGATCTCAAGCAGTGTAAGGGTGAGAGAACTTATCTGACATGGAGAAACTGCTCACCTGGGCAAGTGGGCCAGGATATTACTTGAATAGGGTATCTCCAGGGCGATGGACTCTGATCTTCTCTGAGACAGGAAATCTTTCCTTATGCTTATTGCAGGTGCTGTTGAGATGGTTGGATGCATCACCAACTTGATGGACATAAGTTTGATCAAGCTCCAGGAGCTGATGATAGACAGGTAATTGATAGACAGTTGATGATACACAGGACTCCATGCTGCAGTCCATGAAGTCACAAAAAGTCAGACACAGCTGAGCAACCAAACTGACCTGAGGGTGATGGATAGACTTTAAAATGAAGGCAGTTACCATATGGATCTGCAGGCTGTCAAATAGACAGATAGATGGATAGGCAGGCCAATAGATGCATAGGTAGATAGAGAGATACCATCAGTTCTAAGATGCATTCCAATTTCAGGTATAGTAAAAAAAAAAAAAATGTGCATTAGTTGGAGAAGGAAATGGCACCCTGCTCCAGTACTCTTGCCTGGAAAATCCCATGGACGGAGGAGCCTAGTAGGCTACAGCCCGTGGGTCGCAGAGTCAGACGTGACTGAGCAACTTCACTCACTTCACTTAGTCAAAATGAAAAATAACACTTAGGAAATCACGAACTCCAGTTTCCAAGAATTCAGCCACACCATCCTGGAATCTAAATGTTGTGGGAGAAAAAGCAGACCACAGATTCTTGAGACGTGGTGATCACGAGACATGCACCACAGGATGAAGGAAATGTGGGAGGTTCAGGCTATCACAGCACTCAGAGGCACATGGTCACAGGCAAACCCCATCCTTTCACACAACAAATTACTTTCTTTTGTACCCAAGTGCAGCCGAGGCCCTCTCCAAAACCTGGTGTGTGGTCAGAAGGGGAAGAAAAATAGACCTCATAATAACAGAGGAGGGGGAGTTTTTGAAACTAGCAGAATTTATTAAAAAGATTATGTGATGACCGTGGCTTTGTAGTAGAGCCTGAAGTCAGGCAGGTTGATTCCTCCAGTTCCATTCTTCTTTCTCAAGATTGCTTTGGCTATTCGAGGTTTTTTGTATTTCCATAAAAATTGTGAAATTATTTGTGCTAGCTCTGTGAAGAATACCGTCAGTAGCTTGATAGGGATTGCATTGAATCTATAAATTGCTTTGGGTAGTATACTCATTTTCACTATATTGATTCTTCCAATCCATGAATATGGTATATTTCTCCATCTATTAGTGTCCCCTTTGATTTCTTTCACCAGTGTTTTATAGTTTTCTATATATAGGTTTTTAGTTTCTTTAGGTAGATATATTCCTAAGTATTTTATTCTTTTCATTGCAGTGGTGAATGGAATTGTTTCCTTAATTTCTCTATTTTTTCTCATTATTAGTGTATAGGAATACAAGGGATTTCTGTGTGTTGATTTTACATCCTGCAACTTTACTAAATTCATTGATTAACTGTAGTAATTTTCTGGTGGAGTCTCTAGGGTTTGCTATGTAGAGAATCATGTCATCTGCAAACAGTGAGAGTTTTACTTCTTTTCCAATTTGGATTCCTTTTATTTCTTTTTCTGCTCTGACTGCTGTGGCCAAAATTTCCAAAACTATGTTGAATAGTAATGGTGAAAGTGGGCACCCTTGTCTTGTTCCTGACTTTAGGGGAAATGCTTTCAATTGTTCACCATTGAGGATAATGTTTGCTGTGGGTTTGTCATATATAGCTTTTATTATGTTGAGGTATGTTCCTTCTATTCCTGCTTTCTGGAGAGTTTTTATCATAAATGGATGTTGAATTTTGTCAAAGGCTTTCTCTGCATCTATTGAGATAATCATATGGCTTTTATTTTTCAGTTTGTTAATGTGGTGTATTACATTGATTGATTTGCAGATATTGAAGAATCCTTGCATCCCTGGGATAAAGCCCACTTGGTCATGGTGTATGATCTTTTTAATGTGTTGTTGGATTCTGAGTGCTAGGATTTTGTTAAGGATTTTTGCATCTATGTTCATCAGTGATATTGGCCTGTAGTTTTCTTTATTTGTGGCATCTTTGTGAGGTTTTGGTATTAGGGTGATGGTGGCCTCATAGAATGAGTTTGGAAGTTTACCTTCCTCTGCAATTTTCTGGAAGAGTTTGAGTAGGATAGGTGTTAGCTCTTCTCTAAATTTTTGGTAGAATTCAGCTGTGAAGCCGTCTGGACCTGGACTTTTGTTTGCTGGAATATTTCTGATTACAGTTTCAATTTCCATGCTTGTGATGGGTCTGTTAAGATTTTCTATTTCTTCCTGCATCTGTTTTGGAAACTTGTACTTTTCTAAGAATTTGTCCATTTCTTCCACATTGTCCATTTTATTGGCATATAATTGCTGATAGTAGTCTCTTAAGATCCTTTGTATTTCTGTGTTGTCTATTGTGATCTCTCCATTTTCATTTCTAATTTTATTGATTTGATTTTTCTCCCTTTGTTTCTTGATGAGTCTGGCTAATAGTTTGTCAACTTTATTTATCCTTTCAAAGAACCAGTTTTTGGCTTTGTTGGGTTTTGCTATGGTCTCTTTGTTTCTTTCGCATTTATTTCTGCCCTAATTTTACAAGTAGTGCTGGGAAAACTGGTCAACCACTTGTAAAAGAATGAAACTAGAACACTTTCTAACACCATACACAAAAATAAACTCAAAATGGATTAAAGATCTAAACATAAGACCAGAAACTATAAAACTCCTAGAGGAGAATATAGGCAAAACACTCTCCGACATACATCACAGCAGGATCCTCTATGACCCACCTCCCAGAATATTGGAAATAAAAGCAAAAATAAACAAATGGGACCTAATTAAAATTAAAAGCTTATGCACCACAAAGGAAACTATAAGCAAGGTGAAAAGACAGCTTTCAGAATGGGAGAAAATAATAGCAAATGAAGCAACTGACAACTACTCTCAAAAATATACAAGCAGCTCAATTCCAGAAAAATAAACAACTCAATCAAAAAATGGGCCAAATAACTAAATAGACATTTATCCAAAGAAGACATACAGATGGCTAACAAACACATGAAAAGATGCTCAACATCACTCATTATCAGAGAAATGCAAATCAAAACCACAATGAGATATCATTTCACGCCAGTCAGAATGGCTGTGATCCAAAAGTCTACAAGCAATAAATGCTGGAGAGGGTGTGGAGAAAAGGGAACCAACACTGTTGGTGGGAATGCAAACTAGTACAGCCACTATGGAGAACAGTATGGAGATTCCTTAAAAAACTGGAAATGCCTTATGACCCAGCAATACCACTGCTGGGCATACACACTAAGGAAACCAGAATTGAAAGAGACATGTGCACCCCGATGTTCATCACAGTACTGTTTATAATAGCCAGGACATGGAAGCAACCTAGATGTCCATCAGCAGATGAATGGATAAAGCTATGGTACATATACACAATGAAGTATTACTCAGCCATTAAAAAGAATACATTTGAATCAGTTCTAATGACGTGGATGAAACTGGAGCCTATTATACAGAGTGAAGTAAGCCAGAAAGAAAAACACCAGTACAGTATACTAACACATATATATGGAATTTAGAAAGATGGTAACGATAACCCTGTATGTGAGACAGCAAAAGAGACACAGATGTATAGAACAGTCTTTTGGACACTGTGGGACAGAGAGGGTGGGATGATTTAGGAGAATGGCATTGAAACATGTATAATATCATATATGAAACAAATCGCCAGTCCAGGTTCGATGCATGATACTGGATGCTTGGGGCTGGTGCACTGAGACGACCCAGAGGGATGGTATGGGGAGGGAGGAGGGAAGGGGGTTCAGGATGGGGAACACGTGTATACCTGTGGTGGATTCATGTTGATGTATGGCAAAACCAATACAATATTATAAAGTAATTAACCTCCAATTAAAATAAATACATTTATATTTACAAAAAAGAAAAAAAGGGAAAAAAAAGATTATGTGAAAGAGGCATTGATAACATTTCTTAGAAAAGTCAGTGTTTGCTTAGTAACATATTAAGAATCTATATTTTATTGAAAATTTAACTTTATCTAACTGAAGACCACAAGGCCATCTTATCATAGAGGGTGTTATTTCCTCATCAAAATAAAGTAAAAGTACATAGAACACAAAGCAAATTCAGTATGAAGTACATTTCTCTCTGAAATGTACTCCTTGTGCTTATTGTAGGTACTATTGAATACTAAACAATGAAAATGTGCATTGCTTGTTTAGAAATTAACCATGTTTCTATTATTTAAAAATGTATATATATATATATGGACTTTAGAAAGATGGTAACAATAACCCTGTATACGAGACAGCAAAAGAGACACTGATGTATAGAACAGTCTTATGGACTCTGTGGGAGAGGGAGAGGGTGGGGAGATTTGGGAGAATGGCATTGAAACATGTAAAATATCATGTATGAAACGAGTCGCCAGTCCAGGTTCGATGCACGATACTGGATGCTTGGGGCTTGTGCACTGGGACGACCCAGAGGGATGGTATGGGGAGGGAGATGGGAGGAGGGTTCAGGATGGGGAATACATGTATACCTGTGGCGGATTCATTTCGATATTTGGCAAAACCAATACAATATTGTAAAGTTAAAAAATAAAATTAAATTTAAAAAAATGATAATAAGGGTGCTCTCCTTTCTGTGTCTGCCAGCAGAAATCGTGTTGTGCATGTGAAAATAATACAGCATAATTTCCTTAAAAATATTGTGTAACTTTTCAACTCTGATGTATATTTTCTTGAATTACATAAAGTAGTGCAGTTTTCATCTTTTTTAAAAATGTTCTTCCTCTCCCTTGCAAATTTTGCATTTTTACTTGTGCCTTTTGTCTGTTACTTTTCTAACATATTTTATTGTAACACCTCTGTAAAAGTCAATACTTCAGAATTCTCTGAGAGAGCATATGTTCTCTAAAGGAAAAGTCTAACTGTTCATATTGACATTGATTATCATGAGATTTTGATTAAACATAACCTGTAAATTTGCATAATGGCAGCCTCCCAAAATGGGGAGGTTAGAACTGACATATACACATTAAAAAAGAGCACAGAGAACTCTACTCAATATTCTGTAATAGCCTATATGGGAAACAAATCAAAAAACAGTGCATACATGTATACATATAACTAATTCACTTTGCCATACACCTGAAACTAACATGACATTGTAAATCACCTACAACTAAATAAGAATTTAAAAAAACAAATATCTGGTCCTACAAGTAACATCAAAACATGACAGCCTCATTTTATGGATAAAATGTCTATATATTTTTAAAAATCTGCAGTTTGCTGGTTAAAATTGACTGCCATTTTTCTTTTTATTGATCTTCATTGCATTGCTTGTTTGGATCAGTATATATTTAACTAGTATGAGTGGCAGCTGTGATTTTAATATGTACCATAGAAAGAAGCTAGACACACAAAAATTTGTGTTGTGTGTGTTTGATTCCATCTATGTGAGAGTCTGCTGCTGCTGCTAAGTCACTTCAGTTGTGTCCGACTCTGTGCTACCCCATAGACGTCAGCCCACCAGGCTCCCCCATCCCTGGGATTCTCCAAGCAAGAACGCTGGAGTGGGTCACCATTTCCTTCTCCAATGCATGAAAGTGAAAAGTGAAAGTGAAGTCACTCAGTCGTGTCAGACTCTTAGCGACCCCATGGACTGCAGCCTACCAGGCTCCTCCGTCCATGGGATTCTCCAGGCAAGAGTACTGGAGCGGGTTGCCATTGCCTTCTCTGTTGTGACAGTCTAGAAAACACAAACTAATGCGTGGTGACAGAAAGATCAGTGGTTTCCTGGGGCCAAGAGGAAAGTATGGAGGGACTGTAAAGCACAAAGGAAACTTTTAGATATAATGGGAATCTTGAATCTTGATTGTGGTGGTAGTTACAGCATTCACACATTTGTCAAAATATAACAAATAGTATCATTTGAATGAATACAGTTTATTATATTTAATTTTATCTTAAACTTGATAAAAATATACTGTAATATATTGTAATAATGATATACTTTAATAATATTTTCTTAACAGCTAGGAGCATACTTAGGAAAGAATCATCTTTGACATATTGCATGAAATGAAACTGAGCTTTCATCCTCAGATTAAAAGTATCTCCTTTAAAATGCCTTCATTTTAAAGCCCATCCATCACCCAGGAGATACCAGGGTCTAATAGGTTTGCTGGCAGGCATTCTGAGCCATTTGCAAATAAGACTGAAGTGAGCAAATAAAGCCTGGGTTTTCAGAGGTGATCGCTGTGGATGAACATGTTATCTCCTGCAGCAGTCAGTCTTGTGTGAGGTTTAACCCTACCCAAGCAATGCCTGTTGGTCTTCCTTGCCCAGGTGAGCAGTTTCTCCATGTCAGTTATTCAATGGATAGGGCTGGATGAGGGTAAAAAAAAACTCATCAAGGTGTTATATACTTCCAGTAGGATTGGAACTCATATCCTTATGAAGCAAGAGGGCTTACAATCTCACAAAACAACAGTATCAAATAAAACACTATATGCACTCACACACAAATGTATGTGATGTTCAAAATTCCCAAATTAATGCATGTTTATAAATAAAAGTGTCCCAAATGTTTAAAGACAAGCCATGCTCTCTATTTAAAATTTCTCTGTTTTAAATATTTGTTTAAATTTCATTTTAAGGTAAAATATATTTATAGCAGGCATAAGAGACTCGGGTTTGATCCCTGGGCTGGGAAGATCCCAAGGATGGGAACCTACTCCAATGTTCTTGCCTGGAAAACAATCGCATGACAGACAAATCAGGCAGGTTGCAGTCCATGGGGTCACAGAGTTTGATGTTACTGAGCAACTCAGTATGCACACATACGTACAGCACAATGCAAAAACATGAGTGTTACAGAACCAAATTTGGGTCCACTCCCCTCAGCATAGTAAAGCTAAGCTACTGACACTTGGTCGAGGTGAAGAAAAGCACAAGGTTTACTATAGGGCACCAGGCAAGGAGTCCAGGCAGCTGGTGCTTGAAAGACCTGAATACCCTGCTGGCGTTCAGGGAAAGATTTTTAAAGACAGGGTGAGGAGGACTCTGTGAGGTCTGTGACCAGCTTGTGGACATTCTTCTGACTGGTTGGTGGTGAAGGTGAATCAGGAGTCAACAGCATCAATTCTGATTCCAGTTGCTCTGCAGTCTACATGCTTGTGGGTATCATACAGCTAACTCTTTCCACCTGGTTGGGGGTGGGGGTTCAGTATTTGTAAAAGAGCTCCAAAGGACACAGCTCAGAATATTATCTATAGCCCTTAAGGAGAATATTATCTAAAGTCTTTGACTTTGTTTTATTACTATTATTTTGTCTTGCTTGACTGTTTCCTTTTTTTTCTTTTCTTCTGCATTTTTTTTTCTTCTCTATTAAATGTATTCTTTGGAACTTAGGAAAGACCTAGGTAGGCTAAAGTTTTTATAAGTGAGAGGCAAATGGAAGACATGAGGGGGTGGGATCTGTTCTAGAAAGGCCCGTACGGTCCTGCTTGGTTACAGAAGTGTAGAATTTATCATTTTTACAAATGGAAATAGTCATATAAACCACACCCTTATAGATTTAGGACTGCTTTATACAGTATAACTTTTAAAATTACATTTTAACTGATTGTTTGTTGCTGGCTATAAAATGCAGTTGGCTCCTGACATTCTTCAAATAACCAACAGCAATGACAAACCCTTCTATCGACTTTGTGCGACCCCATAGACGGCAGCCCACCAGGCTCCCCTGTCCCTGGGATTCTCCAGGCAAGAACACTTGAGTGGGTTGCCATTTCCTCCTCCAATGCATGAAAGTGAAAAGTCAAAGTGAAGTCGCTCAGTCATGTCCGACCCCTAGCGACCCCACGGACTGCAGTCCACCAGGCTTCTCCGTCCATGAGATTTTCCAGGCAAGAGTACTGGAGTGGGGTGCCATTGCCTTCTCCATTCTATTTAAATGCATCCTTAAAATTTTGAATTTTTTAGATAGGCATTTATACAAGCTTCACATAATGAAATTGTTTTGTTTTATTCCAAGCCATAATTCTTTTTTCTTTTCTTGTATAACTACACTCCCTACAACATGCAATGTTAATAGTGAACAGACGCAGTTCACCAAAGATGAAAATGTCTGTATTTTTCCAGAAATCAATCCTCTAACTTTTAACTATTAGTTATAATATTTACTTTTTTTTTTAAAGATGTCATTTATCTGGCTAAGGAAACTCTTTTTCCTATTATTAGTTGCTAAAGTTCCTTTTTTTAACCACAAATGGATGTTGAATTTTATTTAATACTCTTTCCTGTATCCATTTAGATAATCCTATATAGCTTTTCTCCTTTAATTTGCTAATAATGTGAGCAATGTAATTTTATTTTCTAGTGTCAAATCAATTTTGTAGTCTTGGCATAAATCCAATTTGATCAAAATAGCTTACTTTTTGATACACTGTGGGATTTGATTTGAAAAATATTTAATATTTTTGTATGTATGTTTATGAATTATATTGGAGTGTATGTTTTCTTTTTTATAATACCCTCAGTTGGTTTTGTTATCGAGTATATTATGTTCAAAAATGAGTTGGATGTTTCCTCTTTGTCTGTATTCTGAAATAGTTTTTGTAAGATTGAAGTCATCTATTCATGAAATTTATAGTAGGATTCGTGCTTTAGTATTTGGTAAAACTTGCTATATTTTTTTTGTTGTTGTTTTATAATTAAATTTTATCTTTTAAAACCAGGGTTTTTTTTTTTTTAAATAAAAAAATAGTATAGAGTTGCTATAAGCTTCACACTAAGCTTCCCCTAGTATTATTAATATCCTGT
Organism: Bos mutus; assembly: GCF_027580195.1. Lineage (NCBI taxonomy): Eukaryota > Metazoa > Chordata > Mammalia > Artiodactyla > Bovidae > Bos > Bos mutus. The sequence continues at coordinate 77,099,644 of NC_091629.1, read as the reverse complement.
ATGGCACATTTGTTGCAACAATGAACTGATATTAGTACTTTATTGTTAATTTAGGCCCATACTTTTTTTCAGATTATTTTAGCTTCCACCTAATGCTCTCTGTTTCAAGATCGCATCCAGGGTGCCATATTTGGTCATCATGTCTCCTTGGCTGTGACAATTCCTCAGACTTTCCTTCAACCTTGACAGTTTGATAAGTACTGTTCAGGCATTGTGTAGAATATTTCTCATAGGAAATTGTGTGTGTGTGTGTGTGTGTGTTTTTGTTTTCATGATTATACAAGGATTATAGGTTTATGGGAGGAAGACCACAGAGGCACAAAGCTGTTTCCATAGCATGATAGCAAGGGTACATGCTACCCACATGGTTTATTCACTCGATGTTGATCTGGACTATCCGGCTGAGGGAGTATTTATCAGCTGTGTCCTCTTCCTTTTTTCAGAGGTAGAAGGGCACTTCACCTCTTTGCTACTCAAAGTATGGACCATGGATGAGCAGCACTCACCTCATTTGGGATTTTGTTCGAATCACAGAATCTAAATTCAATCCCAGAATGGCTGAATCAGGATCTGCAAGTTAACTGGATTCCTGGGTGATTCACATTTTTCTCAACTTTTGAGAACACTGCTCTAAGATAATCTAACAAAAATTCTGGTGATTTTTTTAAAAGGCCCAATAGTAACTATTTCCAGCCTTGTGGGCTATACAGTGTCTGTCACAAAGACTCAACCCTGCCCTTGTAGCAGGAAGAAGTCGTAGATGATACATAAACACATAGGTGTGTTGGCATATATTTTAAAAATTTACTTATAGACACTGAAATGAAAAGAGGAAAGATGATCATCCTTTGGATTCAAGTGGTGGTGGTGATGGAGAATACAGAGAAAATTAGTATAGTCTGGAGGTGTGAGGAAGTAAAATTAATTTGATTTGATGAACAACTGAATGTAGGAGTGAGGGAGAGGACACAGTTTTAAGAGTAAGTCTAAGATTCTGGGTTATAAAACTGGATGGAGAGCCCTGCCATTAATGGAGGCATTTCACTGGAAGAGGTCTTGGTGAGGAAGACCTTTATTTATTTACATTATATTGAGTTTTAACATCCTTGGTTTTTACTAGCCAGTTAGCTCTGTAGGACTAGAACTTGAAAGAGATCAGTTAAGCAATCTGGGCGATAGCATTTCCATCTACTTGTAGCAATAATAAAATATTACTTACAGAAATTATGTATAGAAAGTTTCTATACATTTTAGGAATAGAAAATATGTAGTAAAGGAATTCAAGATGCAATAGAATTTGTAATAGTAGTTGTTATAATGCACAAAAAATAGCATCAAGCTTTCTACCAGTAACTGTTGGCTTGTTTGATTGAGTAAACCTTTGCCAGCATTTTACGGTGTTAAATTGTCCATATGATGTATCTTGGGCCATATAGTTTTGACAGGAAAACTTTGAAAGCAATAAATTGACCTCAAAAGACTGCAAGTATAAGATTTTAGCCATAGTTACAAACTAATGGGTTAAGATTTCTTTACACAGAACTCTTTCAGACCACGTCTTCAAAGGTTCTGTTTCTCACTTTTCCCTGCCCACCAGAACTATCTAAGGAGGTTCTAAGGATCCCAGTACATGGGGCAGTTAAATTATAATCCCAATTCTCATGCTTATTAAATCAGGATTTCTAGAGGGTGGTGATTAAATGTTATTTTTTTCAAGACCCAAATGGATCTGGTATGCAGTCAAAAGTGGGACCGTCTAGGGTGAAACCCAGACAGTGAGGCCAAAGTTATATATCAAGCCAACCACTGAGACACTCAAAACAGTTTGGGACTATGGACTATGGAACAGAACTTTCCTTCTCTCTCTTGGTGTCTGGTCATCCGGAAGAACAGAGGATCATGCTGTCTTAGGCTGTCCATGATGAATCCCACTAGACATAGTCTTTGGGTGTTGGAGCTGCTCCAGACTCCAGCTAATATTGAGGACACTCCTCTTTTCCTATATTCCTCACCTTAAGATTATAAGAGGATAAAGGTGGGAATCTTAAATCTGTGGTTTGAATGGAATGGGCACTATTTATGATTCTGAAGACAAGGCAGGTTTGAGAATCAATGTCCTAACCATTGTTTCTGCAAGTGTGGTACTTGGTGGTGGTGGTGGTGGTGGTTTAGTCACTAAGCCATGTCTAACTCTTGTGACCTCATGAACTGTGGCCCACCAGGCTCCTCTGTCCAGGGGAGTCTCCAGGCAAGAATACTGGAGTGGGTTGCCATTTCCTTCTCCAGGGGGTCTTCCTGACCCAGGAATCAAACCCAGGTCTCCTGCATTGCAGGCAGATTCTTTACCAACTGAGCTACAATGGACGCCCGAGTAGTACTTACCAGTAGCAAAAGTATCACTGAGGAGGGAAACACAGTCTCACACATTCCAGGTCCATGAATCAGAACACATTGTAACACAATCCCCAGGTGATTCGTATTTGAGACACACTGCCCTAAAATGGTATATTCCAAAGAGATCTTCCAGACTACCTAAAACATAAAGTGCTAATTAATAATGGTCTACTCTAAACTTTACCAATCAAAATCTCCTGGTGGAGGGCAGGGGGTGGAAATCTCTTCATGTTTAACAAGATCAGCTACTGACTCTTATGACAAGTGCTACAGTTTGAGAATCTTAGACCTAGAATTGGTTTAGTGAATATTTGCTCACGCCACTCCAAGGAGCTGGTCCAATATCACAGGGTAAAATGTTGTGAGCTAGGTTATCAGCTCTAACACTCAAACATGGACGAGAGTTAGAAACAACTCACTACAGACTTTTATTGTGTACAGACTACCAAACCTACCACATATTAGTCTTCATGTGTGGGTCCAAAAGCCTTACTCATGGGCCAACATGTTAAACATGCATGACTCAGAGGACGAGGTCATAAAGGGAGTTCTATTTTTCTTTCCCACTGTCCCTTTAAGCCTGTTTTGGGTTGGAGAGTGGTGGATACTTCCTCTGCCTTCAAGTGACTATCCAGGTGTCCATCATGGTTAGTACAATAGAAAGTTATGTATCATTTCAAACAACTTAGTCACAATTGAATACTTAAAAACACCTACCTCTAGAAAATAATACAAACTCTGAACTAGTTTGAACATTAGCATATATTTCCTCCTTGACCGTGGATGGCTATAAGCTGGTCACATTCTTTTGGAGAGAAGCCTTGGTTGTCTTCCTCTTTTTCCCTTTCCCTTCTGTTACTCACTAGCTATGCCACTGACATCGTCTAGAATGAGCAAGGGGAGGTGAGAAGGAGAACATTGGGGGCAGACAGTTATTACTTCATGGATAACAAATCACAAGTTCACTTTCTTCAGTGCTGGTGGAGATGGAAAGCATGTGCTCATGGACACACTCATCAATCTTTGTTGGTTATCCTACTTGACTAATTCACCTCCCATGAGGTGGATGACACATCCTATTCTTCTGGGTGCTTCTCTTCCCTCAGCACTAGTTTTCTGGACACTTGTTCACCACAGACACTCTTAGATACCCAGCAGCCTACAAAGTAGTCACCGTGGACAGGAATCAAAGTAGCTTTAGGCTCATATCCTTCAGTCTGACCCTCATATGGGTCAGCAGAAATGTGTGCACCCTTTTCCCACGCTGTCTCATTTCCATTGAAAGTGAAAAGTGAAAGCAGAAGTAGCTCGGTCCTGTCCGACTCTTTGTGACCCCATGGACTATACAGTCCATGGAATTCTCCAGGCCAGAATGCTGGAGTGGGTAGGCTTTCTCTTCTCTGGGGGATCATCCCAACCCAGGGATCAAACCCAGGTCTCCCACATTGCAGGCAGATTCTTTACCAGCTGCTGCTGCTAAGTCACTTCAGTTGTGTCTGATTCTGTGTGACCCCATAGACAGCAGCCCACCAGGCTCCCCCATCCCTGGGATTCTCCAGGCAAGAACACTGGAGTGGGTTGTCATTTCCTTCCCCAATGCATGAAAGTGAAAGTGAAGCCTCTCAGTCGTGTCCGACCCTCAGCGACCCCATGGACTGCAGCCTTCCAGGCTCCTCCATCCATGGGATTTTCCAGGCAAGAGTACTGGAGTGGGGTGCCATTGCCTTCTCTGTTTACCAGCTGAAGCACAGGGAATGCCCAAGAATACTGAAGTGGGTAGCCTAACCCTTCTCCAGCAGATCTTCCTGACCCAGGAATTGAATGTGGGTCTCCTGCATTGCAGGAGGATTCTTTACCAAGGAAGCCCCCATTTCCATTGGGAGTATGGTAATTTCCTAAACTTGGTCTTCATTCTTGCTCTGCCTTCTTGACCTAAAAGTCACAGACTCTTGACCTTAGAATACTCAGATGGAGGTCAAACTCCAGACTTTATTTTTCTTACAATAAGCACCATCACTTACCATTTCTTGCAAGTGGTCCTGATGAAAACACTCTTTTTTGACTTGAGGGGCAGAAAACAGTATCCTCTTCCTTCCTATTAAGGACCTATGCCTTAAAGCACAAAACTCTCATTAAAGAAACTGTATTACTAATTTCAAACACTGGACTCTTTATCCTTTATTTTTATAACAGATTCAAAAAGGTTCTTGATCAATTCTTTTAAATGTTTGCCTATAGCATGGCACCTACATTGGAAGCTGATATCTATCACATATTGCTATATTAGATGAAACTTCCAATTCAAGATTTTACTACAGTCTGAAGCACACACATTTTGCATCTCTAGGCAAAAAAATGTTGGATCAAAGTTAAATAAGTTCTAAACATAGTGATTAATTCAGTCAATTTATCAACAAATTTTTATAGGAAACTGATTAATATATAAGGATTTAAGTAATCTCTGAAACTATAGAAAGTCTAAAAATTTATTATCCCTTTCTATTATTTATTGTATGATTGACTACATAAAAACAAGCAAGTGTACAGAATGGGAAAGAAGTAATAGAACTTTCTGTTTACAGATGGCAATATTGTCTTTGTAGAAAATCTGAAAAAATTGACCAAATAAAAAAAATAAATAAATAAAGTCTCCCAGAACTAATCAGTGATGTAGCAAGGTTGCAGAATACAAGGTTAACATAACAAGAGTCAATTGTTTTCCTATATACTAGCAATAAATAGTGAATTTGAAATTAATCAATATTATATACATTATGCTATGCTAAGTCACTTCAGTCGTGTCCGACTCTGTGTGACCCCATAGACGGCAGCCTACCAGGCTCCCCCGTCCCTGGGATTCTCCAGGCAAGAACACTGGAGTGAGTTGCCATTTCCTTCTCCAATGCATGAAAGTGAAAAGTGAAAGTGAACTCGCTCAGTTGTGTCCGACTCTTAGCGACCCCATGGACTGTAGCCTACCAGGCTCCTCCGTCCATGGGATTTTCCAGGCAAGAGTACTGGAGTGGGGTGCCATTGCCTTCTCCATTATATACATTAACACCCCCCCAAAATATAAATGCTTTGTATAGCAATAATATATACAAGATCTACAGAGGAAAGCAAAAACCCTAATAAAAGACTTTTTTTAAAAGAATTACATAAAAAATATCCCATGTTCATGAACAGAAAGGCTCAATATTATTCAGTTCAGTTCACTCGCTCAGTCGTGTCCGATTCTTTGTGACCCCATGAATCGCAGCACGCCAGGCCTCCCTGTCCATCACCAGCTCCCAGAGTTCACTCAGACTCACATCCATCGAATCAGTGATGCCATCCAGCCATCTCATCCTCTGTCGTCCCCTTCTCTTCTTGCCCCCAATCCCTCCCAGCATCAGAGTCTTTTCCAATGAGTCAACTCCTCACATGAGGTGGCCAAAGTACTAGAGTTTCAGATTTAGCATCACTCCTTCCAAAGAAATCCCAGGGCTGATCTCCTTCAGAATGGACTGGTTGGATCTCCTGGCAGTCCAAGGGACTCTCAAGAGTCTTCTCCAGCACCACAGTTCAAAAGCATCAATTCTTCAGTGCTCAGCTTTCTTCACAGTCCAATTCTCACATCCATACATGACCACAGGAAAAACCATAGCCTTGACTAGATGGACCTTTGTTGGCAAAGTAATGTCTCTGCTTTTGAATATGCTATCTAGGTTGGTCATAACTTTCCTTCCAAGGAGTAAGAGTCTTTTATTTTATTTTATTTTTAAACTTTACAATATTGTATTGGTTTTGCCAAATATTGAAATGAATCTGCCACAGGTATACCTGTGTTCCCCATCCTGAACCCTCCTCCCTCCTCCCTCCCCATACCCTCCCTCTGGGTCGTCCCAGTGCACCAGCCCCAAGCATCCAGTATCGTGCAACGAACCTGGACTGGCGACCCGTTTCATACATGATATTATATGTGTTTCAATGCCATTCTCCCAAATCTTCCCTCTCCCTCTCCCACAGAGTCCATAAGACTGATCTATACATCAGTGTCTCTTTTGCTGTCTCGTACACAGGGTTATTGTTACCATCTTTCTAAATTCCATATATATGCATTAGTATACTGTATTGGTGTTTTTCTTTCTGGCTTACTTCACTCTGTATAATAGGTTCCAGTTTCATCCATCTCATTAGAACTGATTCAAATGTATTCTTTTTAATGGCTGAGTAATACTCCATTGTGTATATGTACCACAGCTTTCTTACCCATTCATCTGCTGATGGGCATCTAGGTTGCTTCCATGTCCTGGCTATTATAAACAGTGCTGTGATGAACATTGGAGTACACGTGTATCTTTCCCTTCTGGTTTCCTCAGTTGTATGCCCAGCAGTGGGATTAATTTCATGGCTGCCATCACCATCTGCAGTGATTTTGGAGCCCCAAAAAATAAAGTCTGACATTGTTTCCACTGTTTCCCCATGTATTTCCTATGAAGTGATGGGACCAGATGCCATGATCTTCATTTTCTGAATGTTGAGTTTTAAGCCAACTTTTTCACTCTCCTCTTTCACCTTCATCAAGAGGCTTTTTAGTTCTTCTTCACTGTCTGCCATAAGGGTGGTGTCATCTGCATATCTGAGGTTGTTGATATTTCTCCTGGCAATCTTGATTCCAATATTATTAAGATGTCAAATAGATGGGGAAACAGTGGAAACAGTGGCTGACTTTATTTTTCTGGGCTCCAAAATCACTGCAGATGGTGACTGCAGCCATGAAATTAAAAGATGCTTACTCCTTGGAAGGAAAGTTATGACCAACCTAGATAGCATATTAAAAAGCCGAGACATTACTTTGTCAACAAAGGTCTGTCTGGTCAAGGCTATGGTTTTTCCAGTAGTCATGTATGGATATGAGAGTTGGACTACAAAGAAAGCTTAGCACCAAAGAACTGATGCTTTTGAACTGTGGTGTTGGAGAAGACTCTCGAGAGTCCCTTGGACTGCAAGGAGATCCAACTAGTCCATCCTAAAGGAGACCAGTCCTGGGTGTTCATTGGAAGGACTTGATGTTGAAGCTGAAACTTCAATACTTTGGCCATCTGATGCAAAGAGCTGACTCATTTGAAAAGACCCTGATGCTGGGAAAGATTGAGGGCAGGAGGAGAAGGGGATGACGGAGGATGAGATGGTTGGATGGCATCACCAACTCAATGGACATGGGTTTGGGTGGACTCTGGGAGTTAGTGATGGACAGGGAGGATTGGTGTGCTGCAGTTCATGGGGTCACAAAGAGTCAGACACAACTGAGAGACTGAACTCAACTGAACTGTACTGACATAAATTCAATGCAATCCAGCATGTTATTGATAGTTTGTGGATATTGACAAATTGATTGAAAGTTTATTTGGAGAGGTAAAAGACTCAAAATAGAGAACAAAGTCAGAGGGCTGAAATTATTTAATGTCAAAACTTTCTGTACAGCTAGAGTAATCAAGCAAGTTTGGTACTGGCAAAAGAACAGAACAGTAAATGAATGAAACTGCATAGAAACCTTTCATATGTGTGTGTTCTCAGTCACTAGTCCTGTCCGACTCTTTGTGACCCCATGGACTGTAGTCAGCCAGACTCCTTTGTCCATGGCATTTTCTAGGCAAAAAAATTGGCAGGTTGCTATTTCCTACTCCAAGGGATCTTCCTGACCCAGGGATAGAACCCACATCTCTTGCATCTCCTGCATTGACAGGTGAATTCTTTACCATTGAGCCACCTGGGAAGCCCCCGAGCCTGGATATATCTACATAAATATAGTCAATTGTTCTCTGGAAAAGGAGTAAAGGGAATACAATGGAGAAAATATAATCTCTTTAGCAAATAGTGCTGGAATAATTGAACATGCACATGCAAAAATAGATAAATAAGAATTTAGACATAGACATTACACCTTTCATAAAAATTAACTCAAAGTGGATCATAGATCTAAAGGTGAAAGGCAAAACTATAAAATTTCTAGACACTAACATAAGAGAAAATATACATGACCTTGAGTATGGTGATGACTTTTTAGATATAACACCAGAAGCATGATCCATGAAAGAAATAACTGGTAACCTTGACTTCTTTAAAGTTAAAGAACTTCTGCTCTGTGAAAGATGCTTTCAAGAGAATGAGAAGACAAGGCACAGACAGATAGAAAATATTTGCCCTTCCCCCCCCCCAAAAAAAATACATCAAATAAAGGACTATCATCCAAGGTATACAAAGAACTCTTAAAACTCAACAATAAGAAAACTAACAATCTTATTTTTTAAAAGGAGGAAAGACCTAAACAGACACATTACAAAAGAAGATATACAGATGGTAAATAAGCATATGAGAAAACGCTCCACACCATATGTCATCATGCAAATTAAAACACGGCGATACCATGCCACACCTGTTAGAATTATTGATCACTACCATTGCTGACAAGGATGTAGAAAAATAAGAGCTCTCATGCATTTCTCATGGGGATGTAAGATAGTAAAGCTGCTTTGGAAGACAGCTTGGAAATTTCTAACAAAACTATACCTATTCTTACCAACAATCACACTCCTTGGTATTTACTCAATTGTGTTTAAAACTTATATCCACACAAAAAAATGTGCACATAGATGTTTATAACAGCTTTATTTATAATTTCAAAAACTTAGAAGCAAACAATATGTCCTTCAGTAGGTGAATGGATAAACTATGGTACATCCAGAAAATTAAATATTATTCAGCACTAAAAAGTGATCTATCAAACCATGAAAAGACACAGAAGGTTAAATATCTACTATAAAGTCAAAGAATCTAATATGAATAAGCTACATAATGAATGATTCAAGTTAACCCTTGAGCAACTTGGAGTTTAATCCACATGTAACATAGAGTCAGCCCTCCATATCCAGGTTTTTCTGCATCTGCAGATTTAACCAACTGTGGACAGGGTCGGTCAGTCAGTCAGTCAGTCAGTTCAGTCACTCAGTCATGTCCAACTCTGCGTTCCCGTGAATTGCAGCACGCCAGGCCTCCCTGTCCATCACCATCTCCCGGAGTTCACTAAAAAATTTGTCCATCGAGTCAGTGATGCCATCCAGCCATCTCATCCTCTGTCGTCCCCTTCTCCTCCTGCCCACAATCCCTCCCAGCATCAGAGTCTTTTCCAATGAGTCAACTCTTCGCATGAGGTGGCCAAAGTACTGGAGTTTCAGCTTTAGCATCATTCCTTCCAAAGAACACTCAGGACTGATCTCCTTTAGAATGGACTGGTTGGATCTCCTGTGAACTTCCTGATGTTCAAGCTGATTTTAGAAAAGGCAGAGGAACCAGAGACCAAATTTCCAACATCTGCTGGATCATGGAAAAAGCAAGAGAGTTCCAGAAAAGCATCTATTTCTGCTCTATTGACTATGCCAAAGCCTTTGACTGTGTGGATCACAATAAACTGTGGAAAATTCTGAAAGAGATGGGAATACCAGACCACCTGACCTGCCTCTTGAGAAATTTGTATGCAGGTCAGGAAGCAACAGTTAGAACTGGACATGGAACAACAGACTGGTTCCAAATAGGAAAAGGAGTACATCAAGGCTGTATATTGTCACCCTGTTTATTTAACTTCTATGCAGAGTACATCATGAGAAACGCTGGACTGGAAGAAACACAAGCTGGAATCAAGATTGCTGGGAGAAATATCAATCACCTCAGATATGCAGATGACACCACCCTTAGGGCAGAAAGTGAAGAGGAACTCAAAAGCCTCTTGATGAAAGTGAAAGTGGAGAGTGGAAAAGTTGGCTTAAAGCTCAACATTCAGAAAACGAAGATCATGGCATCTGGTCCCATCACTTCATGGGAAATAGATGAGGAAACAGTGGAAATAGTGGCTGACTTTATTTTTGGGGTCTCCAAAATCACTGCAGATGGTGACTGCAGCCATGAAATTAAAAGATGCTTGCTCCTTGGAAGGAAAGTTATGACCAACCTAGATAGCATATTGAAAAACAGAGACATTACTTTGCCAACAAAGGTCCGTCTAGTCAAGGCTATGGTTTTTCCTGTGGTCATGTGTGGATGTGAGAATTGGACTGTGAAGAAAGCTGAGCACTGAAGAATTGATGCTTTTGAACTGTGGTGTTGGAGAAGACTCTTGAGAGTCCCTTGGACTGCAAGGAGATTCAACCAGTCCATTCTGAAGGAGATCAGCCCTGGGATTTCTTTGGAAGGAATGATGCTAAAGCTGAAACTCCAGTACTTTGGCCACCTCATGGGAAGAGTTGACTCATTGGAAAAGACTCTGATGCCAGGAGGGATTGGGGGCAAGAGGAGAAGGGGATGACAGAGGATGAGATGGCTGGATGGCATCACTGACTCGATGGACATGAGTCTGAGTGAACTCCAGGAGTTGATGATGGACAGGGAGGCCTGGCGTGCTGCAATTCATGGGGTTGCAAAGAGTCTGACACGACTGAGCAACTGATCTGATCTGATAGAGCTTCTCCATCTTTGGCTGCAAAGAATACAATCAATGTGATTTTGATGTTGACCATCTGGTGTTGTTCATGTGTAGAGGCTTCTCTTGTGTTGTTGGAAGAGGGTGTTTGCTATGACCAGTGTGTTCTCTTGGCAAAACTCTATTAGCCTTTGCCCTGCTTCATTCCGTATTCCAAGGCCAAATTTGCCTGTTACCCCAGGTGTTTCTTGACTTCCTACTTTTGCATTCCAGTCCCCTATAATGAAAAGGACATCTTTTGGAGGTGTTAGGTCTAGAAGGTCTTGTAGGTCTTCATAGAACCGTTCAACTTCAGCTTCTTCAGTGTTACTGGTTGGGGCACAGACTTGGATTACTGTGATATTGAATGGTTGCCTTTGAAACAAACAGATCATTCTGTTGTTTTTGGATTACATCCAAGTACTGCAAGTATGGTCCATCGCAGCCAGCCATGGACAGGGTAATACTGTAGTATTTACTATTGAAAAGTACTTACATTGAAATGGACCTGGGCTTTCCAGGTGGCTCAGTGGTAAAGAATCCACCTACCAACGCAGGAGATGCAGGAGATTTGGGTTCAATCCCTGAGTCAGGAAGATCCCACTGGAAGAGAAAATGGCAATCCACTCCAGTATTCTTACCTGAAAAATCACATGGACAGAGGAGCCTGGCAGGCTACAGTCCATGGGTTTGTAGAGTCAGATGCAACTGAACAGTAAATGGACCTCAGTCCAAACTCTTATTGTTCAAGGGTCAACTTTATATATATATTGCAAAAGGCAAAAACCATGGAAACAGTAAAACGTTTAGTGATTTACAAGTGTTAGAAGGGAGGGAGAGATGAACAGGTGAAGCAAAAAAGATTTCTAGGGCAATGAAACTATTCTTAATGATTCTACATGGGGGATACATGTTATCACACATTTGTCAGAATCCATAGAATGCACAACACCAAGAGTGATCCCTAATGTAATCCATGGGCTTGGGAGTGAAATGATGTAAATTCACTGACTATAATAAGTGTACCACTTTGATGTGGGATGTGGATAGTTAGGGAGGCTCTGCTTGTGAGGTGGAAGAGAAAGGGAGTATATAGAAACTCTCTATACTTTGCACTCAATTTTGCTGTGAACCTAAAACTGCTCTGAAAAATTAAGTCTACTTAAAATATTTTTTTAAACCCAACAATATCAAGCAACTTGTCCATAAATAACAAAAATACACCAAGTTCTCTGTTTGGCTATATCTGTAAAATACTTTAGAGGATGCAGCTAAGGAAAAATGCAAAAGTGGGAAACAAACTATAGCAAAGTAGGTAAAGTGACAAGGATCTACATCTCAGTTGAGTTTATTATCATTGCTCGGGACTCCAGGGATTGGCTCACCTATGCTTGAGTGATATTCTCAAACTGACTCAGCTGTATGCATTGACAATTCAGGGGCTGAATGAGGGGCAACAGGGACGCCCAATGGTCAGAAAATAATTTTGTTTTCATGATAATCAAATGACAGGAGGAATATAAATCATTTGGTATTGCCCTCAAGTCTTTGTTTAAACATTATATTTTCACCACCTCTTAAAACCAGTTCTCTTTCAGCACTCCTGATCACCATTTTTGGGGGGTCAAAATATTGGTTATCTTCTAACTACAACATAATTTATACATTCATTACTTTTTTGAAAATAGTCTTCTCCTCCCTCCATTCCTTCCCCATTAGAATATAAACTCTATAGAAGTAGGATCTTTGTCATTTTTGTTCCCTGATCTATCCCACCTGCCTAGAACATTTAGTAAATGTTCAGTAAGTATTTTTAATATGATTTAATTGTGTATGTTGACTCTTTTCCTTGAAGGTGATAATTCTGTCATTTCTTTCTAAGGAACTCTTCTCCCTACATTTATTTTATTCCTCAAAGTTACCTTCCCTTCCTTTCCTTCCACAACATTGAAAAGTCACGGAACTGAGGCAGGAAAAAGAAACAGGAGTTTGACATATTAACCTCATCAATGAGGAAGTAGTTTTTCCTTTGTAGTTTTTAAGCTTTAAAGTGAAGATTAAACAGTGAAAAGAGACTATATACTCTAGGCATAAAACTTAATGAATTTTCACATTATCAACATCCTGGTGTACCCAGCTGTCAGTCATTACCTATTTCCAGAAGTACCCTCGGGCTGCCTCCAGAGGGAAACCCTGCCTTGAATATTAAAACCAATGATTAGTATGGTCTGATTCAGGGCTTCACTTTCATGCATTGGAGAAGGAAATGGCAACCCACTCCAGTATTCTTGCCTGGAGAATCCCAGGGATGGATAAGCCTGGTGGGCTGCCGTCTAGGGGGTCAAACAGAGTCAGACACGACTGAAGCGACAGCAGCAGTAGCATTCAGGGCTTTAAATACACAGAAACATACAGTTTGTGCTCCTTTGTGTCTCGTTTCTTTAACTCAACATTTTGTTGTGAAATCTAGTCATACTACTGTGTGGAATTGTAGTTTGTCTGTTCTCATTGTACATGATACTCCATTGTGTGAATATACCTCAGTTAGTTTATGTGCTGACCAGATAGGCTTCTTCTCTACATTTTACACTTGAAGCACGTTGATTGGGATTCTCCTGACTCTCAGAATTAGAGGTCAATTAAGATTAAACTGTGAACTTCCTGATGTTCAAGCTGGTTTTAGAAAAGTCAGAGGAACTAGAGATCAAATTGCCAACATCTGCTGGATCATGGAAAAAGCAAGAGAGTTCCAGAAAAGCATCTATTTCTGCTCTATTGACTATGCCAAAGCCTTTGACTGTGTGGATCACAATAAACTGTGGAAAATTCTGAAAGAGATGGGAATACCAGACCACCTGACCTGCCTCTTGAGAAATTTGTATGCAGGTCAGGAAGCAACAGTTAGAACTGGACATGGAACAACAGACTGGTTCCAAATAGGAAAAGGAGTACATCAAGGCTGTATATTGTCACCCTGTTTATTTAACTTCTATGCAGAGTACATCATGAGAAACGCTGGACTGGAAGAAACACAAGCTGGAATCAAGATTGCCGGGAGAAATATCAATCACCTCAGATATGCAGATGACACCACCCTTATGGCAGAAAGTGAAGAGGAACTCAAAAGCCTCTTGATGAAAGTGAAAGTGGAGAGTGGAAAAGTTGGCTTAAAGCTCAACATTCAGAAAACGAAGATCATGGCATCCGGTCCCATCACTTCATGGGAAATAGATGAGGAAACAGTGGAAACAGTGTCAGACTTTATTTTTCTGGGCTCCAAAATCACTGAGATGGTGACTGCAGCCATGAAATTAAAAGACGCTTACTCCTTGGAAGGAAAGTTATGACCAACCTAGACAGCATATTGAAAAGCAGAGACATTACTTTGCCAACAAAGGTCCATCTAGTCAAGGCTATGGTTTTTCCTGTGGTCATGTAGGGATATGAGAGTTGGACTGTGAAGAAGGCTGAGCGCTGAAGAATTGATGCTTTTGAACTGTGGTGTTGGAGAAGACTCTTGAGAGTCCCTTGGACTGCAAGGAGATCCAACTAGTTCATTCTGAAGGAGATCAGCCCTGGGATTTCTTTGGAAGGAATGATACTAAAGCTGAAACTCCAGTACTTTGGCCACCTCATGGGAAGAGTTGACTCATTGCAAAAGACTCTAATGCTGGGAGGGATTGGGGGCAAGAGGAGAAGGGGACGACAGAGGATGAGATGGCTGGATGGCATCACTGACTCGATGGACATGAGTCTGAGTGAACTCCGGGAGTTGGTGATGGACAGGGAGGCCTGGTGTGCTGCGATTCATGGGGTTGCAAAGAGTTGGACATGACTGAGCGACTGATCTGATCTGAAGCTTAAACCTCAAATGAAATGTGACCAAGGCCAACACCTTTCTCTGTCCCCATAAACAATGCTAAAGTGGTAACAATGGATTTAGGTACAAAAAGAAAACTGAGGTGAAATACCAACAAGCATTAGTTATAGATCATATATATTTGTTTCAGGTAGATTCTTCCAGTCTTGTCTGGTCCCATTTATGTGTTTGTGGTTGTCTGTGATTTGGGGAGGTTTATTTTGGCTGGACTCTCTTGTGTTTTCACCATGCCTGGCCTCATCTGCTCTACCTCATTGTCCTCTGGTGCTGGTCTGGACTTGTCCACACAGTAGTGGAAAGGTTATAAGAGAAAGTGGAAGTACACAAGCTTTCCAAGATCTAGACTCAAAATTAAACATCACTTCCTCCATATTCTATTGGTCAAGACAAGTCACAAGAACAGCCAAGACATGACTAGGGTCATGGTGTGGGGAGAGAGACAAGGTTTGAAAAAAAGTTTCCTGTTGGAAGGATTTCAAAGTCACAGTGCAAAGGGCATGAAGCATAAAGATATTTTTGGTACTGTGCTACATCACTATGTCTTAAGATAACACATGACAGATCAGATTATCTCCCCTTTAGGAAATTCTTGATATGTTTCTATTTCAAACCATGAAATGGAAATGCTTTTCACTCACTCATATATTAACAATAATTTGAGTGTCTTAAGTGTAGACATTTGATCTACATTTCTGGAGCTTACCATTTTATCCCATAATCAGAAGTAAAACTTTTGGATTCTTTTTCTTTGGAAATCCGGACTTTTGAAGCCACATGGCTAGAGAGACAGTCACAATTAATTAAATTTTTTCCTATGAATTTTGGCATAAATTATAACTAGTATTTCCTCAAAAATAACTGTAGAAAAAAAGTTAGTTACTAACCATCTGACATACGCACCATTTGAGTATTTGTCAGTCCACCAGCTACAAAGGGTGGGCCATCGATCATTAGTAAGTGTGACCTGGGAGCTTGTTAGAAATGCAAAATATCAGGCCCTGAACCAGACCTGTTGAATCAGAATCCCTAGTGGTGGAACCCAGAAATCCACCTGTTTCCTAGTTTTTCAGGTAATATCGGGTGATAATAAGTGAAAGTTTTTGAACCACTGATTTAGGGGCCAATTTTTCAAGACTTTTCACCATTAAGAACAAAAGGAATTTAATGTTTCTACATCATAGTTGGAGTGAAGTAGTGGCTTTGATACAATTATATGAGTCATATTTTTTCAATCAAAAATATATTCACATTCTGTTGTATCCTGAAAATTATATTTTTGGTTTATTTGTTCTCTTTCCAGAATAAAATATATTTTCTTCTGGATATTATACAATGGCTTTTGAGAAGAAGAAACAAACATTAGACCTTGACCTCAATATTCCACTAAAGTATAAAATTCAGAGACTTCCTGGAACTCAAGGGTTTAAGACTCTGTGCTCCCAAAGCAGGGGGCATGAGTTCTATCCCTGCTCAGGGAAATAAGGTCCTGAACACCACAGAGCATGGCCAAATAAAAAGTATAAAATTCATTGTGGATACTACTTCTTTTCATATTATTAATGTTACTCATTTTGAACTATTTATTTGGTTATTTTTTTATTCTTTATATCATTTATTATTAATAATATGAAATTTCATTATATCAAGTTTTTGTTTTCTATTTGACATTGATATTCATTCTTCCTCACTGCTTTGAGTCAGACTCATTTTTCCCTCCATCAGAAATCTCCATGGAACATTGACTCCTTTTAATGCAGTGCACGTCTATCTTCACACATTTGATCTTTTTATTCTTTTTTAAAAACTTATCTTAATAGCCCATGTCATTCTTCTTTTCCTTTTCCTTCATGGATCAGGTTAAGGTTTTCTTCTCTTTTTAAAGTCAGACTATAAAAGTTCTCAAATTTCTTGCTTAGTCAAAATCCACTGTGGATGAGGTGACCCTTCAGGACAACTTTATTCCAAGTGGGAACTGAAGATCTAATATGTATCCACCTTTGTTTCTTCCATTTTATGAGCCATCTTGTAGGGTCAGGTTGCCAGGGAAAGAGAAGAGAAGGCTGGAGCACCACTCAGTTGGTGGACAGTGTCTAGAGTGGTCCCATGATCCTTGCCTCCTGTTCTGCACCCTTGTGTGAGCCTCTCCCTTGGTGCATAGGACTGTGAATAGCTTCCAACTAAGAGCATGGCAAAGGTGAAGGAACGTATTAAATATATCATTTCCTGAATGTGATCTCATTTTATAAGGCATTTAACTCATCTTGGTAGGAAACTTTCTCTTCCTTGTTGGCTTTGAAGAAGCAATCTGCCATGCGATAAGCTTTGATATGGAGAGTACCATGCACACAGCAGGGAGCTGAAGGTAACTTCTAGTCACAGCCAATAAGAAACTAAGGCTCAGGCTGGCAGCTTGCGAGGAACTGGATGCTGCCAACAACGACATAAACGTGGAAGTCGATCTTTTCTCAATTGAGCTGACACTTTGACTACAACCCTATGGAACCTGGAAGCAGAGGGCTCAGTTAGGTAGTATCCAGACTTCTGACCCTTAGAAACTCTGAAATAATAAATGTGTGTTGTCTTAAGCCACTAAGTTTGTGCTCATTTTGTTATTTAGTAATAAGTAACTAATCCCTTACCTTAGCACCTCATGTGAACACATGGTAAATATTATGATTTCATTACGTGGATGACTATAACCTTCACTGAGAACTTGTATTATGACAAAGCATCTCAATCATGGGACACGCTAGAAGAGTTTTGCCTGGGCTGCTGTAAAGATAAAAATCTCTGTTTCAAGTGAAAAATCAGATGAGAAGAGGACTATGATTTGTTAGCCAGTCATGTTGTCTTTACTCCTTCATGGTTGTCATGGTGAGTATCAGTCTACAATTCATCAGAGTTTCCTAGTTTAGGAAAGTATGCTGCTGCTGCTGCTGCTGCTGCCAAGTTGCTTCAGTCGTGTCCAACTCTGCGCGACCCCATAGACGGCAGCCCACCAGGCTCCCCCATCCCTGGGATTCTCCAGGCAAGAACACTGGAGTGGGTTGCCATTTCCTTCTCCAATGCATGAAAGTGAAAAAATAAAGTGAAGTCGCTCAGTCGTGTCCAACTCCTAGCGACCCCGTGGACTGCAGCCCACCAGGCCCCTCCATCCATGGGATTTTCCAGGCAAGAGTACTGGAGTGGGGTGCCATCGCCTTCTCCGGGAAAGTATGCTAGGAGATACATCAGATGTTTAGTGAGTTTGAAGATGGCGCTGCTAATGGTGATGAGGAATATGGTAAGATAAACTTCTGTTGCTTTTCTTTAACATTCATGTTCTTCTTGTGAGATGGGGAATGAACACAAAATTAGCAATAATAACAGCAAAACTTAACTTCCTAAGCTGGAGTTGTTCAAATAGGGAGGAAAATAAAAGAACAATTTCATTCCTTGCTAATCTAGAAATCAAATACTGTAATTCTCTGAAATTTGGCAGTCTGGTTCCTTCTGAACAAAGAAGCATTAGCAATGTGAGTCTTTTGCTATGGGGACCTCATGACACTCATAAAACATTTCATTGTGGTTTTTCAAGTGAAATAGGAAGTTGTTTCTAAAGGAATAATAAAATGGCATTATCTAAAGAAATGAAGTAATTACAGAAATTTGTTAACATCAGCATTTCTCAGAACATGGGAAATGTCAAAATAGGTTCAAAGCAGTAGGCGTTCTAGTTGAGAATTCTGTTACATGGTAGCACCCAAGGCTATTTCTTGAACAACTAAAAGTTATCTACCATTTACTAAACATACATCATATACTGAAACTTCCCCTAATTTTTCATTTATTAGTTTATTTTTCAAGACAGAATTAAACCCTTCTTGAATTCACTAAGAATTATGCCAAGTTAACATGCCACACTCATGGCTGTACAGCATATATTTATCCTCTGAACCTCAGATAATAAGATTCACACTT
Source organism: Bos mutus (assembly GCF_027580195.1). Classification (NCBI taxonomy): domain Eukaryota; kingdom Metazoa; phylum Chordata; class Mammalia; order Artiodactyla; family Bovidae; genus Bos; species Bos mutus. Next base: position 77,080,916 of record NC_091629.1, on the reverse strand, counting down.
TTAAATATTATAAACAGAAAATTGGAGCAAATAAGTCAATACAACAAAAATTTTGATTTTAAAAATTTGTCATATTTAATTTTAATATGCAAATGTGACTCCACGATACCACATTCTCACAACTCTCAACCTTCATGTTCTATGCTTCTGGTGTCTTATTTAATAAATCTTTTATTTACCAAAAATTATAAAGATGTTTGAATATGGTATCTTCTGGAAGCCTTATTAATTTACTGTTTATATTTAGATCTATAATTCTCCTGTAATCATCAATTTTATGTGGTAAGTCTTCACACCAAGGCCCTCTGGTATCTTCTCTGCTATAATAAGTAAGTCTGTTTCTGGAATCTTCCTTATATTGAAGTGGAATATTTATTTGTCCTCATGCCAACATGATGCTATTTTGATATGTTTTGTAATACATCTTGATATCTTATAATGTTAACCCTTCAGATTGGTTCTTTTTGTTGAAGACTGTCATCGGTATTTCTGGTCTGATGTATTTTGCCAGTCAACTGTATCACCAGTCTCCCTGGTGGCTCAGAGGGTAAAGGGTCTGCCTGCAATGTGGGAGACATGGGTTCGATCCCTGGGTTGGGAAGATTCCCTGGAGAAGGAAATGGCAACCCGCTCCAGTACTCTTGCCTAGAAAACCCCATGGATGGAGGAGCCTGGTAGGCTACAGTCCATGGGGTCACAAAGAGTTGGACACAACTGAGCGACTTCAGTTCAGTTCATATCACTGTGGTTCTCTTTCTCTCCCTTGTGGTAGGATTAGACACCTACACTATTGCCATCGTCTCATGGTTGGCATTGGTTGACTTTGGGCTTTACTATATGGCTTGATTTTATTGATAGGATATTGGCAGATATAAGATGAACAAAGGCTTCAGACATGTTTGTTTAGTTGGCTTCTTGCAATCCTGATATCAGGAGAAGAGTATCACCTGGGTAAATGGGGTCTCACAGCCAGGATTCCAAACAGTCTAAAGCAGGTGAATCAAAACTTCCCCAGCTGACCCATAAACCACAGCCTAACACAATCACCCCAAACCTTCCAGTGTAAATGTGTGCTCCTTTTAAAGGACATGTTTATTCTCCAGTTTATTTATTTTTAATGAACTATATTAAAATAGCTTCACAAGGAATTCTCTGGTGGCCCAGTGGTTAGTTTTCCAGTAGTGGTTGGTTTTCCAGTAGTCATGTACAGATGTGAGGTTAAAGAAGGCTGAGATACAAAGAATTGATGCTTTCAAACTGTGGTGCTGGAGAAGAAGATTCTTGAGAGTCCCTTGGACTGCAAGGATATCAAACCAGTCAATCCTAAAGGATATTAACCCTGAATATTCATTGGAAGGGCTGATGCTGAAGCTGAAGCTCCAATACTTTGGCCACCTGATGCAAAGAGCTGACTCACTGGAAAAGACCCTGATGCTAGGAAAGACTGAAGGCAAGAAGAGAAGGGGGCAGCAGAGGATGAGCTGGTTAGATAACGTCACTGACTCAATGGGCATGTGTTTGAACAAACTCTGGGAGATAATGAAGGACAGGGAATTGGTATGCTGCAGTTGATGGGGTCACAAAGAGTCAGGCATGACTTATCAACCAAACAATAACAACAATCAGTGCTTAGGACTCTGTTCTTCCACTGCAGGGAGCACAGGTTCAATCCCTTGTCAGGCAGCTAAGATCCCTGCCTAATATGTGGCCAAAAAAAAAAAAAAAGTTTTCCATTTACAGAAACGCCGTAATGCTAGAAACATGTATAGAGTTCCCATATATCCAATCTCCCCTTATTAAAATCTTACATTAGTACGAGTGAGACCAAGCAAAATCAGAACAATCTTCTACTCAAAATAGAGAGATATGTTCTATAATCAATGCTTGTCATTTTTTTACCCTTGTTTTCTCTTCTCACCTGAATCTACCTTTACCCCTTTATCATTGTTTTTATTTTAGAACAGTGTTGGATTTACAAAAGAGCTGCACAGTTAGTACAGAGGTTTCTCATATACTTTACATCTGATTTCCCTACTGTGAACATCCTATACTGGAATGGGACATTTGTCACAAGTAATGAATATTTTACAATATGTTTAAAGTCCATACTTTATTCAGATCTCTTTAATTTTTACCCAATGTCCTTTTTCTGTACCAGAATCCCATCTAATACACCAAATTACATGTAGTTGTGTCTCTTTAAGCTCCTTTCGACTGTGACAGTCAGAGTGATCCTGTTTTTGATGACCTTGACAATTTGGAGGAATATTGCTGAAGCTTTCAGGAGTAGTACTCTTGTTGGAATTTCTGTGATGTTTTTCTCAGGATTGAACTGAGGTTATGGGTTTTGAGAAGGAAGTTCACAGAGGTCAAGTGTCATTCTTATCGCATCATGTTAAAAGTATATATTATCAACATGACTTACCACTGCTGATGTTAACCCTGACGACCTGCCTGAGGCAGTGTTTGTGCCCTGAAAAGTTACTCTTTATTCCTCATCACTAAACTATACTCTCTGGAAGGCAGTCTCTATGCACAACCCACATTTAAGGACTAGGAGGTTATATTCCCCCTCCCTAAAGGATCAACATAAATAAATTGCAATTAAATAAATTAAATTATAATTTTTTGCACAAATGTATCTATTCTCAATTTATTTATTTGTTAAACTATTAATTTATATCAAAATAGACTCATGCATATTTATTTTATATTTTGGGTTATAATACAACACAGGGTTATGTATTATGTGTTGAACTCATTACAGCTTCGGTCATTAGGACCTCTCTCAGTTAGCTCCTGTGTCATCACCATGTTTTCTCAAAAGAAAAAAAATTTTCACACTTCCTTACTTTATTGCACTACAAAATACAAAATAAACTGTGTGTTTTGGGTACAGGAGTCCACTCAGGTGACAGAGCCTGAAACTACATGTGTATACCAACCTGTGTACATATAAATATCTATAAGTATTTCTATGTGTAACATCTATATTTATAGTAAGCTCAGGAGTTTATACCAATGTCTTCAAATTTAGCCCAGTTCCACATGTTTCTTTCTAGACCTCTCCCCTTGCTTATCAGTACTGCCCAATCCAACAGTGAAAAACCTGGCTGTCACTTTTGGCCATCTGTTTACTTAATTTTCCAATTCCAGTACACATGTATAAATAGTTACATCTGAACTGCTAAAACATACCTCCATTGAATACATACTTATTAACCAGGGTACAGTGCTCATGTACAGTTCCTTGTTATTTATTTGGTGAAAAAGAAAATTTGCTTTATTTCCGATGCCTGCTGGCAACTGGAAGTGGGGTGGGCGAGTGGGTGGGGCAGGGTGGACTCCTGTCCAAAGGTCGACTCCCCTTCACTGACAATCAGTAAGCAAGAGCTTTCATTGACACAAGCTAGGGGGCTGTTACATGTAGAAACAGCACAGTCAGTTCTGATAGTCATCTTAAAATTGGTCATGTGGTGATCTGACCAACATTATCTTGACTGTTTTAAACCCCAGTTCTGGGGCCTTCTCAGGTGGCATTGGTGGTAAAGAATCCTCCTACCAATGCAGGAGACATAAGAGATGCCAGTACGATCCCTGGATTGGGAAGATCTCCTGGAAGATGGCACGGCAACCCACTCCAGTATTCCTGTCTGGAGAATTCCATGGACAGAGGAGCCTGGAAGGCTACAGTCCATATGGTTGCAAAGAGTCGGACACAACTGAAAGGACCCAGCACACACGTACACAGTCTTCAGCTCCAGGGTCAGTCCCATTCCTTGAGGCCAGTTGGAATCGTGGCAGTTTATATCATGTCTACAGTCTGGTCATCATGTAGTTAACTTTTTTCACCTGGTAGGGTTTCAGTTTGTATAACACAGGTTACAAGACATGGCTCAATATTATCTATAGCCCTTGAGGGTGAACTAAAAGTCCTTGACTATGCTTAATGACTAAACAATTATTAATTGGTCTCCTTTGACTGTTTTCTTTTGTTTCTATGTTTTCTCATTTCTTTGATTAAACTGATTTTTTAAAATTTATTTATTTTTAAATTGAAGGATGATTGCTTTACAGAATTTTGTTGTTTTCTGTCAAACTTCAACATGAATTGGCCATAGGTATACATATATCCCCTCATTTTTGAAATTCCCTTCCATCTCCCTGCCCATCCGACCCCTCTAGTTTGATACAGAGCCCTTGTTTGAGTTTCCTGAGCCATACAGCAAATTCCTGGTGGCTATCTAGTTTACATATGGTAATGCAAGTTTCCATGTTACTCTTTCCATACATTTCACCCTCTCCTCCCCTCTCCCCATGTCCATAAGCCTATTCTCTATGCCTTTTTCTCCATTGCTGCCCTGTAAATAAATTCTTCAGTACCATTTTTCTAGATTCTGTATATATTTATTAGAATATGATATTTATCTTTCTCTTTTTGACTTACTTCAATCTGTATAATAGGTTCTAGGTTCATCCATTTCATTAGAACTGATTCAAATGTGTTCCTTTTTATGGCTGAGTAATACTCCATTGTGTACACATATCACAACTTCTTTATCCATTCATCTGTTCATGGACATCTAGGTTGATTCCATGTTCTAGCTATTGTAAATAGTGCTGTAATGAACAAAGGGGTACATGAAGCTTTTTCAATTTTGGTTTCCTCAGGGTATATGCCTAGGAGTGGGATTGCTGGGTCATATGGTGGTTTTATTCCTAGTTTTTTAAGGAATCTCCATACTGTCTTTCATAGTGGCTATATCAATTTATATTCCCATCAACAGTGCAAGAGCATTCCTTTTTCTCCACACCCTCTCCAGCATTTATTGTGTGTAGACTTTTTGATGATGGCCATTCTGACTGGTGTGAGGTGATATCTCATTGTAGTTTTGATTTGCATTTCTCTGATAAGTAGCAATGCTGAGCATCTTTTCATGTGTTTGTTAGCCATCTGTATGTCTTCTTTGGAGAAATGTCTCTTTAGGTCTTTTCCCCACTTTTTGATTGGGTTGCTTGTTTTTCTGGTATTGAGTTGTATGAGCTGTTTGTATATTTTAGAAATTAATCCTTTGTCAGCTGGTTCATTTGTTATTTTCTCCCATTCTGAGGGTTGTCTTTTCACCTTGTTTATAGTCTCCTTTGTTGTGCAAAAGCTTTTAAGTTTAATCAGGTCCCATTTGTTTATTTTTGCTTTTATTTGCATTACTCTAGGAGGTAGGTCTATAGAGGATCTTGCTTTGATTTATGTCATTGACTGTTCTGGCTACATTTTCCTCTAAGAGTTTTATAGTTTATGGTCTTACATTTAGCTCTGTAATCCATTTTGAATTTATCTTTGTGTATGGTGATAGGAAGTGTTCTAATTTCATTATTTTACATGTAGCTGTCCAATTTTCCCAGCACCATTCATTGAAGAGGCTGTCTTTGCCCCATTGTATATTCTTGCTTACTTTGTCAAAAATAAGGTACCCATAGGTGCATGGGTTTATTTCTGGGCTTTCTATCTTGTTCCATTGGTCTATATTTCTGATTTTGTGCCAGTACCATACTGTCTTGATGATTGTAGCTTTGTAGTATAATCTGAAGTCAGGAAGGTTAATTCCTCCAAGTCCATTCTTCTTTCTCAAGACTGCTTTGGCTATTCGGGGCCTTTTGGGTTTCCATATGAATTGTGAAATATTTTGTTCTAGTTATGTGAAAAATGCCATTGGCAATTTGGTAAGGATCACGTTGAATTTGTAGATTGCATTTGGTAGTATAGGCATTTTCACAATATTGATTATTCCTACCCAGGAACATGGAATATCTCTCCATCTGTTTATGTCATCTTTGATTTCTTTCATCAGTGTCTTA